>NC_042982.1:39185151-39260151 GCF_901001165.1 Salmo trutta | reverse complement strand
GGTTTCTCAGGGTGTCTGTACTGTAGGGTGTCTCAGGGTGTCCATACTGTAGGGTGTCTCAGGGTGTATGTAGGGTGTCTCAGGGTGTCTGTACTGTAGGGTGTCTCAGGGTGTATGTAGGGTGTCTCAGGGTGTCTGTACTGTAGGGTGCCTCAGGGTGTCTGTACTGTAGGGTGTCTCAGGGTGTATGTAGGGTGTCTCAGGGTGTCTGTACTGTAGGGTGCCTCAGGGTGTCTGTACTGTAGGGTGTCTCAGGGTGTATGTAGGGTGTCTCAGGGTGTCTGTACTGTAGGGTGTATATTGTGTAGATAATCCTCTAACAAAACCAATGGTCCAAATCTCAATGTCTCGATCATAAATCCTTTCAAAAGTTATTGTAGTTCTTAACCTTGTAGGATGGCCTGAATCAGGGTGAATAAATCAATGGAAGGCAGAGAAACAAAGTGGTCAGAAATGGGGAAATTGTGTCAGCTAGGCTGGCTACCGGACAGGCTCACTTACCGGTTGAACTTGTCATCTTTCTTCTCAAATCCACATCAAAACAATCTAGAGGTAAGATGGATATCGGTGTTTCGATATGACATGTAGTATTTTCACATTTTAGTATACGTTTTTCATTTTAACTAGAAATTCCTGTTATTTTTCAAAGATTTCTCAGAAAAACAAGCGTATCGCTGTGAAAAGTCAACGGAGCAATGAGCGTAAACAAAACTTTTTACTTTCAAAGACTTTTACATTCCATTCAGTTCGTGCCATGCTAATTTAGCTTTTTGCAACCTGCGAAAACAACTTTGAAGACTACGACCACAAAATGTCAAATCCTTAACAACAAAAAAGTTGCTATGTAAACAGAGCTTGGTGTTTACACTTGGATGTATTCGGTTATGAAAGATGACTTTTTGGATATGATGTTTTCGATATGTTAGAGAAAGACCCCACTGAACGATTTTCAACATGAATAATCCTATTTGTCTTGGTAAAACGTATTTTATAACATAAGGAATTGACATTTCATTAACAAAGTGTGTTTTCACCCTCTGGAGCATTGCGGGTAGACAACTTACTAGTGCAGTGGACACCGCCTCAATGTTACAGCGTAGAGAGTGATGCCATGTGTGTATGTCCTGTGTACTGTGACCCGTGTTGTCACATGGAGAAAATTACAGAGGGTCACAGACTCACGTGTCACCAAACAGCCACCGACACCATGACATCATCTAGCTGAGTCTTTCTGTGATGTCATATCCTAAGCTCCTCAGGGCTGCAGACTGTTGTCTTTTAGTGGCTTTGAAAATGGGTGGGTTCATATGTGTGTGGGTTTGTGTGTGTGTGTGTGTGTGTGTGTGTGTGTGTGTGTGTGTGTGTGTGTGTGTGTGGGGGTTTGTGTGTGTGTGGGTTCGTGTGTGTTTGTGTGTGACTGTGTGAATAACTCTTGTCTGTCTCCTCCTTGGCTCTGGTGTTACAGAATTGAACCGTGCCACTGAGACCAAAGGAGGGAGCACCACAACATCCCCTCCTGTCACTCTCTATCATGACCTCTACTTTCACTGGCTCTATCACCCATTTCACTGTGAGTGTGTAAGACAGCTCCCGGCACCTCTCTGATTCAGAGGCATTCAGTTGTACAACTATGTGTTGGTGTGTACCGTGTGTGTGTGTGTGTGTGTGTGTGTGTGTGTGTGTGTATGTGTGTGTTACCCAGCTGGCTCCCTGTCTCTTTATGTAATGTTTAAAGTGGTGTACTAAGATCAACAAGACCAAGAGAGATTCAGTTGAATCCCAGTGTTCTCTAGGAAGATGGCTGTGGTCAGTGTGCACATGTGCAGAAGGGTGGTGCTCTGAGAGAGGCAGTTCTAACACATGAAAGACATTCTGCTTCCACTGGAGTCTTATTCACACAGTCACAACGATGTGGTGTGAAAAGAATTAAAACCCCCAAACCCATGTCCAGTTGAGACAGATACAAAGCGAGTAAATGATGCTACCCCCAGGGCTATACAGGGGTTAGAGAGAGGGACTGTTACCCCCCAGGGCTATACAGGGGTTAGAGAGGGACTGTTACCCCCCCAGGGCTATACAGGGGTTAGAGAGAGGGACTGTTACCCCCCCAGGGCTCTACAGGGGTTAGAGAGAGGGACTGTTACCCCCCAGGGCTATACAGGGGTTAGAGAGAGACTGTTACCCCCCCAGGGCTATACAGGGGTTAGAGAGAGGGACTGTTACCCCCCAGGGCTATACAGGGGTTAGAGAGAGGGACTGTTACCCCCCCCAGGGCTCTACAGGGGTTAGAGAGAGACTGTTACCCCCCCAGGGCTATACAGGGGTTAGAGAGAGGGACTGTTACTCCCCAGGGCTATACAGGGGTTAGAGAGAGGGACTGTTACCCCCCCAGGGCTCTACAGGGGGCAGAGAGAGGGACTGTTACCCCCCCAGGGCTCTACAGGGGTTAGAGAGAGGGACTGTTACCCTCCATGGCTATACAGGGGTTAGAGAGGGACTGTTACCCCCCCAGGGCTCTACAGGGGTTAGAGAGAGGGACTGTTACCCCCCAGGGCTATACAGGCATTAGAGAGAGGGACTGTTACCCCCCAGGGCTCTACAGGGGTTAGAGAGAGGGACTGTTACCCTCCATGGCTATACAGGGGTTAGAGAGAGGGACTGTTACCCCCCCAGGGCTATACAGGGGTTAGAGAGAGAGGGACTGTTACCCCCCAGGGCTATACAGGGGTTAGAGAGAGGGACTGTTACCCCCCAGGGCTATACAGGGGTTAGAGAGAGGGACTGTTACCCCTCAGGGCTATACAGGGGTTAGAGAGAGGGACTGTTACTCCCCAGGGCTATACAGGGGTTAGAGAGGGACTGTTACCCCCCCAGGGCTATACTAGGGTTAGAGAGAGGGACTGTTACCCCCCAGGGCTATACAGGGGTTAGAGAGGGACTGTTACCCCCCAGGGCTATACAGGGCTTGGAGAGAGGGACTGTTACTCCCCCAGGGCTATACAGGGGTTAGAGAGAGGGACTGTTACCCCCAGGGCTATACAGGGGTTAGAGAGAGGGACTGTTACCCCCCCAGGGCTCTACAGGGGGCAGAGAGAGGGACTGTTACCCCCCAGGGCTCTACAGGGGTTAGAGAGAGGGACTGTTACCCTCCATGGCTATACAGGGGTTAGAGAGGGACTGTTACCCCCCCAGGGCTCTACAGGGGTTAGAGAGAGGGACTGTTACCCCCCAGGGCTATACAGGCATTAGAGAGAGGGACTGTTACCCCCCAGGGCTCTACAGGGGTTAGAGAGAGGGACTGTTACCCTCCATGGCTATACAGGGGTTAGAGAGAGGGACTGTTACCCCCCAGGGCTATACAGGGGTTAGAGAGAGAGGGACTGTTACCCCCCAGGGCTATACAGGGGTTAGAGAGAGGGACTGTTACCCCCCAGGGCTATACAGGGGTTAGAGAGAGGGACTGTTACCCCTCAGGGCTATACAGGGGTTAGAGAGAGGGACTGTTACTCCCCAGGGCTATACAGGGGTTAGAGAGAGGGACTGTTACCCCCCAGGGCTATACAGGCATTAGAGAGAGGGACTGTTACCCCCCAGGGCTCTACAGGGGTTAGAGAGAGGGACTGTTACCCTCCATGGCTATACAGGGGTTAGAGAGAGGGACTGTTACCCCCCAGGGCTATACAGGGGTTAGAGAGAGAGGGACTGTTACCCCCCAGGGCTATACAGGGGTTAGAGAGAGGGACTGTTACCCCCCAGGGCTATACAGGGGTTAGAGAGAGGGACTGTTACCCCTCAGGGCTATACAGGGGTTAGAGAGAGGGACTGTTACTCCCCAGGGCTATACAGGGGTTAGAGAGGGACTGTTACCCCCCCAGGGCTATACTAGGGTTAGAGAGAGGGACTGTTACCCCCCAGGGCTATACAGGGGTTAGAGAGGGACTGTTACCCCCCAGGGCTATACAGGGCTTGGAGAGAGGGACTGTTACTCCCCCAGGGCTATACAGGGGTTAGAGAGAGGGACTGTTATCCCCAGGGCTATACAGAGGTTAGAGAGAGGGACTGTTACCCCCCCAGGGCTATACAGAGGTTAGAGAGAGGGACTGTTACCCCCCAGGGCTATACAGGGGGCAGAGAGAGGGACTGTTACCCCAGGGCTATACAGGGCTTGGAGAGAGGGACTGTTACCCCCCAGGGCTATACAGGGGTTAGAGAGAGGGACTGTTACCCCCCAGGGCTATACAGGGGGCAGTGATAGGGACTGTTATCTGGGGGTTACCTGGGCCTCACTCTGGCTTACTTTAGGGTTAGAGGGAGTGGACCAGGGTAGATTGGATTGGGGAAAAGTGGAGAGGGGTGAGGGATGTAGCGGGGCTGCACTGCTGACCCTGAGTCTGTACCCCCAGAAGGAGCGGGAGACAGTTTGAACCCCCAAGTCTCATCTGGTTCTGGTTAGAATAGTTCAATCCAATTACTGCAGCCCTGCGCATTCCTTCATTTCATTAATAAAAAATAACACTGTATGCAATTACTTTTTTGGCTCTGAGTTGACCAGGTCATGTAATCAATCAACCTGATCACTGATTTTTCCATCTATGTAACATTACAAAAATCATAAACTTTCTGTCCAAAAATTATGCTGAAAAATGTATCCATGCTTTTGCCACTTCTAGATTAGACTACTCTCCAGCAACCCAGATAAAGCACTAAATAAACTTCAGTTAGTGCTAAACACGGCTGCTAGAATCCTGACTAAAACCAAAAAATGTGATCATATTACTCCAGTGCTAGCCTCTCTACACTGGCTTCCTGTTAAGGCTAGGGCTGATTTCAAGGTTTTACTGCTAACCTACAAAGCATTACATGGGCTTGCTTGCTCCTAACTATCTTTCCGATTTGGTCCTGCCGAACATACCTACACGTACACTACGGTCACAAGACGCAGGCCTCCTTATTGTCCCTAGAATTTCTAAGCAAACAGCTGGAGGCAGGGCTTTCTCCTATAGAGCTCCATTTTTATGGAATGGTCTGCCTACCCATGTGAGAGACGCAGACTCGGTCTCAACCTTTAAGTCTTTATTGAAGACTCATCTCTTTAGTAGGTCCTATGATTGAGTATACTCTGGCCCAGGAGTGTGAAGGTGAACGGCACTGGAGCAACGAACCGCCCTTGCTGTCTCTGCCTGGCCGGTTCCCCTCTCTCCACTGGGATTCTCTGCCTCTAACCCTATTACGGGGGCTGAGTAACTGGCTTAATGGTGCTCTTCCAAGCCGTCCTTAGGAGGGGTGCGTCACTTGAGTGGGTTGAGTCACTGACGTGATCTTCCTGTCCGGGTTGGCGTCCCCCTCGGGTTGGCCCTGTCTGGGGGTATTGCCGGACGGGGCCACAGTGTCTCCCGACCTCTCCTGTCTCAGCCTCCAGTAATTATGCTGCAATAGTTTATGTGTTGGGGAGCTAGGATCAGTCTGTTATATCTGGAGTATTTCTCCTGTCTTATCCGGTGTCCTGTGTGAATTTAAATATGCTCCCTCTAACACTCTCTCGCTTTCTCTCTTTTCTCTCTTCTCTCGGTGCACCCACTGTGATTATTATTATTTGACCCTGCTGGTCATCTATGAACATTTGAACATCTTGGCCATGTACTGTTATAATCTCCACCCGGCACAGCCTGAAGAGGACTGTCCACCCCTCAGAGCCTGGATTCTCTCTAGGTTTCTTCCTAGGTTTTGGCCTTTCTAGGGAGTTTTTCCTAGCCACCGGGCTTCAACATCTGCATTGCTTGCTGTTTGGGGTTTTAGGCTGGGTTTCTGTATAAGCACTTTGTGACATCGGCTGATAAATGTATAAATACATTTGACTGATAATGTGTGAGTTGACCAGGTCATGTAATTAATTATCATGATGTAAGACTTTTCATTTAGAGCCAAATCATTCAACAAAACAATTTGACCAGTATTCTATCTTTCAGACATACAGGTACCTGCCAAAATGAAAGGAAACACTTGATTAAATGAGGGTTACAAAGTATATTGAAAGCAGATGCTCACTCACCAGATCTCAAACCATTTGAACACTTATGGGAGATTCTGGAGCGGCGCCTGAGACTGTGTTTTTCACCACCATAAACAAAACACCAAATGATGGAATTTCTCATGGAAGAATGGTGTCGTATCCCTCTAATAGAGTTCCAGACACTTGTAGAATCTATACCAAGGCACATTGAAGCTGTTCTGGTGGCTCATTGTGGCCCAACGCCCTATTAACACACTTCGGGCTCTAATTTCAGCTGGCCCAATTGTAAAACGCACGCTCGTTTGAAATTACAACCTGTTAAAAGTCGGCGCTCTTCTATTTTCAAACCCTAGCGCCAGGATTAATAATTGACCTGTCTTATATGCGCTCGCTAGCGCTGTGGTAGGGGAGGCATGGCAATACTTGAGGTGGGAGGGGTGGCAATATTTGAGGCGGGAGGGGTGGCAATATTTGAGGTGTGAGGTGGGAGGCGTGGCAATATTTGAGATGGGAGAGGTGGCAATATTTGAGGTGGGAGAGGTGGCAATATTTGAGGTGGGAGAGGTGGCAATATTTGAGGTGGGAGAGGTGGCAATATTTGAGGTGGGAGAGGTGGCAATATTTGAGGTGGGAGAGGTGGCAATATGTGAGGTGTTAGGCGTGGCAATATTTGAGATGGGAGAGGTGGCAATATTTGAGGTGGGAGAGGTGGCAATACTTGAGGTGGGAGAGGTGGCAATATTTGAGGTGTGAGGGGTGGCAATATTTGAGATGGGAGAGGTGGCAATATTTGAGGTGTGAGGGGTGGCAATATTTGAGATGGGAGAGGTGGCAATATTTGAGGTGGGAGGGGTGGCAATATTTGAGATGGGAGAGTTGGCAATATTTGAGATGGGAGAGGTGGCAATATTTGAGGTGGGAGGGGTGTGTCACGTCCTGGCCAGTATAAGGTTAATTGTTTTGTAGTTTGGTCAGGGCGTGGCAGAGGGTATTTGTTTTATGTGGTTCAGGGTGGTGTGTTTTTGAAAAAAGGGTGTTTGATTAGTAATTCCGGGTGTTGGTTTATGTTAGGTATTTCTATGTAGAGTCTAGTGAGTGTATGTCTATGTTTGGTTAATTGGGGTTGGGACTCTCAGTTGAAGGCAGGTGTTGTGTATCTGCCTTTGATTGAGAGTCCCATATAGTAGGGTGTGTTTGTGTTTGGATTTTGTGGGTGATTGTTCTGTGTTCAGCCCTAGGCTTTGCCAGACTGTTTGTTGTTCGTTCGTTTTCGTGTTTTGTTGTTTTGGAGTGTTCTTTTGATAGTTAAATAAAAGTCAAAATGAGCATACACGTACCTGCTGCATTTTGGTCCTCTTTCACCGACGACAACCGTGACAGAATCACCCACCACCAAAGGACCAAGCAGCAGAGGAAGGAGCAGAGGGAATTTGGATTGGATACATGGAGGAAATGGAGCAAAGACCGGGAATGCTGCCGAGGAACACGACTGGCGATTAAACCCGAGAGGCAACCCCAAGAAAATTTTGGGGGGGGGGCATATGGGTAGTTTGGCGGGGCAAGTTTGGAGCCCCAGGCCAAATCCCCGGACTGTTTCTCGGAGGCCAGTTAATGGACAGGTCTTATGCTTCAGGGTAATGGGTGTTATGGCGAGGCCAAGTGTTTTTAGGCCAGTACGCGATATACCAGCGCCCCGCAGTTACCAGGGGGTAGTAGGCATTCAGCCAGAAAGGGCGATGCCAGGTTTAAGCTCGAGACCGCCAGTAAGCCTCCATGGTCCTATATATCCTGTTCCCGCTCCACGCACTAGCCTAGAGGTGCGTGTTCCCAAGCTGGCATATCCGGTACCAGCACCACGCACCAGGATTATAGTGCGTCAGCCCGCCAGTCAACAGTCACCGGAGCTTCCCGCCAGTCAACAGTCACCGGAGCTTCCCGCCAGTCAACAGTCGTCGGAGCTGCCCGCCAGTCAACAGTCGTCGGAGCTGCCCGCCAGTCAACAGTCGTCGGAGCTGCCCGCCAGTCAACAGTCGTCGGAGCTGCCCGCCAGTCAACAGTCGTCGGAGCTGCCCGCCAGTCAACAGTCGTTGGAGCTGCCCGCCAGTCAACAGTCGCCGGAGTGGTCAGACTGCGCTGAACTGCCGGAGTGGCCAGACTGCGCTGAACTGCCGGAGTGGCCAGACTGCGCTGAACTGCCGGAGTGGCCAGACTGCGCTGAACTGCCGGAGTGGCCAGACTGCGCTGAACTGTCCCGAGTGGCCAGACTGCCCAGACTGTCCCGAGTGGCCAGACTGCCCAGACTGTCCCGAGTGGCCAGACTGCCCAGACTGTCCCGAGTGGCCAGACTGCCCAGACTGTCCCGAGTGGCCAGACTGCCCAGACTGTCCCGAGTCGCCAGACTGCCCAGACTGTCCCGAGCCGCCAGACTGCCCAGACTGTCCCGAGCCGCCAGACTGCCCAGACAGCCTGGAATGGCCTGAGCCGGAGCCACCTCCAGAAATAGGTGGGTTGGGGAGGGGGGGTGTAGCACAGTGCCGTCGTTGACGGCAGCCACCCTCCCTTCCCTCCCTTTAGAAAAGGGGAATTTTTCTTTTTGTGTTGCTTGGGGTTATTTTTTGTTAAGGTGCTTCCGGGGTAGCACCTTTAAGGGGGGGGTACTGTCACGTCCTGGCCAGTATAAGGTTAATTGTTTTGTAGTTTGGTATTTGTTTTATGTGGTTCAGGGTGGTGTGTTTTTGTAAAAAGGGTGTTTGATTAGTAATTCCGGGTGTTGGTTTATGTTAGGTATTTCTATGTAGAGTCTAGTGAGTGTATGTCTATGTTAGGTTAATTGGGGTTGGGACTCTCAGTTGAAGGCAGGTGTTGTCTATCTGCCTTTGATTGAGAGTCCCATATAGTAGGGTGTGTTTGTGTTTGGATTTTGTGGGTGGACCGACGACAACAGTGACAGGGTGGCAATATTTGAGATGGGAGAGGTGGCAATATTTGAGGTGTGAGGGGTGGCAATATTTGAGATGGGAGAGGTGGCAATATTTGAGGTGGGAGGGGTGGCAATATTTGAGATGGGAGAGGTGGCAATATTTGAGGTGGGAGGGGTGGCAATATTTGAGGCGGGAGGGGTGGCAATATCTGAGGTGGGAGGGGTGGCAATATCTGAGGTGTGTCCTTAAAAACGTGCACCGAAGTGCCAATTTCAGTACCGCTAAGACCAACCTAAAGCTGGTCTTAGCGGTAATGCGGTTGGTTATGGATTTTGACAATGGATATGCACATGGAACAAGAGATGTGCTTTTTGTGCCCCATTAACATAAAAAATTATGTTTTTTCCTATTTTGTTTAATTTGATTCAAAACCAAGCATAGCCTTCCCTCCTCTCAATGAAGGCAGTTTTTTGTTGTTCTTCCCACAATGCATTCCCTTTATCGGTAGTCTAGACTACCGATAAAGGGTTTGGATCGTGAGACCACTTTGAAATAAATCTTAATCACCATAGCTTTATTAAAAGATCAAGTTTGTGAGCAGCAAAACAGTGAGCAGACATTCCCTTATTATTTTAACCAGCTCCTGTTGTTATTGTGGATGTGTGTAAAAACTCCTCCATGGGCCTACTGAGTGGTGCAGTGGGCTAAGGCACTGCATCGCAGTGCTAACTGTGCCACTAGAGATTCTGGGTTAGAGTCCAGGCTCTGTCGCAGCCGGCTGTGACCTGGACACCCATGGGGTGGTCCACAATTGGCCCAACACTTCAAACACAGGATGTTTTTTTTTCTTCGTTACTGTAGCCAATGCTATTTAATAAACTGTAGTATCGATCCACAAAGGAATAAGATTCCCCCAGCCCAGTTGGATTTGATGACAACGCAAAGACCGTCAGTAACCTACAGAACTGGAGACAACAGCATGCAGTATTAATAAGCCATGGAAGTCCTTGATTGTCCAGTGAGTGACCAAGCCCTCGTCACACCTACAACTTGTTAATTCATCAAAACCCAGCCCTTTCCACCACCGCCAGCTATTGCGCTCATACTTTAATTCTGCTCATATTTCTCACATATTCCCGGACCTATAGCTCTATCACCACAGATTAGATTTACCAGGTTTGTTCAAATAGTGTCACGTCCTGACCAGTAAAAGGGGTTATTTTTGTGGGGTTTTTGTGTTTGAGGTGCATTCGGGGTCTGCACCTTCGGGGGGGTTGGGGGGGTACTGTCACGTCCTGACCAGTAAAAGGGGTTATTTGTTATTGTAGTTTGGTCAGGGCGTGGCAGGGGGTGTTTGGTTTGTGTGTTTCGGGGTTTTTGATTTATGTTCTATATTTTCTATTTCTTTGTTTATTCTAGTTTTCTAATTCTATGTTGTGTTTTTCAATTAACTCCAATTAGAGGCAGCTGGTTGTCATTGTCTCTAATTGGAGGCCATATTTAAGTGTGTTCGTTTTCAGTTGTGTTTGTGGGTGGTTGTTTCCAGAATAGTCTATGCACCTTACTGGACTGTTTTCGTCGTCTGTTTATTTTGTGATTAAGTGTTTTCTTTAATAAATAAGAAGATGAGCACTTTACCCGCTGCATTTTGGTCCACTCCTTACGACGCCTGTGACAAATAGAGACATTTATGTTGGTGTTTCCTTTATTTTGGCTGTTACCTACACCTCACTCTAATGCTTTTTACTGACGTACATTCCTGACTATTTAAGTTATGAGTGCTCAACACGGAAGGATTTGGTCTTAAATCAGGTATGATGAGCTGGTAATAGCAATGTACCTTCTATGACACAGTGTTCTGGTATGGGGATCTGTTGGACCATCACAGAACAGAACTCTTTGATCTTCTCCATGTTGTCCCTCAGGTGGCTGTACAGCTTGTCCTCTTTCCCAGTGTCCCCCTTCACTCCTCTCCTTCCTTCTCCCTGTCCATCCCTCTGTTCCTCACGGGGCGTGGCCGGAGGGGTGGAGGGAGACTGGTTAGACTGATTGGTTAGTTCGCTCTCAGTGGGAGAGGTGTCGAAATTTTCCGTTTGCTGATTAGGTGGGGACACTGAGAGCAATGCGTCAGACGTTAGCTCCACCCCTTCTCCATCCTGACCAATCTCAGAGTTGATGGACCGTGACCTCACGGCGTGCATAGCCAGACTCTTTGACCTGAGGAAGACACACACACAGACGTCAACCTCCGTTATGGTATAATAACATATTCATAAGGCGATAATATATTGTAACAGCTTTATACAAGACAGTTAGAAGTGATGTTCATCTGTAATACACTTGAATCCAGTGTTACATGGGAGAAAGTAAAAGAGTACTACAGAAATAAGTTGTTGTTTTTTGTCTTGAGTCTGGGTTTTTTCTTTCCTTTTCCTGTACTATTGTTGATGTATTCATTTTGTTTCAAAATGTTAATAACTCTTGCACTGATATCCTTTAATACTTCTGGTTGTATGGTCAATTTCAGTAAAGTCAGGTGTGCTGACATAGATATGGTGCTGTTATTGACTCACCTGTTACATCTCATAGATATGGTGTTGCTATTGACTCACCTGTTACATCTCATAGATATGGTGCTGTTATTGACTCACCTGTTACATCTCATAGATATGGTGTTGCTATTGACTCACCTGTTACATCTCATAGATATGGTGTTGTTATAGACTCACCTGTTAAATCTCATCTCTCTGTATTCCTCTCTAGCGGCTTGTCCCATGCTGTATCTGCGTTGGGGTGTAGTTGACCCACCGTCTGTCTCCCCCTCTCCCCCCTCATCCCCCATCTTCTCCTCAAACGCCTGGATCTTCACCTGCAGTCGCTGCTCTGACCCCCTTCCACACCCCCCTGCACCCACACACACACTGGCCTCCAACCCCCCTGCACCCCCACACACACTGGCCTCTGGGGAAGGAGGGCTTTCTGATTCCTCTTCAACCCTGAAACATACAGAGAGAGGGGAAGATGTGTAAAGTAACAACCCTGAAACATACAGAGAGAGGGGAAGATGTGTAAAGTAACAACCCTGAAACATACAGAGAGAGGGGAAGAGGGGTAAAGTAACAACCCTGAAACATACAGAGAGAGGGGAAGATGTGTAAAGTAACAACCCTGAAACATACAGAGAGAGGGGAAGATGTGTAAAGTAACAACCCTGAAACATACAGAGAGAGGGGAAGATGTGTAAAGTAACAACCCTGAAACATACAGAGAGAGGGGAAGATGTGTAAAGTAACAACCCTGAAACATACAGAGAGGGGAAGATGTGTAAAGTAACAACCCTGAAACATACAGAGAGGGGAAGATGTGTAAAGTAACAACCCTGAAACATACAGAGAGGGGAAGAGGGGTAAAGTGGCAAATGTCTTAGTCAGTGTTTTCTCTCCCTATCGCTCTCTCTCTCTCTCTCTCTGTGTCACACACACACACTAGACCGGATAGGACTGGTGCTGAGCTGGAATGCTGCACATGAGGAAAGAGACAGATCGGACCTGAGAGAACTGGGCAGACCAGCTCACCTCTGGATATATTTCACACACACACACAGATGCAAACGCGCACACACACACACACACACACACACACACACACACACACACACACACACACACACACACACACACACACACACACACACACACACACACACACACACACAGAGAGAGAGAGAAGGAGAAGGAGAGAGAGAGAGAACAGGGGAGAGGCCACTCTCTCCTACCATGTTAACCCCTCCACTCGTCCGCTGATTGAACACTTTCAAATGCCCTTTGTTAACCGCCTCCCTCCTCATCTTCTCTGTTCTTTTTCTAATAAACCCTCCCACATTTCTCCCAGTCTTTATTTTCCAGAGAGAGACCCCAAGCAAAGCCTCTGGAAGCCACTGGTACATAATGTTCCTGGACCAGGCAGTGTGTGGTACTATTCCCAGACCCAGCCAGCTGATGCACAGTCAACAGTAACACAATCCTATAGACAAATGTGCCCACACACACACACACACACACACACACACACACACACACACACACACACACACACACACACACACACACAGACAGACACACACACACGTCCACACACACACACACACACACGTCCACACACACACACACACGTCCACACACACAACATCAGTAAAACACGTCCTTATTTTTAAGGAGTACATTTTTATGAGGTTTTTGATTCACAGAATTGTAATTGCAAAGAATAACATTAGATTAGTGATTTGTTTTGGCATTGTAGGTTGGCGTTGTTAGGCTGGGCAGAGAAAGCGATAGGGTGGCTTTAATAGTTACAAACAGAGGTTATGCCTCTGTAGTAAAACGTACATGGTGGTAATAAAGCAAATGGTCCATGTGGGTTCAGAATTAGATTGAACCATTCAAATCAATGTTTTACAGATCCTAAAAGGGGTGAATTGTTGCAGTGCCACACATTCCATTCGATGACGCATTTTCCTACGGACATGGTCCCATGGGGTCCTTACCTGCAGTTGATAGTGGTGTCTGTCTCCAGTCTTCTCCCCAGTAGTCTGGCTATAGAGGTGAAGCTGTTACTCATCCTGTAGATGTCTTTGGCACAGCCTCCCAGGATGGAGGTGTATCTGTCAGTCAGGGCTCTGATCTCCAGCAGCAGAGTGTGATGGAAGCTGTGATCCATACTGCCCAGCAGAGACACTAGGTACACCAGGGAGCTACGGGCCTGACGCTGGGGGAGAGAGGGGGGAGAGAGAGGGAGAGAGGGGGAGATAGGGAGAGAGAGGGAGAGAGGGGAGAGAGGGAGAGAGAGGGAGAGAGTGGAGAGAGAGGGAGAGAGAGGGAGAGAGGGGGAGATAGGGAGAGAGAGGGGAGAGAGAGAGAGGGGAGAGAGGAGAGAGGGGGAGAGAGGGAGAGAGCGGGAGAGAGGGAGAGAGAGGGGGAGAGAGGGGGAGATAGGGAGGGAGAGAGGGGGAGAGAGGAGGAGATAGGGAGAGAGAGGGAGAGAGGGGAGAGAGAGGGAGAGAGCGGAGAGAGAGGGAGAGAGAGGGAGAGAGGGGGAGAGAGGGGGAGATAGGGAGAGAGAGGGGAGAGAGAGGGGGAGATAGGGAGAGAGCGGAGAGAGAGGGAGAGAGAGGGAGAGAGGGAGAGAGGGGGAGAGAGGGGGAGATAGGGAGAGAGAGGAGAGGGAGAGAGGGGGAGAAAAATAAAAAATATGTCACAACTGTGTGTGAGCCATGGGATATGGGGGCTCCCCTCTCACTTTCTCAAACACACACACACGTAAACGCACACACACACACACAATCACATACATACACACACAAACACACACACATATGCACACACACCACTAAAATATGGCGGCTACCAAGAAATTATTTCATTTTTGGTATTTTTATGCAATCATTCCTTTAAACTGTCAACTGCCAACCAAAGCACAGAGCCCTGTCTTTCCACACTCTCTTACCAAGCGGAAAACAAGCAGTGATTCTGGGAAATGCCTCCACTAAGACCTACTGGTTGATGGCAGGGGAGTACCATGTTCCCCACTCCTGTTAACAAACTCACCGTTTTTATTTAACCTTTATTTAATTAGGCAACTCAGTTAAGAATACATTTTTATTTACAGCCTACCCCGGCCGAACCCAAATCACTGCCAGATGTGATACAGCCTGGAGCCGAACCAGGGACTGTAGTGACGCCTCTTGCACTGAGATGCAGTGCCTTAGACCGCTGTGCCACTCGGGAGCAAAGGGAGCTACGGGCTTGACACTGGGGGAGAGAGGGGGGAGGAGGGAGAGAAAGGGAGAGAGGGGAGAGAGAGGGAGAGAGGGGAGCGAGAGGGTGATAGAGAGGGAAAGAGAGGGTGATATAGGGGGAGAGAGGGGAAAGAAAGGGAGAGAGGGGAGAGAGAGGGAGAGAGGGGAGAGAGAGGGTGATGAGGGGAGAGAGGGGAGAGAGAGGGAGAGAGGGGAGAGAGAGGGAGAGAGGAGAGAGAGAGGAGAGAGGGGAGAGAGAGAGAACGAGCGAGCGAGCGAGAGGGGGGAGAAAGGGGGAGAGAGAGGGAGAGAGGGGAGAGAGGAGAGAGGGGAGAGAGAGGGAGAGAGAGGGAGAGGGGGCAGAGAGAGGGAGAGGGGGGAGAGAGGGGAGAGAGAGGCACGACATTACATTAATCTTCCTGCTATTGCGCAACATCCACTGACTCCCCAGTCCCCCAATCACTGTCAATCTGCCTCACCTAGAAACAGTATAACCATCCCCAAAACCCTGTAATCATCTCTACCCCTGGCTAGAGGCTACATGCCAATGGTCACACACGCCTCATAAACAAACGTAAACACATCCTGGCGGCCATTTTAGAGAGAAGCAGGAGATTCAGAGGGACGCCCAGTTTTCCTGAGATCCACTCGTAGAAGACAGGAGAGCGGAATATCAGATTCAGTGTCGGATTCAGCAGGCACACACACACACACACACACACACACACACACACACACACACACACACACACACACACACACACACACACTTCTGGGCATTTAGCGGGATCGGGGGGCTTGTTACATTAAGAGAGAGTAGGACATTTTGTTCCAGATCTCATCTGCAGAGGGAGCAGAGGAATCAGTGTGCTGGTCCAATCAGGAAGCAGGGAGACAGAACAAAGAAAAGGAGGAAGTAAAACAGGTTGCTTTATTTAAACCCTCTCTAGCTCCTAACTGGAGCATTACAAGTTTCTACTGCCCAGAAACATTCAACATAAAAACCAACACACACACACACACACACACACACACACACACACACACACACACACACACACACACACACACACAAGCTACTGCTGGAGCGGATCTGTTTGGAGTATTGTCAGAACAATAACAGAGGAGTGATTGGAGCTGACGGGCCAAATCATTCCGCCTCTCCTGGGAAGTGTGTGTGTGTGTGTGTGTGTGTGTGTGTGTCTGTCTCCCGGAAAGAGCAGAATACTGCTGCGAATCCGCATTTATCCTGTCACTGTGGGGTTTTGCCTTTTCATAACATTTAGGGAAACATGCCAATGAATAATGAAACACAACAGCTAGTTTGTTGAGGTAGAGAGGGAGGGAGGGAAGGAGAGAGAGAGGAGGCTGGAGAGAGTTTGTTGAGGGAGGGAAGGAGAGAGAGGGGAGGCTGGAGAGAGTTTGTTGAGGGAGGGAAGGAGGGAGAGAGGAGGCTGGAGAGAGTTTGTTGAGGGAGGGAAGGAGAGAGAGGGGAGGCTGGAGAGAGTTTGTTGAGGGAGGGAAGGAGAGAGAGAGGAGGCTGGAGAGAGTTTGTTGAGGGAGGGAAGGAGAGATAGGAGGCTGGAGAGAGTTTGTTGAGGGAGGCAGGGAGGGAGGGAGAGAGAGGAGGCTAGAGAGAGTTTGTTGAGGCAAGGAGAGAGAGAGGAGGCTGGAGAGAGTTTGTTGAGGGAGGGAAGGAGAGAGAGGAGGCTGGAGAGAGTTTGTTGAGGGAGGCAGGGAGGGAGGGAGAGAGAGGAGGCTAGAGAGAGTTTGTTGAGGCAAGGAGAGAGAGAGGAGGCTGGAGAGAGTTTGTTGAGGTAGGGAAGGAGAGAGAGAGGAGGCTGGAGAGAGTTTGTTGAGGGAAGGAGAGAGAGAGGAGGCTGGAGAGAGTTTGTTGAGGGGGGGAAGGAGAGAGAGAGGAGGCTGGAGAGAGTTTGTTGAGGGAGGGAAGGAGAGAGAGGAGGCTGGAGAGAGTTTGTTGAGGGAAGGAGAGAGAGAGGAGGCTGGAGAGAGTTTGTTGAGGGAGGGAAGGAGAGAGAGAGGAGGCTGGAGAGAGTTTGTTGAGGGAGGGAAGGAGAGAGAGAGGAGGCTGGAGAGAGGGGGGTTACAGAAGGTGGCACCAGGTCAGGGTGTAAGGGGTAGCTAACTAGCTGTGGTTCAAAGCTTTTCCCTCTCAAGTGACTTGTAAATCCAGGAGAGAGTCATTCCAAAAGGATGCAGAGGGCTACAACATACCTCACACCCCTTCACAATGTGTTGGGAGTCATATAATCACTAGGTATCTCTCTCTGTCTCCCCTTCACAAGGTGTTGGAAGTCATATAATCACTAGGTATCTCTCTGTCTCCCCTTCACAAGGTGTTGGGAATCATATAATCACTAGGTATCTCTCTCTATCTTCCCTTCACAAGGTGTTGGGAGTCATATAATCACTAAGTATCTATCTCTCTGTCTCCCCTTCACAAGGTGTTGGGAGTCATATAATCACTAGGTATCTCTCTCTCTATCTCCCCTTCACAAGGTGTTGGGAGTCATATAATCACTAGGTATCTCTCTCTCTATCTCCCCTTCACAAGGTGTTGGGAGTCATATAATCACTAGGTATCTCTCTATCTCCCCTTCACAAGGTGTTGGGAGTCATATAATCACTAGGTATCTCTCTATCTCCCCTTCACAAGGTGTTGGGAATCATTTCATCACTAGGTATCTCTCTATCTCCCCTTCACAATGTGTTGGGAGTCATATAATCACTAGGTATCTCTCTATCTTCCCTTCACAATGTGTTGGGAGTCATATAATCACTAAGTATCTCTCTCTCTCTGTCTCCCCTTCACAATGTGTTGGGAGTCATATAATCACTAGGTATCTCTCTATCTCCCCTTCACAATGTGTTGGGAGTCATATAATCACTAGGTATCATGTCTCTCTCTCCATCAACCACTTAGGTTTTATCGTTGAGAGGAATGGACTGGATGACCTCAGAGGAAACATGTGTAACACCCACCTCTACCTGGGTGAGGCCATTTTGTACCAGAACTCTCACCAGAAGTCAGTTATGATGGTGGAGAGGTGAAGTGTGACTCACTATTTACCAGTGGTTAAATTGAGCCGGAGCTAACCAGAACAGGCTCCTGATCCAGCATCTTAAGGGCCCCAAAAATGTATGATAAAAGTATGATAATCCAAGATTAATGTGAAGGTTAGGGTTAGGGTTATGGTTAGGGTTATGGCTAGGGTTAGGTTTATGGCTAGGGTTAGGGTTATGGCTGGGGTTATGGCTAGGGTTAGGGTTATGGCTAGGGTTATGGTTAGGGTTATGGTTAGGGTTATGGCTAGGGTTATGGCTAGGGTTATGGCTAGGGTTAGGGTTATGGCTAGGGTTAGGGTTATGGCTAGGGTTATGGCTAGGGTTATGGCTAGGGTTATGGTTAGGGTTATGGCTAGGGTTATGGTTAGGGTTATGGCTAGGGTTATGGCTAGGGTTAGGGTTATGGCTAGGGTTATGGTTAGGGTTATGGCTAGGGTTATGGCTAGGGTTATGGCTAGGGTTAGGGTTATGGCTAGGGTTAGGGTTATGGCTAGGGTTATGGCAAGGGTTAGGGTTAGGGTTATGGCTAGGGTTATGGCTAGGGTTATGGCTGGGGTTATGGCTAGGGTTAGGGATATGGCTAGGGTTAGGGTTATGGCTGGGGTTATGGCTAGGGTTATGGCTAGGGTTATGGCTAGGGTTATGGATATGGCTAGGGTTAGGGTTATGGCTAGGGTTAGGGTTGAGCCTGGGAGTGGACATGAATCTAGGGTTAGGGTTATGGCTAGGGTTATGGTTAGGGTTATGGCTAGGGTTAGGTTTATGGCTAGGGTTAGGTTTATGGCTAGGGTTATGGCTAGGGTTATGGCTAGGGTTAGGGTTATGGCTAGGGTTATGGCTAGGGTTAGGGTTATGGCTAGGGTTATGGCTAGGGTTATGGCTAGGGTTATGGCTGGGGTTATGGCTAGGGTTAGGGATATGGCTAGGGTTAGGGTTATGGCTGGGGTTATGGCTAGGGTTATGGCTAGGGTTATGGATATGGCTAGGGTTAGGGTTATGGCTAGGGTTAGGGTTGAGCCTGGGAGTGGACATGAATCTAGGGTTAGGGTTATGGCTAGGGTTAGGGTTGAACCAGGGTGTGGATATGGACATGGGACAAGAGGGAAGTGTGGAGAGACATGGCAGATGACCTTGAACATGGCTCAACACTAGTTGAACCACTGGTGCTAACCACTTAGGCGTGACAATAGGACAGGCTGGGACATGCCTCCACTCCTGGTGTTAACCACTTAGGCGTGACAATAGGACAGGCTGGGACATGCCTCTACTCTCAGTGTTCCTTCAGAAGGCCCCATTCACTAATCATCTCCTCTGTGTTCCTTCAGAAGGCCTCATTCACCAATCATCTCTCAGTGTTCCTTCAGAAGGCCCCATTCACTAATCATCTCCTCTCAGTGTTCCTTCAGAAGGCCCCATTCACTAATCATCTCCTCTGTGTTCCTTCAGAAGGCCTCATTCACCAATCATCTCTCAGTGTTCCTTCAGAAGGCCTCATTCACCAATCATCTCTCAGTGTTCCTTCAGAAGGCCTCATTCACCAATCATCTCATTAGACCATCATGTCCATTAACAGTCTGCAGAAATCTTCCAGATCTTGACCCTAGAAGACAATGTTCACCTGAACAAACACTTCCACTGAATGAAACCACATGCAGGGCTGGAAAAGCATGTAGTGCTTACACACACAGGCATATAGCGGGCTTAGCGTGTTACCTAAGCGTGTTAGAGCTGACCCCCACATGAGATGGTGTGATACCAGAACATACCGTGATTAATAAGCTAAATAAACTGCTGTGACAGATTTGATGCTGTGGTTCCAAGCATAACTATACAGGCATGCAGCTATCGGCCTGTTAACTGAGCTGCAGCTATCGGCCTGTTAACTGAGCTGCAGATATGGACCTGTTAACTGAACTGCAGATATGGACCTGTTAACTGAACTGCAGATATGGACCTGTTAACTGAGCTGCAGATATGGACCTGTTAACTGAACTGCAGATATGGACCTGTTAACTGAGCTGCAGATATGGACCTGTTAACTGAGCAGTACATATGGACCTGTTAACTGAGCTGCAGCTATCTGCCTGTTAACTGAACTGTAGATATGGACCTGTTAACTGAGCTGTAGATATGGACCTGTTAACTGAACTACAGATATGGACCTGTTAACTGAACTGCAGATACGGACCTGTTAACTGAACTGCAGATATGGACCTGTTAACTGAACTGCAGATATGGACCTGTTAACTGAGCTGTAGATATGGACCTGTTAACTGAGCTGCAGATATGGACCTGTTAACTGAACTGCAGATATGGACCTGTTAACTGAGCTGCAGATATGGACCTGTTAACTGAGCTGCAGATATGGACCTGTTAACTGAACTATAGATATGGACCTGTTAACTGAGCTGTAGATATGGACCTGTTAACTGAGCTGCAGATATGGACCTGTTAACTGAACTGCAGGTATGGACCTGTTAACTTATTGTCAATGTCACCCTAAACCTTATATGAGTAAGATTAGGTTAATATGAAAGCTCAAGCTAATGATGATTGGGAATGAGGAATGTAAGGATCAGTTTCACTGTGTCCCTGTGTTTTGATTGATTATTTCTGGCAGGTGACTGACGGTTCATGATAAGTGTGTGTGTGTGTGTGTGTGTGTGTGTGTGTGTGTGTGTGTGTGTGTGTGTGTGTGTGTGTGTGTGTGTGTGTGTGTGTGTGTGTGTGTGTGTGTGTGTGTGTGTGTATGGACAGACCTAGCCAGGCTGACTAAGTGATTCTGGCACAGTGAGTTCCGGCGTCTGTGTTAACACTGCTGCACTGCCCAACACTGATGGAGAGATAGAAGAAGAGAGGAAATGAAAGTTGACAATGACAGGGGAAAGGGGGGAATGAGAGAGAAGAGGAGGAGAGAGAGAGAAGTAAGAGTAGAAGAAAGGTGAATATTGATGTCTCCTCACCTCACTGGTCAAGCCCACAGCTCTGTGTATTTTGACCACGTGTCCCAGCAGGACTGGGTACTGCTGACCCACAACCCTTAGCGCGGGCAGGAAGGGGGCCATGGAGGCGGGGCTAGCCTGTGACACGTCCACCAGTGCACCCAGTAGGGTCTCGTTCAGAGAGGCATCGCCTAGGTAACCAACCAGGGAGGGCACCAGGGGGCTCAGAACCTGGAGGGGGGAGAGAGGAGGGAGGGAGGGGGAGAGAGAGGGGGAGAGGATAAAACCAGTGATCAGCATTGGGTTGAAGGATGGAAAAGAGGCTAGAAGGCGGTATGAGAGTATTCAGTATTTTATTAGGATCCCCCATTAGCTACAGCCAAAGCTGCAGCTACTCTTCCTGTTGTCCACACCAAACATGACATAATAGCTGAAGGACAGAACTACATAAAATGACATAATACATAAGAGTAATAGACAGGTACATAACTACACACATTTAAAATAAGAATTTACACTTTCATATTCTTATGCCTTAGCAATCCATGCAACATAATAACGGCTACACTGCAGTCATCCATTTTGTTACAGTTGTTTACTGTTACAATTGCAGGTCCTGATCCTAATCTCTCAGATTAGGAGAGCGAGAGAGAGAGAGAGAGAGAGAGAGAGAGCAGAGTTGAGATTAGGGAAGAGAGAGATTGAGAGAGAGAGCAGAGTAGAGATTAGGAGAGAGAGAGAGAGAGAGAGAGAGAGAGAGAGCAGAGTTGAGATTAGGAGAGAGAGAGAGCAGAGTTTAGATTAGGAGACAGAGAGAGAGAGAGCAGAGTTGAGATTAGGAGAGAGAGACAGAGAGAGAGAAGGCAGAGTTGAGATTAGGAGAGAGAGAGGGAGAGAGAGCAGAGTTGAGATTAGGAGAGAGAGAGCAGAGTTGAGATTAAGGGAGAGAGAGAGAGATTGAGAGAGAGAGAGAGAGAGAGAGAGAGAGAGAGCAGAGTAGAGATTAGGAGAGAGAGAGAGAGAGAGAGAGAGAGCAGAGTTGAGATTAGGAGAGAAAGAGAGCAAAATTGAGATTAGGAGAGAGAGAGAGAGAGAGAGAGAGAGAGAGTTGAGATTAGGAGAGAGAGAGCAGAGTTGAGAATAGGAGAGAGAGAGAGAGAGAGATCGAGAGAGAGAGAGAGAGAGAGAGAGAGAGAGAGAGAGCAGAGTTGAGATGAAGAGAGAGAGAGAGAGAGAGAGAGAGAGAGAGAGAGGCCTGGTGGTGACAGCAGTCCAAAGAACACTGTGATCACAGAGATCTAGAAAAGGACATCAGGGAGGGAGACTGTTGAGAGGTCTGGGAGGAATACAGCAGACAGTAGGGATCTGAGGTCTGGGAGGAATACAGCAGACAGTAGGGATCTGAGGTCTGGGAGGAATACAGCAGACAGTAGGGATCTGAGGTCTGGGAGGAATACAGCAGACAGTAGGAATCTGAGGTCTGGGAGGAACACACCAGACAGTAGGGATCTGAGGTCTGGGAGGAATACAGCAGACAGTAGGAATCTGAGGTCTGGGAGGAACACACCAGACAGTAGGGATCTGAGGTCTGGGAGGAATACAGCAGACAGTAGGAATCTGAGGTCTGGGAGGAACACAGCAGACAGTAGGGATCTGAGGTCTGGGAGGAATACAGCAGACAGTAGGGATCTGAGGTCTGGGAGGAATACAGCAGACAGTAGGGATCTGAGGTCTGGGAGGAATACAGCAGACAGAAGGGATCTGAGGTCTGGGAGGAATAAAACAGATAGTAGGGATCTGAGGTCTGGGAGGAATACAGCAGACAGTAGGGATCTGAGGTCTGGGAGGAACACAGCAGACAGTAGGAATCTGAGGTCTGGGAGGAATACAGCAGACAATAGGGATCTGAGGTCTGGGAGGAATACAGAAGAATGTAGGGATCTGAGGTCTGGGAGGAATACAGCAGACAGTAGGGATCTGAGGTCTGGGAGGAACACAGCAGACAGTAGGGATCTGAGGTCTGGGAGGAACACAGAAGAACGTAGGGATCTGAGGTCTGGGAGGAATACAGCAGACAGTAGAGATCTGAGGTCTGGGAGGAATACAGAAGACAGTAGGGATCTGAGGTCTGGGAGGAACACAGCAGACAGTAGGGATCTGAGGTCTGGGAGGAACACAGCAGACAGTAGGAATCTGAGGTCTGGGAGGAACACAGCAGACAGTAGGAATCTGAGGTCTGGGAGGAATACAGCAGACAGTAGGGATCTGAGGTCTGGAAGGAATACAGCAGACAGTAGGGATCTGAGGTCTGGGAGGAATACAGCAGACAGTAGGGATCTGAGGTCTGGGAGGAACACAGCAGACAGAAGGGATCTGAGGTCTGGAAGGAATACAGCAGACAGTAGGGATCTGAGGTCTGGGAGGAACACAGCAGACAGTAGGGATCTGAGGTCTGGGAGGAACACAGCAGACAGTAGGGATCTGAGGTCTGGGAGGAACACAGCAGACAGTAGGGATCTGAAAGGAATGGAAAAGAAAGAGAGAACAGAAAAGAGGGTGAAATATACTGCTCAAAAAATAAAGGGAACACTTAAACAACACAATGTAACTCCAAGTCAATCACACTTCTGTGAAATCAAACTGTCCACTTAGGAAGCAACACTGATTGACAATACATTTCACATGCTGTTGTGCAAATGGAATAGACAACAGGTGGAAATTATAGGCAATTAGCAAGACACCCCCAATAAAGGAGTGGTTCTGCAGGTGGGGACCACAGACCACTTCTCAGTTCCTATGCTTCCTGGCTGATGTTTTGGTCACTTTTGAATGCTGGCGGTGCTTTCACTCTAGTGGTAGCATGAGAGTCTACAACCCACACAAGTGGCTCAGGTAGTGCAGCTCATCCAGGATGGCACATCAATGCGAGCTGTGGCAAGAAGGTTTGCTGTGTCTGTCAGCGTAGTGTCCAGAGCATGGAGGGGCTACCAGGAGACAGGCCAGTACATCAGGAGACGTGGAGGAGGCCGTAGGAGGGCAACAACCCAGCAGCAGGACCGCTACCTCCGCCTTTGTGCAAGGAGGAGCAGGAGGAGCACTGCCAGAGCCCTGCAAAATGACCTCCAGCAGGCCACAAATGTGCATGTGTCTGCTCAAACAGTCAGAAACAGACTCCATGAGGGTGGTATGAGGGCCCGACGTCCACAGGTGGGGGTTGTGCTTACAGCCCAACACCGTGCAGGACGTTTGGCATTTGCCAGAGAACACCAAGATTGGCAAATTCGCCACTGGCACCCTGTGCTCTTCACAGATGAAAGCAGGTTCACACTGAGCACATGTGACAGACGTGACAGAGTCTGGAGACGCCGTGGAGAACGTTCTGCTGCCTGCAACATCCTCCAGCATGACCGGTTTGGCGGTGGGTCAGTCATGGTGTGGGGTGGCATTTCTTTGGGGGGCCGCACAGCCCTCCATGTGCTCGCCAGAGGTAGCCTGACTGCCATTAGGTACCGAGATGAGATCCTCAGACCCCTTGTGAGACCATATGCTGGTGCGGTTGGCCCTGGGTTCCTCCTAATGCAAGACAATGCTAGACCTCATGTGGCTGGAGTGTGTCAGCAGTTCCTGCAAGAGGAAGGCATTGATGCTATGGACTGGCCCGCCCGTTCCCCAGACCTGAATCCAATTGAGCACATCTGGGACATCATGTCTCGCTCCATCCACCAACGCCACGTTGCACCACAGACTGTCCAGGAGTTGGCGGATGCTTTAGTCCAGGTCTGGGAGGAGATCCCTCAGGAGACCATCCGCCACATCATCAGGAGCATGCCCAGGCGTTGTAGGGAGGTCATACGGGCACGTGGAGGCCACACACACTACTGAGCCTCATTTTGACTTGTTTTAAGGACATTACATCAAAGTTGGATCAGCCTGTAGTGTGGTTTTCCACTTTAATTTTGAGTGTGACTCCAAATCCAGGCCTCCATGGGTTGATAAACTGGATTTCCATTGATTATTTTTGTGTGATTTTGTTGTCAGCACATTCAACTATGTAAAGAAAAAAGTATTTAATAAGATTATTTCATTCATTCAGATCTAGGATGTGTTCTTTTGGTGTTCCCTTAATTTTTTTGAGCAGTGTACATTCCCATGGAGACAGACTAACATAGACATATGTTCCCATGGAGAAAATCAAAGACATACGCTCCCATAGAGACAGACTATCAAAGACATACGTTCCCATGGAGACAGACTATCAAAGACATACGTTCCCATGGAGACAGACTATCAAAGACATACGTTCCCATAGAGACAGACTATCAAAGACATACGTTCCCATGGAGACAGACTATCAAAGACATATGTTCCCATAGAGACAGACTATCAAAGACATATGTTCCCATAGAGACAGACTATCAAAGACCTACGTTCCCATAGAGACAGACTATCAAAGACACAGACTATCACAGACTATCAAAGACATACGTTCCCATGGAGACAGAAGATCAATGACATACGTTCCCATGGAGACAGACGGTCAATGACATACGTTCCCATGGAGACAGAAGATCAATGACATACGTTCCCAAGGAGACAAAAGATCAAAGACATACGTTCCCATGGAGACAAAAGATCAAAGACATACGTTCCCATGGAGACAGACTATCAAAGACATACGTTCCCATGGAGACAGACGATCAAAGACATACGTTCCCATGGACACAGACGATCAATGACATACGTTCCCATGGACACAGACGATCAATGACATACGTTCCCATGGAGACAGACGATCAAAGACATGGAGACAGAAGATCAATGACATAAGCTCCCATGGAGACAGACTATCAAAGACCTACGTTCCCATAGAGACAGACTATCAAAGACACAGACTATCACAGACTATCAAAGACATACGTTCCCATGGAGACAGAAGATCAATGGCATACATTCCCATGGAGACAGAAGATCAATGACATACGTTCCCATGGACACAGACGATCAATGACATCGAGACAGACGATCAAATACATGGAGACAGACGATCAGACATAAGCTCCCATGGAGAAAGACGATCAAAGACATGCAGAAAGACGATCAAAGACATGGAGAAAGACGATCAAAGACATGGAGACAGACAATCAGACATAAGCTCCCATGGAGAAAAACAATCAAAGACATGGAGACACACACACACGCATACATGCAAACACCAGTCAGTCAGTTGACGTGTTAGAGTTATGAACCTTACACAACCTCTGTCGCCCTGGCTGACCCCTGGCTGTGCTGGTCAGTCAATCAGGGAGAAACGTGATGTCTTTCCCTGTAATGGGTCAGTAGGTCAGACGCATGATCTATGGGGTGCTGAATACCGTAGTCTTGCTGTGGGACTTACTGGGTATACTAAATCCCCTTTGCCTCATTATCTGTCCTAGCCAGACCAGCCCAGACCAGGCCTCTTGTCTCCCTCCCACCGTAGGATGTGCTTGTTCTTGGTCTTAATGTTGTCATTGTTGTCGTCATTGTTGTTGATTTTATCTCACTTTTTTGTTTCTTTTGTTTCTTTCTTTAACATTTTCTATCTCTTACTCCCCCCTTTCTCTCTTTCTTTCTCTCTGTCTCTCTTTCTCTCTCTCTCTCCCCCCTCTCTCTGTCTCTCTCCCCCCTCTCTCTCTCACTCTCTTTCTCGCTCTCTCTCTGTCTCTCTCGCTCTCTGTCTCTCTCTCTCAATTCAATTTACACTCACACAAGTTCCAAAATTATAGGGACATTTCAAATGTCATATTATGTCTATACATTGTTCTAATGATGTGCAGTCACTTCACCCCTACCTCCATGTACCAATTACCTCAACTAACCTGTACCCTCGCACATTGATTCGATACTGGTACCTCCTGCATAAAGCCTCGTTATTGTTCTTTTATTGTGTTACTTTTAATATTTTTTCTTACTTTAGTTTATTTGGTAATTATTTTCTTAACTCTTTCTTGAACTACACTGTTGGTTAAGGGCTTGTAAGTAAGCATTTCACGGTAAGGTCTACACATGTGACAAATAAAGTTTGATTTGATATGATGTGCAAAAAGGAAAATAAATAAACATAAATATAGGTTGTATTTACAATGGTGTTTGTTCTTCACTCGTTACCCTTTTCTTGTGGCAACAGGTCACAAATATTGCTGCTGTGATGTCACACTGTGGTATTTCACCCAGTAGATATGGGAGTTTATCAAAATTGTATTTGTTTTTGAATTCTTTGTGGGTCCGGCAGGATGTTAGGAAGTGCAGCTCAGTTTCCACCTCATTTTATGGGCAGTGTGCACATAGGCTGTCTTCTCTTGAGAGCCAGGTCTGCCTATGGCGGCCTTTCTCAATAGCAAGGGTCAGTCACAGTGGTCTCTCTCTCTCCCCTCTCTCTCTCCCCCTCTCTCTGTCTCTCCTCTCTTTCCTCCTAACCGGAGACGAGCTGAATGACTTATTAGAGTTTCCCTGATTAATGAATCTGAACATCAGATGGGACTCTTGCATCATGAGTGTGAGAGAGACAGGAAATGTCAAAATATTTGACATTACTGATGACGGATGCATTCTCTACACACTCATAATGAGCGCGTATATGAGAGTGTGTGTGTGTGTGTGTGTGTGATTCCTACTGTGTTCTAAATGTGGTCTTTCACTTCTTTGTGACTGCTCTCTTTTTAACCAGACCCATCCCACTATTCCCCTCAGCACAGGGTTTCTGATGACTCAGCTTGTTCTGTCTTAATGCGGGTGACAGCACCCATCTAGCATGTACATACATACATTACTCTCCCCTTAATATCCTCATGCTGGACCACGCTCTCTGGAGCGCAGCACAGCATTCCCACATGTAGGTAATTCTGGACTTTCTCATGGCTTTCTCATGTGTTCTTTGAACGCACTCCATCACACACATGCTCATAGACGGGCACATGGGTACGTGAACACACACACATAAACACACACACACACACACACACACACACCAGTGGCTGTTGCTCGGCGACCATCCGGATCAGCCTCAGCAGGTGTTGTTGCTCAGGTGAATCGAGCTGTGACATCATGGCCGCCAGGTTGCCTAGGTGACGATGGATGGCATGGGGCTGTTTGGGGTAGACGGACGGCAGCACGCGTAGGAGCATGTGGTTACCTAGACGGGGACGACACGGACAGACAGGGTCTAGGTACATGGTGTACGTGACAACGGATTAAAGTCTCACCATTTGTTGTCAATATTCACTCGATGACGTTCATCCTTGAGGAACAAAATAACATGTTGCTGTATAAATGCAAAAATTGACATAATGTGTACCAGAATCCTTCAATATTTGCCCAAGAGAAATGGACCTTCATATCTAAACCATCTTTAAATATCTCATGCATCTGCACAATGTCTTCTGTCTTCAATTAGTAGTTTTATTAGTAGCTTCATCTCTTATGACATCGCACGAACACGAACAATGCCTTTTATGTTTACTTTGTAGCTAAATCCTTTTTCAACAAAGTCAGTTGGGATTGGCTGATGTCCTCACAGTAAAAGGGATTGGCTGATGTCCCCACAGTAAAAGGGATTGGCTGATGTCCCCATAGTAAAAGGGATTGACTGATGTCCCCATAGTAAAAGGGATTGGCTGATGTCCCCATAGTAAAAGGGATTGGCTGATGTCCCCATAGTAAAAGGGATTGGCTGATGTCCTCACAGTAAAAGGGATTGGCTGATGTCCCCACAGTAAAAGGGATTGGCTGATGTCCCCACAGTAAAAGGGATTGACTGATGTCCCCACAGTAAAAGGGATTGGCTGATGTCCCCACAGTAAAAGGGATTGACTGATGTCCCAATAGTAAAAGGGATTGGCTGATGTCCCCACAATAAAAGGGATTGGCTGATGTCCCCACAGTAAAAGGGATTGGCTGATGTCCCCATAGTAAAAGGGATTGGCTGATGTCCCCACAGTAAAAGGGATTGGCTGATGTCCCCACAGTAAAAGGGATTGGCTGATGTCCCCACAGTAAAAAGGATTGGCTGATGTCCCCACAGTAAACGGATTGGCTGATGTCCTCACAGTAAAAGGGATTGACTGATGTCCCCACAGTAAAAGGGATTGGCTGATGTCCCCACAGTAAAAAGGATTGGCTGATGTCCCCACAGTAAACAGATTGGCTGATGTCCTCACAGTAAAAGGGATTGACTGATGTCCCCACAGTAAAAGGGATTGGCTGATGTCCCCACAGTAAAAAGGATTGGCTGATGTCCCCACAGTAAAAGGCTGGAGTTAATACAGTAGTATGAGTGGGGTAAACCTGGATGTGATTTACTCTATGGGACAAAACTATGTGAAATTCCTACAGCATGACTGTGTCCAGCATGTTATTATTTTATGTTAAATGTCAAAGCACATCATCTAAAGGACATATGGACTTAGTGAGACCGAGAGAGAAAGAGAGAGAGAGTGGTGGGGGTAGAGAACAATAGAGAGAAAGATGTTGTCCTTTCATCTACTGTATAATAGTTTAAAACTGTTCTGCTTTGGTAAAATCAACACATGTACTTCCTGCCTATAAAACTTGAACGAATTGGATTGAATTAATTACAAGGAGACCAAAATAGAGTGTCAGACTGAGAGAATGACAGAGGAGACAAAGAGACAGAGACAAGAGAGCCTTCCAGTCTTCCTGCATGCTGAATATCTGTCGTTATCTACAGGGTCATCTGGAAGCAATCCCTAGGTTCCTTCCTGGGACCATCCTATGAATGGAACACACACTGCGGAGGTGATTCTCATTTTGTGAATGGGGTTCTATTTGCAGTCAACCCTCATTCTGATTGGCTAAGGAAACAGGTGGTACCACAGAGACATGGGATAATAAACACGTGTTGGAAAAGAGGAAGTAGTGAGAGTCCTAACAACTGTGGGCCAGCAATGTGAGAGGAACCTATAATGAAGTGAAGAGGGATTGGACAAAGGTTATGTCATAAATAGAAACCAGGAAGTACACATAGGTCCAATCATTTTCATTCATTCAGTTTAATTGACTGGGAGTTCTATTTGGCCCCACAGTGCACATTTACTTCCTGGAGAATCTGTAGATTCCTGACATCTCTGTCCAATCCTCCTTCATCCCATTCTAGTGAGGAGCCAGGAACTGTCTGGGCACCAATCAGATGACTAAGGATATGGTCAAGGAACATATTACACTGTCATTACTTTATATTACACTTTACATTTTAACTTGACGGAAACATAGGGCAACAAAAAATTAAAGGATTGTTTTCAATGTGTGTGTGTGCATTGTTAGCTAGCATTGCTACCTGCTACACAAGACTAATCTGATGGCCATAACTCCTATCAACGAGTTCAATGTCCTTGCCAACATCTGTCTACAGCTTACCTGGAATGGATTGATTTAAAATGATTTAAAATGTTAGCATTGACATTTACAAACTAGTTTAATGCATGACGATTGACTGTATCAAAAGGATTCACATGGGGACACCTGACTGGCGGCACATCAGTGGGAATGTTATGTGGGCTCGTGCCTAGGTCATATATCAACACACCTAATGTCACGACTTCCACCGAAGTCGGCTCCTCTCCTTGTTCGGGCGGCGTTCGACGATCGACGTCGCCGGCTTTCTAGCCATCGCCGCTCCATTTCTCAAATATCCATTTGTTTTGTCTTGTTCCATTACACACCTGGTTTTCATTCCATAATTACTGCATGTATTTAGTCCTCTGTTCCCCTCCATGTCTTTGTGTGTAATTGCTTATCATTATGTGGATATTGTCAGGCGCTATACTTTTGCTATGTTCCGTGTTTTTGGCACGTCATTGTTTTTATGTGCTGTCATTTTTGGACCGGAATTAAAGTGCGCCTGTTTGCTACACTCCGCTCTCCTGCACCTGACTTCGCCTCCCGCACACACCCCTAACACCTAATGATAGACACTGGGTAACTACACTGAGTGTACAAAACAATAGGAACACCTGCGCTTCCAAGTCATAAACTCTGCAAAAAAAGAAGCGTCCTCTCACTGTCAACTGCGTTTATTTTCAGCAAACTTAACATGTGTAAATATTTGTATGAACATAACAAGATTCAACAACTGAGACATAAACTGAACAAGTTCCACAGACATGTGACTAACAGAAATGGAATAATGTGTCCCTGAACAAAGGGGGGGGTCAAAATCAAAAGTAACAGTCAGTATCTGGTGTGGCCACCAGCTGCATTAAGTACTGCAGTGCATCTCCTTCTCATGGACTGCACCAGATTTGCCAGTTCTTGCTGTGAGATGTTACCCCACTCTTCCACCAAGGCACCTGCAAGTTCCCGGACATTTCTGGGGGGAATGGCCCTAGCCCTCACCCTCCGATCCAACAGGTCCCAGACGTGCTCAATGGGATTGAGATCCGGGCTCTTCGCTGGCCATGGCAGAACACTGACATTCCAGTCTTGCAGGAAATCACGCACAGAACAAGCAGTATGGCTGGTGGCATTGTCATGCTGGAGGGTCATGTCAGGATGAGCCTGCAGGAAGGGTACCACATGAGGGAGGAGGATGTCTTCCCTGTAATGTACTGCGTTGAGATTGCCTGCAATGACAACAAGCTCAGTCCGATGATGCTGTGACACACCGCCCCAGACCATGACGGACCTTCCACCTCCAAATCGATCCTGCTCCAGAGTACAGGCCTCGGTGTAACGCTCATTCCTTCGACGATAAACGCGAATCCGACCATCACCCCTGGTGAGACAAAACCGCGACTCGTCAGTGAAGAGCACATTTTGCCAGTCCTGTCTGGTCCAGCAACAGTGGGTTTGTGCCCATAAGCGACGTGCCATTGGAACACAGGAGTGATGGTTGCTGATAATGGGCCTCTGTACGCCTATGTAGATATTCCACTAAAAATCAGCCGTTTCCAGCTACAATAGTAATATAGAACATTAACGATGTCTACACTGTATATCTGATCAATTTGATGTTATTTTAATGGACAAAAAAAGTGCTTTTCTTTCAAAAACAAGAACATTTCTAAGTGACCCCAAACTTTTGAACAGTAGTGTACAGTGGGGGAAAAAAGTATTTGATCCCCTGCTGATTTTGTACGTTTGCCCACTGGCAAAGAAATGATCAGTCTATAATTTTAATGGTAGGTTTATTTGAACAGTGAGAGACAGAATAACAACAAAAAAATCCAGAAAAATGCATGCCAAAAACGTTATAAAATGATTTGCATTTTAATGAGGGAAATAAGTATTTGACCCCCTCTCAATCAGAAAGATTTCTGTCTCCCAGGTGTCTTTTATACAGGTAACGAGCTGAGATTAGGAGCACACTCTTAAAGGGAGTGCTCCTAATCTCAGTTTGTTACCTCATCATCCAATAGATAACATTTACACTGCCTCCCATGGCAACTCATCATCCAATAGATAACATTTACACTGCCTCCCATGGCAACTCATCATCCAATAGATAACATTTACACTGCCTCCCATGACAACTGTCTGTCTGCTGTGACCCTGTCTGTCTGCTGTGACCTGTCTGTCTGTTGTGACCTGTCTGTCTGCTGTGACCCTGTCTGTCTGATGTGACCTGTCTGTCTGTTGTGACCCTGTCTGTCTGCTGTGACCTGTCTGTCTGCTGTGACCCTGTCTGTCTGCTGTGACCCTGTCTGTCTGCTGTGACCTGTCGGTCTGTTGTGACCTGTCTGTCTGCTGTGATCCTGTCTGTCTGCTGTGACCCTGTCTGTCTGCTGTGACCATGTCTGTCTGTTGTGACCTGTCGGTCTGTTGTGACCTGTCTGTCTGCTGTGACCCTGTCTGTCTGCTGTGACCCTGTCTGTCTGCTGTGACCTGTCTGCCTACTGTGACCCTGTCTGCCTGCTGTGACCCTGTCTGTCTGCTGTGGCCATGTCTGTCTGTTGTGACCATGTCTGTCTGCTGTGACCCTGTCTGTCTGCTGTGGCCCTGTCTCTCTGCTGTGACCCTGTCTGTCTGATGTGACCTGTCTGTTTGCTGTGGCCCTGTCTGTCTGCTGTGACCATGTCTGTCTGCTGTGACCCTGTCTGTCTGCTGTGGCCCTGTCTGTCTGCTGTGGCCCTGTCTGTCTGATTTGACCATGTCTGTCTGCTGTGGCCCTGACTGTCTGCTGTGACCCTGTCTGTCTGCTGTGACCCTGTCTGTCTGCTATGACCCTGTCTGTTGTGACCTATCTGTCTGCTGTGACCATGTCTGTCTGTTGTGACCTGTCGGTCTGTTGTGACCTGTCTGTCTGCTGTGACACTGTCTGTCTGCTGTGACCTGTCTGTCTGTTGTAACCTGTCTGTCTGCTGTGACCCTGTCTGTCTGCTGTGACACTGTCTGTCTGCTGTGACCTGTCTGTCTGTTGTAACCTGTCTGTCTGCTGTGGCCCTGTCTGTCTGCTGTGGCCCTGTCTGTCTGATGTGACCTGTCTGTCTGCTGTGACCCTGTCTGTCTGCTGTGACCCTGTCTGTTGTGACCTGTCTGTCTGCTATGATAACATCACTAATACAACCCCAAGACAAATCAACAGAGCAACCGTCGCCAAGCAGCTGCTCAGTCCTGACAACATTCATTATTACATAGTCTTTGATGTTCCTACCTGACCTCCAGTCGCCTCCGCGAACACACACACACACACACACACACACACACACACACACACACACACACACACACACACACACACACACACCAGAGTGAGAAAAGCAGTAAGAGAGAGATGAGAGAGACATAAAGAGAGAATAATGACAAAAAGATGGATGAGAGACATAAAGAGGGTGAGTAAGTGAGCATTCCTAAAGGTGAGAGAGAGAGAATTTATTGGTTTGTCGGGAGCAGAATGTTAAAGCCAGGAGCCAGACGTCTGCAGAACCAAAGACCCATGGGAGATTTACAGTGCTTCTGTGTCCACCCATGTCTGAACACACTTAGTCCATGTGCCCTGAGGCGCACACAAACAAACACACACACACACACACACACACACACACACACACACACACACACACACACACACACACACACACTAAAGCCATCTAGCCGTCTACCAGTCATCCATCTATGCCTCAGAGGGCAGTAAACCATTAAAGACGACCACAACAAAACCAGAACCAGCCGCTCACATTAATAACAAGACCTTTAACATGCCTGTCTAATGCTCCACCCCACCTCTCCACCCCCACCCCACCCCACCTCCACCCCACCTCTCCACCCCACCCCACCTCTCCACCTCTCCACCCCACCTCTCCACCCCCACCCCACCCCACCTCCACCCCACCTCTCCACCCCACCCCACCTCTCCACCTCTCCACCCCACCTCCACCCCACCCCACCTCTCCACCCCACCTCCACCCCACCTCTCCACCCCACCTCCACCCCACCTCCACCCCACCTCTCTACCCCACCTCCACCCCCCTCCACCCCACCTCTCCACCCCACCTCCACCCCACCTCCACCCCACCTCTCCACCCCACCCCCCCTCCACCCCACCTCTCCACCCCACCTCCACCCCACCTCTCTACCCCACCTCCACCCCCCTCCACCCCACCTCTCCACCCCACCTCCACCCCCCTCCACCTCCACCCCACCTCTCCACCCCACCCCCCCTCCACCCCACCTCTCTACCCCACCTCCACCCCCCTCCACCCCACCTCTCCACCCCACCTCCACCCCCCTCCACCTCCACCCCACCTCTCCACCCCACCCCCCCTCCACCCCACCTCTCCACCCCACCTCCACCTCCCCACCCCCCCTCTCCACCCCACTTCTCCACCCCACCTCTCCACCCCACCTCCACCCCACCTCTCCACCCCACCTCCACCCCCTCCACCCCACCTCTCCACCCCACCCCCCCTCCACCCCACCTCTCCACCCCACCTCCACCTCCCCACCCCCCCTCTCCACCCCACCTCTCCACCCCACCTCCACCCCACCTCTCCTTCCCACTCAATTCAATTAAATTAAGTGGGAAGGAGAGGTTGAGCGGAAGAGACAGGCATGTATGTTAAGACATTTTACCTTTCTCTCTCTCTCTCTCATCATAGCTTCTTGTGTGTGTGAGCCATGGGCTGTGGGAGCTCCACTCAAAACACACACACACACACACACACAGCATGTTTCCTTTAGAGATATTAATAGTTCCGCTGTGTTCTTACAGTCATTTTTTTATTGTTATGTTCTTAGCACTACATTCAGTCTCACTTACAGTAAGTCAAGGTGTCTTGTGCAATCCGTCAACCCCAGTCAGAATGCTGATACAGGGCCTAATAATTCTCTCTTTTGACAGCCTACACAGGAAAAACCACCCTAAACTCTAACAAGGACTACTGACCTTCTATTCATTACTAAACAAAGAAAACATTTCACAGCAGTCTTCCAGGACAGTCTGTATGAACAGGAACACCTACAGTGGAGGCTAGAAGGGCATGTTAACACCTCACCACTGAGGTATGCTAATGATATTCTGGAAATGAACTGTGGGTGTACAGCTACAGTACAGTGCCTTATCCTCGTGCAGTGACGTCAAACTCCTAGAGACCTGAGGTCAGTTGCCCCTGAAACAAATGTGTTGGAAGCAGGGCCTTCATACGATTAACTTCAGAGTGCTGGTGGTAGGAGCATAGTATCAAATGACAGGGTTGGTGGGACATGCTAGGGCCCATATCCCATATGACCCAGATTCCATAGGGCCCAGATCCTCATAAGTCCCAGATCCCTTAGGGCCCAGATCCCATAGGGTCCAGATCCCATAAGGCCCAGATTCCATAGGGCCCAGATCCCATAAGGCCCAGATTCCATAGGGTCTAGATTCCATAGGGCCCAGATCCCATAAGGCCCAGATTCCATAGGGCCCAGATCCCATAAGGCCCAGATTCCATAGGGTCTAGATTCCATAGTGTCCAGATCCCATAAGGCCCAGATCCTATAAGACCCATATCCCATAAGGCCCAGATTCCATAGGGCCCAGATCCCAACCAGGATTTGATGTCAATGGCAAGCGATAACTGTATTTAATAAATCATAATTTATGCCAGGATTCAAGAAAACCTTGTTCATTGTATTGTGACCCTCCAGAAACAATGTCTAGCATCAGAAACATTAATACTACTACAGCATTGGGCTAAACATTAAACTCACTTCTATGGGAAGTGATTCTGCAGACTAGAACTATGCCGAGCTCAGCAGAAACACGTGACTAGTGTAGTTTGAAGACTTTTATGATCCAAACATTTCAATATGTATCCTATGGATTTCATGAATCACTTCACCCGGGACCTATTCCATACCCATATGTTCATTATATATCAGACATTGGAATTCCCATCTGCAAAATATATATATATATATTTTGGAATCTCAACATTTCTGTGTCTTGAGACTCTAATAAACACATTATATAGATAATATACATTGGAATTTTTGCTTTTTATTTTTAGTTCCCCTTTAACCTTTGCTAGTCTGAATCACTATAAAGTAATGTTAACCTATGCTAGTCTGAATCACTATAAAGTAATGTTAACCTATGCTAGTCTGAATCACTCTGCAGTAATGTTAACCTATGCTAGTCTGAATCACTATAAAGTAATGTTAACCTATGCTAGTCTGAATCACTCACACAATTAGCCTAAAGGAGCTCAGCTGAGGTCAAAATTCAGCACTACTGGATGGACAGCTGTAAAGAGCTGCTGTTTAAACAACACAGTAAAGAACAGCTGGAAAAGCCGCTGTTTAAACAACACAGAAAAGAACAGCTGTAAAGAGCCACTGTTTAAACAACACAGTAAAGAACAGCTGTAAAGAGCCGCTGTTTAAACAACACAGTAAAGAACAGCTGTAAAGAGCCGCTGTTTAGACAGCACAGTAAAGAACAGCTGTAAAGAGCCGCTGTTTAAACAGCACAGTAAAGAACAGCTGTGTAGATACCGTACATATTAAGTGGCATGAAATAACATGACTTACTATATGCATTCAAAACTCAGATCCTCCTCCATACACATATAGGGCTTTCTTGCACACACACACACACACACACACACACACACACACACACACACACACACACACACACACACACACACACACACACACACACAATTGTTTATATGGTGGTTAGAGCAGTATACAACATGTGTTTCCTGTTGGTGTAATATAGACCTCAGGTAGACTCCATAAAGGCGGCTTGTTAACCACATCTGTACACACACAACACGTGAGGAACATTTTACCTCTCTCTCTCTCTCTCTCTCTCTCTCTCTCTCTCTCTCAATCTCTCTCTCTCTCTCAATCTCCCCCAGTCACTTTTCTGTTAAATTGTGTGTTATCAGGTCAAAGATAGGAAGGTCACTTCCCCTCTCCCATGTGTTATTAAATAAAGCAGAAAGTGCTTTCATGGTTTTTAAAGACCTCATGCCCTTGGTGCTACGCTGTGTTTAAAGCCAAAGGTAGCACGTCCACCCGCTTGCCTGAGAGAGAGAGAGAGAGAGAGAGAGAGAGAGAGAGACAGAGACAGAGGCAGCAGGAGGGAGGGCATGTGGGGGTGGCAGGGGTGGAGGCAAATCCTTAAAAATCCCATGAGGAAGTAATTACGCCATCCCCACTGAATACACACATGCACACACGTTGAGTCAGTTGGGAAAATAAATAAATAAACAAAAGTGAGAGCGAGAACAATATCCCCATTTAGAAGCCCCTAAAGTCTGGGTTTCATTCACCCCCCCCTCCACACCCCTAGCCTAAACCCCCCCCCCCCCCCATATCCACACCCGACATATGCTACCTCCAACGAAGAATTACTCACTGCCTAGCTCCCCTGGCTGTGCTGGACTCTCTCTCTGTGTGTGTGTGTGTGTGTGTGTGTGTGTGTGTGTGTGTGCGTGTGCGTGTGTGTGTGTGTGTGACATTGAGACTCGGGATGGGGCATGGTCTAGGCTGGGCTAAGGCTGGGACAAAGCTAGGATAGGATGGGCTGGGGGCTGGTGCCGGGCTTGGCTGTGTACTGGGCTGTGCAGAACTAGGGGTAGGATCTGAGTGTGTTTATATAGCCCAGGCAAACCCGCTCTCTGGCCCATTCCCTCTAAGCCAGAGAATACAACCCTACCAGGACCGCTGGCAAGGGATTGTTTAGCATTTAACGAGAGAGAGAGAGAAAGAGAGAGCGAGAGACAGAGAGAGAAAGAGAGAAAACAGAGAGATAGAGAGAGAGAGTGATAGAGTCAGAAAAGGAACATACACATATAGAGGAAGCCAGAGAGATAGAGTGGTCAACAGAGACACATAGGAGGAAAGATAGAGAGTGAAAGAAAGAGAAAGAGGTAGAGAGAGAGACAGAGAGAGAGAAAGAAAGAGGAGAGGAGGGGAAATAGCTCTGAGATATTTAACACACACTCCCACATTTACCTCTCTCTCAACATACTCACACACATTGTGAGACAGAGAGAAAGCAGACAAAACTCACCACACAAAGTCTCTGACAGGTAGATAGACCTCAACACAGACAGACAGACTCTCTGAGACAGACGGACGGCAGGCAGCATGTTTCTGCGGTGGCTCCCCCAGGCAGTGTGTCTGGTGTCCGTGTGTGTGTCGCTGACTCTTGGGTACGAAGACGATATCGAGGTGAACTATGGAGACAGCTATTACAACGAGATCACAGAGGGAGAGCCACTGGAGCGTAAGTCAAGTGTGTGTGTGTGTGAGCTCTGAATGCTGAGTAAGGAATATGTGAGATATGTCTGGAAGTCTCCTGTTGTATGGGATTAACCCATCAATGTTTCTGTTCATGCTTTTGGCATGTCAATGGCCCAACGGTTCCTTAGCCTCTCATACTAGGCTTTATAATATATTACATGTGTTAGGCTTTATAATATATCTGTGGTGTTAGTTTGTGGAACAACAACTTCATCAACAACTTCATCAACAACTTGAACTGAATGAAACAGACTGTCTCAGTATGTTTGTCTCAAGTAGGATTTTCAAGTAAAATTAGAGAATTGACTTTGTTCAGTCACAGCCCACTGAATGCCAGTCATGATTGAATGAAAGTTTTAGTGTCAGGCTTGTTCATGACTTAAATCAGCTGGTCAAAAAGTCCAGAAGTGGAGTTAGCTTTTAGAAATCTGCATGTTAAAAAAACAAGCATTAAAAAAAATCATTTTGTCTGCGTTTTATATTGAAAGACAACAATGTTTTTGCTTCAATAGAGTGATATTGGGCAAGGCAACTGAAGTTTTTCATCAAACAAAATACATATATGCAAAACCTTCCACAGAAAATAGCTTAGATTTCATCAGATGACATTAGAAATCCAAAGCTAGTTGGTTAGCAGCCACTCATCAGTAAATTAGCTTAAATTAGCTTAGAATGAAAGAGCAAGGTATTTTTTTTAGCAAAAACAATGCATGGCCATCAGATTTCTTATGTTTACCACAGAAAAAATGTCTTATCCGAGTGAAGAAGTGTAACTGAATCACTAGATCTACGTTTTAATATTTCTTCTGTGTTTATTTATTTTTCTCAGTGAAAATGACGAATTCTGCGTTAAGGCAACCCCTGTATCTTCAGGCCTCTGTACGGCTGTGTTCAGCCAGTGTGTGTGTGCAGATATCATACTAAAAGAGTTTGATTTTAGAATCATTGTGCTCTGCTTGTGTGGGATGTAAAAGTCTGTCTAGACGTACTCTGTCCAGTGTTGGTCTTTGGCAAGTTATTCGTCTCTGGATATGAAGTGCTAAGACTAATCATAGAGAGTGTGAGCACTGACTGTGTTAGTTCTGAGCACATCTGGACATGTTCCCTCTCTTCTTACTCTTCTCCTCTCTTTCTCTCTCTACTCTCTCTTCTCCTTTCTTCTCTCTCTTCTCTCTCTTCTCCTCTCTCTCTTCTCCTCCTCTCTTCTCTCCTCTCTCTCTTCTCCTCCTCTCTTCTCTCCTCTCTCTCTTGTCTTTCCAAAAGCTTTAGGTGGGTTATAAAGCAACAGACATTTGGGAATCACTGATCTAGCTGTGCTCTGTCAGTCAATCTATCTCCAGTAGTTGTGGCTGAGGGAGTGTTTCTCAATGTGTTCTGTCAGTATTGGCTGGGAAAGTCTGGGCAGAGATGTTCTCTGTCAGAGAGTAAGTTGAGCGAGAGGAGACTGGGGATTTTAGCCTCCTATTGGGAAAAGACCATTATGAATGACTGGTCATTGATCAAAGAAATACTATTTAATTGGGGAATTCTTCTCTCAGCAATTTTGGAAGGCAGGCTCCTCTGTGAGTGTGTGTGTGTGTGTGTGTGTGTGTGTGTGTGTGTGTGTGTGTGTGTGTGTGTGTGTGTGTGTGTGTGTGTGTGTGTGTGTGAGAGAGAGAGTGAGTGTGAGTGTGAGTGTGAGTGTGAGTGTGTGTGTATATATGCTTGGTACTCCTACAGAAAACCATAACCAACAGTACATTTGCTCAGGGCAGTTTGTAATGTGATTTTATATTATTAAAGATGAAGCGGCCCAAACAAACACTGGAGAGTAACATAACACATTACCACACCAGAGAAAGACACCGTGACAATAACTCAAACTGCCAGGATAAAGGACACGGAAAGAGAAAGAGAGGGACAGAACGGGAATAGATTGATACTGTTTCAAGCAAAGGGAGAGAAAAAAGTAGTTGAATGGAGAAAGGGACAATCTAAGAGAGAGATGGACAGTTGACAGGAGAAAGGGACAATCTAAGAGAGAGATGGACAGTTGACAAGAGAAAGGGACCATCTAAGAGAGAGATGGACAGTTGACAAGAGAAAGGGACAATCAGAGAGAGATGGACAGTTGACAGGATAAAGGGACAATCTGAGAGAGAGATGGACAGTTGACAGGATAAAGGGACAATCTAAGAGAGAGATGGACAGTTGACAAGAGAAAGGGACAATCTAAGAGAGAGATGGACAGTTGACAAGAGAATGGGACAATCTGAGAGAGATGGACAGTTGACAGGAGAAAGGGACAATCTAAGAGAGAGATGGACAGTTGACAAGAGAAAGGGACCATCTAAGAGAGAGATGGACAGTTGACAAGAGAAAGGGACAATCAGAGAGAGATGGGCAGTTGACAGGAGAAAGGGACAATCTGAGAGAGAGATGGCTAGTTGACAGGATAAAGGGACAATCTAAGAGAGAGATGGACAGTTGACAAGAGAAAGGGGCAATCTGAGAGAGAGAAGGACAGTTAGATGGAGAAAGGGACAATCTAAGAGAGAGATGGACAGTTGTCAGGAGAAAGGAACAATCAGAGAGAGATGGACAGTTGACAGGAGAAAGGGACAATCTGAGAGAGATGGACAGTTGACAGGAGAAAGGGACAATTTAAGAGAGCGATGGACAGTTGGATGGAGAAAGGGACAATCTGAGAGAGAGATGGACAGTTGACAGGAAAAAGGGACAATCAGAGAGAGATGGACAGTTGTCAGGAGAAAGGGACAATTTAAGAGAGCGATGGACAGTTGGATGGAGAAAGGGACAATCTGAGAAAGAGATGGACAGTTGACAGGAAAAAGGGACAATCTGAGAGAGAGATGGACAGTTGACAGGAAAAAGGGACAATCTAAGAGAGAGATGGATGGTTGACAGGAGAAAGGGACAATCTAAGAGAGAGAAGGGCAGTTTGCAGGAGAAAGGGACAATCTGAGAGAGATGGACAGTTGACAGGAGAAAGGGACAATCTGAGAGAGAGATGGACAGCTTGCAGGAGAAAAGGACAATCTGAGAGAAAGATGGACAGTTGGATGGAGAAAGGGACAATCTGAGAGAGAGATGGATAGTTGACAGGAGAAAGGATAGGAAGTGAATGATTATTGAGACATCTCAGTGTTGACTTAAAATGTATGAATAAAAAGCTTTCTAACATACCCACCTCTCCTTCCCACTCAATTAAATGTAATTCAATTAAATTGAGTGGGAAGGAGAGGTGGAGCGGTTCAGACAGGCATGTATGTTAGATGGCTTGTATTCATCCATTTTACTTCCTCTCTCTCTCTCTCTCGTTCTCTCTCTCTCCCTCTCTTTCTTTCTCCCTCTCTCCAGCCACAGCTACCCCAGCCCCAGGACCCTGTAAGGCTACAGACATGACTAAATGGGACAAGCTCTTCTCCATGCTGGAGAACTCTCAGATGAGGGAGAACATGCTTCTGCAGTACTCCGATGACATCATCAAGGTGGAGTTGGGGTCGCTGCGTGGAGAGATGCTAAGGTTGGTTTTTGAGAAGAAAGTCTGTGCTATGGATATGAACGTATATAAAGTCAAAAGTTTGGACACACCCACTCATTCAAGGATTTTTCTTTAGTTTGACTATTTTCTACATTGTAGAATAATAGTGAAGATATCAAAACTATGATATAACACATATGGAATTATGTAGTAACCAAAAAAGTGTTAAAGAAGTCAAAATACATTTTATATTTTAGATTCTTCAAAGTAGCCACCATTTGCCTTGATGACAACTTTGCACACTCGGCATTCTCTCAACCAGCTTCACCTGGAATGATTTTCCAAAAGTCTTGAAGGAGTTCCCACGTATGCTGAGCACTTGTCGGCTGCTTTTCCTTCACTCTGCGGTCGAACTCATCCCAAACCATCTCAATTGGGTTGAGGTTGGGTGATTGTGGAGGCCAGATCATCTGATGCAGCACTCCATCACTCTCCTTCTTGGTCAAATAGCCCTTACACAGCCTGGAGGTGTGTTGGGTCATTGTCCTGTTGGGGAAAAAATGATAGCTCCACTAAGCGCAAGCCAGATGGGATGGTGTATCGCTGCAGAATGCTGTGGTAACATGCTGGTTAAGTGTGCCTTGAATTATAAATAAATCACTGACAGTGGCACCAGCAAAGCACCCCCACACCATCACACCTACTCCTACATGCTTCACGGTGGGAACCACTCATGAAGATATAATCTGTTCACCTACTCTGCGTCTCACAAAGAGCCAAACATTTCTAATTTGGACTCATCAGAACAAAGGACAGATTTCCACCGGTCTAATGTCCATTGCTCGTGCTTGTTGGCCCAAGCAAGTCTCTTCTTATTATTGGTGTCCTTTAGTAGTGGTTTCTTTGCAACAATTCGACCATGAAGGCCTGATTCATGCAGTCTCCTGTCACGGCCGTCGTAGTGATTGGACCAAAATGCAGCGGGGATGTGAATGCTCATTTTCTTCTTTATTAAATAAATGAACAATGAACAAAAAGAACGACGAAAACAGTCCTGTCAGGCACACAGCTAAACAAGAAACAACTACTCACAAAAACCCCATGAAAAACACCCCTACTAAATAGGACCTTCAATTAGAGGCAACGAGGAACAGCTGCCTCCAATTGAAGGTCAAAACAATAAACTAAACATAGAAATAGAATAACTAGAAAATAGAACATAGAAATACAAAACATAGAACACTACCCAAAAACCCCGACAACACAAAACAAACACACCCCTGCCACGTCCTGACCAAACTACAATAACAAATAACCCCTTATACTGGTCAGGACGTGACATCTCCTCTGAACAGTTGATGTTGCGATGTTACTTGATCTCTGTGAAGCATTTTTTGGGCTGCAATTTCTGAGGCTGGTAACTCTAATGAACTTATCCTCTGCATCAGAGGTAACTCTGGGTCTTCCTTTCCTGTGGCGGGTCTTATGAGAGCCAGTTTCATCATAACGCTTGATGGTTTTTGCAACTGCGCTTGAAGAAACTTTAAAAGTTCTTGACATTTTCCGGATTGACTGACCTTCATGTCTTTTCTCTATGTATATTTGAGCTGTTCTTACCATAATATGGACTTGGTCTTTACCAAACAGGGCTATCTTCTGTATACCACCTCTACCTTGTCACAACACAACTTATTGGCATCAAACCATTAAGGAAAGAAATTCCACAAATTAAATGTAACAAGGCACATCTGTGAATTGAAATGGATTCCAGGTGACTACCTCATGAAACTGGTTGAGAGAATAAGAAGAGTGTGCAAAGCTGTCATCAAGGCAAAGGGTGGCATCTCAAATATAAAATATATTTTGATTTGTTTAACACTTTTTTGCTTACTACATGATTCCATATGTGTATTTCATAGTTTTGATGTCTTCACTATTATTCTACAATGTAGAAAATAGTAAAAATAAAGAAAAACACTTGAATGAGTAGGTGTGTCCAAACGTTTGGCTGGTACTGTATATATACTGAACAAAAATATAAACTCAATATGTAAAGTGTTGGTCCCATGTTTCGAGCTGGAATAAAAAATCCCATACATTTTCCATACGCACAAAAATCTTATTTATCTCTAAATGTGTTTACATCCGTTAGTGAGCATTTCTTCTTTGCCAAGATAATCTATCCACCAGACAGGTGTGGCATATCAAGAAGGTGATTGAACAGCATGAGTATTACACAGGTGCACCTTGTGCTGGGGAGTATTTCTGTCTGTAATAAAGCTATTTTGGGGTGAAAAACTAATTCTGGCTCCCCAGTGGGTGAATCTTTCTCCCAAGTGGGTGAGCTTATGCCCTCCTAGGCCCACCCATGGATGTGCCCTGCCTAATGAGCCTAATGGGCCTAATACAATTATTTAAATTTACGGATTTCCTTATGAACTGTAACTCAGTAAAAAAATTGAAATTGTTGCATGTTGCGTTTATATTTTTGTTCATTATAAATGGAACTCTCAGCCAATGGATCATAACCAGCAATCCGAAATCGACCTTTACCCCCCTAACCTCTGTACACCTGTGTATATCTGACAGGAGTCCATGTGGAATTGGGCGTATGAAACTACTGGTGCAGTTGGCTAGCTTGGCTCCCATGTGTACTGTACTTCCTGGTCTCTGATGTAATCCCTCTCTAATCCTTCTTCTCCTCACCACAGGTTCGTGGCTCAGTACGGAGGGGCCTGTGGCGTTGCGGTGGAGACCGCTGGGCGGAGGATGTCCATGCAGATGGAGGCTCGCCTCAGGGAGAGCATGGAGCATCTCAGACAGGATCGAAGCACTGCTGCTGACAATTCAGCTGGGAATAACCATCAGGAAAAGCTGTTACAGCAGCTTTTAACTGCTGCGAGGACACAGGCTGTCCGACTTATCAAGCTGGAAAACAGCTGCCTGAGTAATCCAGAGGCTACGGGGGAAAACTTACAGCAGGAAGTGGCATCAGCAGAGATGCTGGTTGCCGTGGTGACAGAGCTGGCGAAGACGAGGGCAGTGCTAGAGCTCGCGCTCAAGTCGGCACAGCAACGACACCTGCCTGCAGGTGAGAACACCTCTTCCTGTGTCTCTGTCTATACATCCTGCCATCCTTTACATCAGTGGTCCTCAACCAGGGGCACTAGAACCAGGCCTATCCACATGGGGAACTTGACCAACCAGGGGCACTAGTACCAGACCTATCCACATGGGGAACTTGACCCAACCAGGGGCACTAGTACCTGACCTATCCACATGGGGAACTTGACCCAACCAGGGGCACTAGTACCAGACCTATCCACATGGGGAACTTGACCCAACCAGGGGCACTAGTACCAGACCTATCCACATGGGGAACTTGACCCAACCAGGGGCACTAGTACCTGACCTATCCACATGGGGAACTTGACCCAACCAGCGGCACTAGTACCAGACCTATGCACATGGGGAACTTGACCCAACCAGGGGCACTAGTACCAGACCTATCCACATGGGGAACTTGACCCAACCAGGGGCACTAGTACTGACCTATCCACTTGGGGAACTTGACCCAACCAGGGGCACTAGTACCAGACCTATCCACATGGGGAACTTGACCAACCAGGGGCACTAGTACTGACCTATCCACATGGGGAACTTGAGCCAACCAGGGGCACTAGTACCTGACCTATCCACATGGGGAACTTGACCCAACCAGGGGCACTAGTACCTGACCTATCCACATGGGGAACTTGACCCAACCAGGGGCACTAGTACTGACCTATCCACATGGGGAACTTGACCCAACCACTAGTACTGACCTATCCACATGGGGAACTTGACCCAACCAGGGGCACTAGTACCTGACCTATCCACATGGGGAACTTGACCCAACCAGGGGCACTAGTACCAGACCTATCCACATGGGGAACTTGACCCAACCAGGGGCACTAGTACCTGACCTATCCACATGGGGAACTTGACCCAACCAGGGGCACTAGTACTGACCTATCCACATGGGGAACTTGACCCAACCACTAGTACTGACCTATCCACATGGGGAACTTGACCCAACCAGGGGCACTAGTAGCTGACCTATCCACATGGGGAACTTGACCCAACCAGGGGCACTAGTACCAGACCTATCCACATGGGGAACTTGACCCAACCAGGGGCACTAGTACCAGACCTATCCACATGGGGAACTTGACCCAACCAGGGGCACTAGTACCTGACCTATCCACATGGGGAACTTGACCCAACCAGGGGCATTAGTACCTGACCTATCCACATGGGGAACTTGACCCAAACAGGGCCACTAGTACCTGACCTATCCACATGGGGAACTTGAAAAGACTCATGAGACAGTAGGCTTACTGGTAAATTGCACATGAGGGGGTATTTCAGGGGTACTCTAGGCAGAGCACCTAGTACTTGGTGGTACAGTAACCAGGTTGACAAGCCCTGCTCTACATTTACATTTTTTAAAACATTTTAGTCATTTAGCAGACGCTCTTATCCAGAGCAACTTACAGTAGTGAATACATACATTAAATTATTTTGTTTTGTTTTTTTGTACTGGCCCCCCGTGGGAATCGAACCCACAACCCTGGCGTTGTAAACGCCATGCTGGCGTTGCAAACACCATGCTCTACCAACTGAGCAATGTAGAAGATCCATGTTTAGACACCATCAGGTAACACAGGACTCCTCTCACCAGACTCACACCAGACATCCCTCCCAGGCAATGTGATCCTTACAACCCATCATTCTTGAAAGAATGAAAATAGGAAATATATACTTAGAGTATGAATATGAACAACAATTCTGGTCAATTGTTCTTAAAAATTCATAATAAAATAGATTCTTACCAGAGGGCCTTTCCGTGTTCCAAGCCCAGTCTCTGCATCTGAAATACACCCACAGGCCCTGTTCAGACCTCTACCTACTTACTCTGTTGAAATTCAATCAAAAACAAAATGAGTTTGAGGACTTACAATAAGCCAAGAGAGCAACAAGGCTATAGTTCTATAAAGAGGAGTCTCTCTGAATCAATCTGTTCATATATATAGCCGCCAGGCCTTTCAGTGAGCCAGCTCCAGTTCCCAGCAATAATCAGATAAAACTTCAATGCTTTTTACATTACACACACACACACACACACACACACACACACACACACACACACACACACACACACACACACACACACACACACACCCCGTCTATATCATCCGCCCTGTAAACCTGGATACTGAGCAGAAGGAGGTATAATCATTAGCAGGTCGACAAAGCAACCACAGCAAAACACCCTGGGAAGCAGAACCAGATGGGAAAGGTTACCCCCGGAGAGAAACCTGAGACAAATGTAACATCAACATTTAGGGTCTGGTAGGAGGAGTCTCAGTGTCATAACCTAGCTATCAGAATGCTGTTGCTGCTGCTGCAGAGAGGGGAAAGGGAGCTGTCCACACTGATTCAAAACCCACTTAGTCATACACAAATCATACACACAGAAACACACACACACATACACAGACTGATTCCAGCCTCCAGCAGTGATTTCCTCTTCTGGTCTGACTCTGAGTTGATGCATTATCTCATGGTGTTATTCTCCCGTTGATAGATCTCACACACACACGCGCGCGCACACGCACACACACACACACACACACACACACACACACGCGCACACACACACAGGCTTACTTGTGCACAAGCAAATGAAAGAGCGGTGTGTGTGATAAGAAACAGACATGGTGAGCATCCAGTTTACTATTTCGTCACCTAAAGGAAAGAGAGAGAGAGAGAAAAAAACGACTGCGCCCACCAAGTGGGAAAAGACAGGGGAAAACTTTTGGTCTATGACATCATTGAACGCATTACCACTGACCGCAGCCTGAACCTCAAACACCCTCGCTGTACTCTGATCACACCATGGTGTACCGCTCAAATACCAAACTGCTCCATTGGCATGACTGTTAAAGGTTCAACCATAGAGATCCTATACAGTATATATATATATCCTTCTATAGTCATTCATATTGGGTAGAACAATGTTGCTAACGGAGATCTCTCACGGGGATAATAAAATAATCCGGTTACATAACAAAAATGTGTAACAGTGGGGTTAGGGGTGAAGGTGACTTCAAAAGGACATTCTACTCCAAAATGAATACATATAATACATATAAAATATATAATTTCCATCTCCAGAAATTAACCCAATAACATAATGGTAAAATGATTCGGTACAATTATTTGAACATATTGGACCATGCATATAGCCTATGCACGGTCCATATTAGCATGTATGCTATTAGCAATAAGAATGATCACCTGTAGCCCAACTGATGCAGCATAGTGGCTATAAATAAATAGGCTGAAGCATGGGGTTGCTGTTATTTACCCTATTGGGCTAATCATTAGCCAGATCTCAAATGTGATCTTTTAACTAGTTAGGTTCCTATTGAAGAATTTGATGTCACAAAAAAACTTGCAAAAACAATGAATATAATGTATACCTACCTGTTAGGGTAACTTGGGGTAACCCGCCACCCGATGTAACACACAGGGACCCTGTACTTCTCACATAAATCACTGTCACCATCTCCCCCCAACATTTTCCCTGGTTGCCACTACTCTTGCTAAACAAAAAATCTAATCTGTCTCATCACAATTTTTTTCCCCACATTTTCTTTTTAGATAAATAGATATCCTATTCTACTATGGGTTGGCAGATTCTTATATTCATTAGTTGTTTTGTTTGCAGAGGAAAAGTAAATGTGGATTGATCTAGCACCTTCAAAGTGCATCTTAGCCTCGGCAGACATATTTTTTCATGTTCCTTATTTTTTGGGCGCAGCGCCACAGCAAAATGACTTCAGCGGAAACATTGTACATGATATACATAACTAATATCTAGTGAAGTGTTTCTTGATGTGAGATAAAGACATGATGATCTGGTCATCTGTAGTGCTTCTGAGAACAGAGCTTAGGCCTGAAGAAGCCCTGTGAGACAGCATACAGGGTCTGTTTCCATCTCCATCCCTTGATTTCTCTCCTGATTTTGTCATCTTTCAGATCAATTAATAACCCCAAAATGACTAAAGCTATTCTCTCATCCTCTCCTCCCTCCCTCCTCTCTCGCAGGCTGTGAGACCGCTCTTCTCTTCCCTATGCGTTCCCGTCGCATCTTCTCGTCAGTGACACCAGACCTCCCTCTCTCCCTCTCTTCCTTCACCGTGTGCCTGTGGGCCAAGCCCGTCTCCGTCTCCAACAGAACCGTGCTGTTTTCCTACGGAACCAAACGGAACCCCTATGAGATACAGCTCCTTCTTAGCGGAACAAGGGCTCTCTTCACCGTGGGAGGAGAGGCTCACCTGGTGGAGGCACGGGGCGTGGTGAAAGGAGGAGGAGTTTGGACCCACCTATGTGGGGCTTGGAGCTCTGAGCAGGGCATAGCGTCACTATGGGCCGATGGACACAGAGTGGCATTCACACCCGGGGTGGCCGAGGGCCACATGTTACCCGATGGAGGCTCACTCCAGCTTGGGCAGGAGAAGAACGGCCTTGGGCAGGAGAAGAACGGTGGTGTGGTCTCTGGAGGGTCAGGTGGCAGTGAGAGTCAGATGCCTGGGTTTGAGGGAGGCTTCGATGCCAAGTTGGCATTCGCTGGGAAGATGACGGGGGTGAACATGTGGGACCGTGTGCTGACAGAGGAGGAGATATCCCAGCTGGCTTTGCAGGACGGTGAGGGGTGTGAGCAGAGGGGGAATGTAGTTGGGTGGGGCTTGACGGAGATCGTGCCTCACGGGGGTGCTCAGTTCATCAACTAACTCTGATGACGTTTTCATCATCATCATCGTTTAAATCAACTCTACATCTTCATCATCATAATCCTCATCATTTAAATGAACTATCGTCATCTTCATCATCATAATCATCATCATTTAAATGAACTATCATCATCTTCATCGTCACCATTATAAACTAACTCTGCTGCCCTAAGACCTGCAGTGCAGAACAGCCTGACCAGCTGAGACTGCAACAACAATGTGAACATGAACAACAACAACAGCTCTCTTTAATGGCTAAAGAGACTGGAGAAGAATTCCCATTTAGAGAAGCAGTGGCAACACACACACACACACACACACACACACACACACACACACACACACTTGGTGAGAAGCATTAGTATACATAGTCTAAGGAGGAGAAGTGGAACAAACATCCTTTACCACAGATATAAAGAGAAAAAAGTAAAGGAAAGAACATAGGAGAGAGACAAAGAGCTCATTGTGTGGAAGGAGAGATGCATTGGGTCAACTGTCACGAAACCAGTCTGAAAGTGTCATCACTCGATGGCCATGTTAGAGAGGACAAAATTGGCTATATCATCAGCAGTATTTTGCAAGTATGTTAGCTGTTTGTTATTAATGAAGTGTTAGGGTTTCGGGGTAAGGTAAATGGTAAAGGGTTGAGGTTTGGGTTAGTTGTTAAAGTGGAATTTTTGGCTAAAAAAAGACTTTACCTTTGTCCTCTCTAGCATGGCTACGTAGTGACAACTATCTGCAAGCTGCCATAGGAGGTTTTAATCATTCTATTACCTTATAGTCTTGTGTTTCCGGCAAAAATTAATATTTTTTCAATCGTTGTTTCCAACTTTGTATTTATCAAAGTGTTTACATTCAGATGTGACAAACATAATATTTTTGTTGTTTTGTGTTTTGCTTAGTTTTCCATACATCCAGAGGGATTTCCATACATCCAGAGGGGTTTCCATACATCCATAGGGGTTTCCATACATCCAGAGGGCTTTCCATACATCCAGAGGGGTTTCCATACATCCATAGGGGTTTCCATACATCCATAGGGGTTTCCATACATCCAGAGGGCTTTCCATACATCCATAGGGGTTTCCATACATCCATAGGGGTTTCCATACATCCATAGGGGTTTCCATACATCCAGAGGGTTTCCATACATCCATAGGGGTTTCCATACATCCAGAGGGCTTTCCATACATCCAGAGGGGTTTCCATACATCCAGAGGGGTTTCCATACATCCATAGGGGTTTCCATACATCCATAGGGCTTTCCATACATCCATAGGGCTTTCCATACATCCAGAGGGCTTTCCATACATCCAGAGGGCTTTCCATACATCCAGAGGGTTTCCATACATCCATAGGGGTTTCCATACATCCAGAGGGCTTTCCATACATCCATAGGGGTTTCCATACATCCAGAGGGCTTTCCATACATCCAGAGGGGTTTCCATACATCCATAGGGGTTTCCATACATCCATAGGGCTTTCCATACATCCAGAGGGCTTTCCATACATCCAGAGGGCTTTCCATACATCCATAGGGGTTTCCATACATCCAGAGGGCTTTCCATACATCCAGAGGGGTTTCTTCTCCTTGAAATGGGTGCCAATGGATGATGCAATAAGATTACTTAGTCCCTGTTTGTTTCGCATCTCTTTTGAGACAGAAACACTTGATTTGAAAAGCGGAACTGTGGACAATGTTTACAGAATCTGTTACAACGATCTCTGCTCTTTGTTAACGTAGTAGGCAATGTGTATCATATTGTTTTGTGTTTTTGTCAAGAAGTAAAAATGAATGTATTTTGTATATAAATATTTTGGGCATCCAGTATGACTAAAATTGGAGAATAAACGAGAATAAAATGACATGTTAACATTAAGCCTCTGATGCGTTTCTTCATCACCAACAGGAAAGACAAGGTGCTCAAGTGTTAGAAGGTCATTTCAATCATCCCAACAACAGTTGCACATTTGGATGTTTTGAGTGATTATTGCATTTTAACTTAATTCAACAGTCTTTCACTTTATTTAGATAGTCCCAATGCAAAACTACAGAGGGTTGCTTGCCGCCAAGCACCTCCCCAAATGCATAGTGCCAACTGTAAAGTTTGGTGGAGGAGAAATTATGGTCTGGGTCTATTTTTCATGGTTCGGGCTAGGGCCCTTAGTTCCAGTGAAAGGAAATCTTAACACTACAACATTCAATGACATTCTAGACAATTCTGTGCTTCCAACTTTGTAGCAATAGTTTGGTTTCAGCATGACAATACCCCCGTGCACAAAACGAGGTCCATACAGAAATGGTTTGTCGAGATCGGTGTGGAATTACTTGACTGGCCTACACAGAGCCCTGACCTCAACCTCATTGAACACATTTGGGATGAATTGGAACGCCGACTGCGAGCCAGGCCTAATCGCCCAACATCAGTGCCCAACCTCACTAATGCTCTTGTGGCTGAATGGAAGCAAGTCCCGGCAGCAATGTTCCAACATTTAGTGGAAAGTCTTCCAAGTAGAGTGGAGGCAGCAAAGTGGGGACCAACTCCATATTTATGCCCATGATTTTGGAATGAGATGTTTGACGAGCAGGTGTCCACATACTTTTGGTCATGTAGTATACTTGAATGCGAGGTAGATAGTCTGTAGACCGCCAACTAAGCCCAACTTGTGTTTCACTTTATTTGGATAGTCCCAAAGCATATCTAAAGATAGTTACTAGAATGACAACAAATATTCTGTTAAACTGATATGCAGTTGACATGCTGGTGATATCTTTTTATATTTTTTTATATTTTACCTTTATTTGACCAGGTAAGTTGACTGAGAAGCCATTGTCATTTACAACAACGACCTGGGGAATAGTTACAGGGGAGAGGAGGGATGAATGAGCCATTTGTAAGCCAGTAGTCTCCTGAATGTTTGTTGATCGTAGATGGGATATACTGTTGAAATATTCCTGACATGTTACAGATATACTGTTGAAATATTACTGATACGCTCCAGATATACTGTTGAAATATTACTGATATGCTACAAATATATTGTTGATATATTACTGACATGATACAGTGTGACGTAGAAGTCCGTCACTGGCCGCGGGCAGCATTAGGTACTTTAACGCACACACATTCATTACTCCTCCCTGCTCCATTATCAGACAAGTTAACAATGTGGGTCGACACACAAGTTAACTTTTCTCTATCTTAGTACATACATTTCACACTTACTTCAGTAACCGGTTATGGTATAAAGAAATAAACAGACAGGTGTTCATATTTAATATAAGCAATATTTATTATACTTAGATGTTATGGATGAGCAGTTGTTTGTTCTGTTCCTCTCTCTCTCCATCTCTGTAGCTTCCGGCTATGCTGGATAAGGACCCGAGCTAAGGGAATTGGGCTTACTTTGTAGTGCCTGTCCGGAATGGCTCATTAATGTAAATGGGCATGTTGGTTGACACTGTCAGTAGTGATGTACTTTTGTAAATGTTATATTGTGATGTTTCATAAACGTGTTGCAATGTATATATTTTGGTATGTTTAGATAAATGGAAACTGTAGGTTGAATAGGTAATTGCTTAATTAATTAGTGTTAATTGTTCTGAGGGGAGGGGCTACCCCTACAAAAGGAGCCTCTCTTTCAGTTCCTGGAGAGGCATTTTGGATTGAGCTGTAGGTGGGGCAGCATTGTTTTTAGCTGACCCATAAGGTTTGATGGCAGTACTGTTGTTTTTGTTCCGGAATCACTATGTAAATAAACACCTTTGCACAGAAGAACTTTTGCGGCTCCGCCATCTTTTTATTTTTTATGGAGGTTAGGTTTTCCAGTTTAGCCTTCTGGCCTACTCTACGTGACATACAGATATACTGTTGAAATATTACTGACAGATATACTGTTGATATATTACTGATATGATACAGATATGCTAATGAAATATTACTGATATGCTACAAATATATTGTTGATATATTACTGATATGATACAGATATGCTGATGAAATATTACTGATATGCTACAGATATACTGTTGATATATTACTGACAGATATACTGTTGAAACATTCCTGACATGTTACAGATATACTGTTGAAATATTACTGATATGCTACAGATATATTGTTGATATATTACTGATATGATACAGATATGCTGATGAAATATTACTGATATGCTACAAATATATTGTTGATATATTACTGATATGATACAGATATGCTGATGAAATATTACTGATATACTGTTGATATATTACTGACAGATATACTGTTGAAACATTCCTGACATGTTACAGATATACTGTTGAAATATTACTGATATGCTACAGATATACTGTTGAAATATTACTGATATGCTACAGATATATTGTTGATATATTACTGACAGATATACTGTTGAAATATTACTCACATGCTACAGATATACTGTTGAAATATTACTGATATGCTACAAATATATTGTTGATATATTACTGACATGCTACAGATATACTGTTGAAATATTACTGACAGATATACTGTTGATATATTACTGATATGATACAGATATGCTAATGAAATATTATTGATATGCTACAGATATACTGCTGATATATTACTGACAGATATACTGTTGAAACATTCCTGACATGCTACAGATATACTGTTGAAATATTACTGACATGCTGCAGATAGCCTACATATGGTTTGTCGCGCATCTATAGATGGACAATTTTTTTCCTTTATTTAACTAGGCAAGTCAGTTAAGAACAAATTCTTATTTACAATGACGGCCTAGGAACAGTGGGTTAACTGCCTTGTTATCCCACTATTTCACCAAGACAAGGTACTGTATCAGCATATGCTGATTGTTAAGCCCGCCCCCTGTCCCGTAGCCCAGAGAACCAACAATAAATTACCTCTCTCCTCCCAGCAGCCACCAGTTCAGGAAGTAGGATGATGTAATGTGGTTCGGGTGAGATCGGGGGGTTGAGTTCTGTGTGGACAACCAAGCGTGTGTGTGTATGTAGGGTATATCTGAAAATGAGGTAGGCCTGTGGGGTTTACTGTAGTTGCCTGTAAAACCTTAACACTTTGCCCCACTGCTAGCTTCCTTTCTACACCCCCCCCCTCCCCCCACTGCTCCAGTCTTTGAGGTTGAAACACACATATACTGTACACACACACACACACACACACACACACACACACACACAGTGCTAGCTCATTATCTGCTACAGGTAACTGCCAAAATAAAGGAAACACCAACAGCTTCAATGCACCTTGGCATATATTCTACAATCGTCTGGAACTCTATTGGAGGGATACAACACCATTCTTCCACAATACATTCCATCGGTTGGTGTTTTGTTGATGGTGGTGAAAAGCGCCACTCCAGAATTCAATTGGGGTGAGATCTGATGACTGAGACAAACACACTAGAGGTCGACCGATTAATCGGAATGGCCGATTAATTAGGGCCGATTTCAAGTTTTCATAACAATCGGTAATCGGTATATTTGGCCACCGATTTGCCGATTTTAAAAAAAATATATATATTTTTTTATTTTTTTATGATTTTTTATTTTTTTAAAAACCTTTATTTAACTAGGCAAGTCAGTTAAAGAACACAATCTTATTTTCAATGACGCCTAGGAACGGTGGGGTAACTGCCTTGTTCAGGGGCAGAACGACAGATTTTTACCTTGTCAGCTTGGGGATGCAACCTTACGTTAACTAGCCCAACGCTCTAACCACCTGCAGTACGTTGCCAAGGTAAGTTGCTAGCTAGCATTAAACTTATCTTATAAAAAAAACAATCAATCAATCATAAACACTAGTTAACCTCACATGGTTGATGATATTACTAGTTTATCTAGCCTGTCCTGCTTTGCATATAATCGATGTGGTGCGCATTCGCGAAAAAGGACTGTCTTTGCTCCGACGTGTACCTAACCATAAACATCAATGTTTTTCTTAAAATCAATAAGTATATATTTTTAAACCTGCATATTTAGTTAATATTGCCTGCTAACATGAATTTCTTTTAACTAGGGAAAATGTGTCACTTCTCTTGCAAACAGAGTCAGGGTATATGCAGCAGTTTGGGCCGCCTAGCATGTTGCGAACTGTGAAGACTATATCTTCCTAACAAAGACAGCAGACTTCGTCAAACGAGGATGATTTAACAAAAGCGCATTGGCGAAAAAAAGCAAAATCATTGCACGACTGTAGCTAACCATAAACATCAATGCCTTTCTTAAAATCAATACACAGAAGTATATATTTTTAAACCTGCATATTTAGCTAAAAGAAATCCAGGATAGCAGGCAATATTAACCAGGTGAAATTGTGTCAGTTCTCTTGCGTTCGTTGCACGCAGAATCAGGGTATAAAGAATCTGTCTCGTTGCGAACTAATTTGCCAGAATTTTACGGAACTATGAAATAACATTGTAGGTTGTGCGATGTAACAGGAATATTTAGACTTATGGATGCCACCCGTTAGATAAAATACGGAACGGTTCCGTATGTCACTGAAAGAATAATGTTTTCGAGATGATAGTTTCCGGATTTGACCATATTAATGACCTAAGGTTTATTATACACTGCTCAAAAAAATAAAGGGAACACTTAAACAACACAATGTAACTCCAAGTCAATCACACTTCTGTGAAATCAAACTGTCCACTTAGGAAGCAACACTGATTGACAATACATTTCACATGCTGTTGTGCAAATGGAATAGACAACAGGTGGAAATTATAGGCAATTAGCAAGACACCCCCAATAAAGGAGTGGTTCTGCAGGTGGGGACCACAGACCACTTCTCAGTTCCTATGCATCCTAGCTGATGTTTTGGTCACTTTTGAATGCTGGCGGTGCTTTCACTCTAGTGGTAGCATGAGACGGAGTCTACAACCCACACAAGTGGCTCGGGTAGTGCAGCTCATCCAGGATGGCACACCAATGCGAGCTGTGGCAAGAAGGTTTGCTGTGTCTGTCAGCGTAGTGTCCAGAGCATGGAGGGGCTACCAGGAGACAGGCCAGTACATCAGGAGACGTGGAGGAGGCCGTAGGAGGGCAACAACCCAGCAGCAGGACCGCTACCTCCGCCTTTGTGCAAGGAGGAGCAGGAGAAGCACTGCCAGAGCCCTGCAAAATGACCTCCAGCAGGCCACAAATGTGCATGTGTCTGCTCAAACGGTCAGAAACAGACTCCATGAGGGTGGTATGAGGGCCCGACGTCCACAGGTGGGGGTTGTGCTTACAGCCCAACACCGTGCAGGACGTTTGGCATTTGCCAGAGAACACCAAGATTGGCAAATTCCCCACTGGCGCCCTGTGCTCTTCACAGATGAAAGCAGGTTCACACTGAGCACGTGACAGATGTGACAGAGTCTGGAGACGCCGTGGAGAATGTTCTGCTGCCTGCAACATCCTCCAGCATGACCGGTTTGGCGGTGGGTCAGTCATGGTGTGGGGTGGCATTTCTTTGGGGGGGCCGCACAGCCCTCCATGTGCTCGCCAGAGGTAGCCTGACTGCCATTAGGTACCGAGATGAGATCCTCAGACCCCTTGTGAGACCATATGCTGGTGCGGTTGGCCCTGGGTTCCTCCTAATGCAAGACAATGCTAGACCTCATGTGGCTGGAGTGTGTCAGCAGTTCCTGCAAGAGGAAGGCATTGATGCTATGGACTGGCCCGCCCGTTCCCCAGACCTGAATCCAATTGAGCACATCTGGGACATCATGTCTCGCTCCATCCACCAACGCCACATTGCACCACAGACTGTCCAGGAGTTGGCAGACGCTTTAGTCCAGGTCTGGGAGGAGATCCCTCAGGGGACCATCCGCCACCTCATCAGGAGCATGCCCAGGCGTTGTAGGGAGGTCATACAGGCACGTGGAGGCCACACACACTACTGAGCCTCATTTTGACTTGTTTTAAGGACATTACATCAAAGTTGGATCAGCCTGTAGTGTGGTTTTCCACTTTAATTTTGAGTGTGACTCCAAATCCAGACCTCCATGGGTTGATAAATTGGATTTCCATTGATTATTTTTGTGTGATTTTGTTGTCAGCACATTCAACTATGTAAAGAAAAAAGTATTTAATAAGATTATTTCTTTCATTCAGATCTAGGATGTGTTGTTTAAGTGTTCCCTTTATTTTTTTGAGCAGTATATTATAGTTAAGTCTATGATTTGATATTTGATAGAGCAGTCTGACAGCGGTGGTAGGAAGCAGCAGGCTCGTAATAGTCAAAGGTATATGGTTTAAAGAGAAATAGTCGACGCGTCATAATTCCTGTAATAACTTGCGGCTGAACTTGACAGGGGTTCCTTCGTTATTTTACCGTTCATGTCTTCCATAGAGAATGTCTTGATCTACTTCAAATAAGGTCTGTGTTTTGTGCTTAAGCCGCCTCAGCGTTTTGATACCCGTGTAAATGTCACTAGGTAACGTTTGTCAACATATTTTCATAAATCCACTCTACAAAAAAATGTATCTTCTTGTGTAGTCCTCCACAAGTCTGGTTCATCCTTGGGAGCAATTTCCAAACGCCTGAAGGTACCACGTTCATCTGTACAAACAATAGTACGTAAGTATAAACACCATGGGACCACACAGCCGTTATACCACTCAGGAAGTAGACGCGTTCTGTCTCCTAGAGATGAACGTACTTTGGTGTGAAAAGTGCAATTCAATCCCAGAACAACAGCAAAGGACCTTGTGAAGATGGTGGAGGACACAGGTACAAAAGTATCTATATCCACAGTAAAACGAGTCCTATATCGACATAACCTGAAAGGCCACTCAGCAAGGAAGAAGCCACTGCTCCAAAACCGCCATAAAAATGCCAGACTATGGTTTGCAACTGCACATGGGGACAAAGATCGTACTTTTTAAAGAAATGTCCTCTGGTCTGATGAAACAAAAAAATAACTATTTGGCCATAATGACCATCGTTATGTTTGGAGGAAAAAGCAAGCCGAAGAACACCATCCCAACCATGAAGCATGAGGGTGAAAGCATCATGTTGTGGGGGTGCTTTGCTGCAGGAAGGTCTTGTACCCTTCATAAAATAGATGGCATCATGAGGAAGGAAAATTATGTGAATATATTGAAGCAACATCTCAAGACATCAGATAGGAAGTAAAAGCTTGGTCGCAAATGGGTCTTCCAAATGGACAATAACCCCAAGCATACTTCCAAAGTTGTGGCAAAATGGCTTAAGGACAACAAAGTCAAGGTATTGGAGTGGCCATCACAAAGCTCTGACCTCAATCCTATAGAAAATGTGTGGGTGGAACCGAAAAAGCGTGTGCGAGCAAGGAGGCCTAAAAACCTGACTCAGTTACACCAGCTCTGTCAGGAGGAATGGGCCAAAATTCACCCAACTTATTGTGGGAAGCTTGTGGAAGGCTACCCGAAACGTTTGACCTAAGTTAACCTAAACAATTTAAAGGCAATGCTACCAAATACTAATTGAGTGTATGTAAACTTCTGACCCACTGGGAATGTGATGAAAGAAATAAAAGCTGAAATAAATCATTCTCTCTATAATTATTCTGACATTTCACATTCTTAAAATAAAGTGGCAATCCTAACTGACCTAAGACAGGGAATTCTTACTAGGATTAAATGTCAGGAATTGTGAAAAACTGAGTTTAAATGTATTTGGCTAAGGTGTATGTAAACTTCCGACTTCAACTGTATATATACAGTGAGGGAAAAAAGTATTTGATCCCCTGCTGATTTTGTACGTTTGCCCACTGACAAAGAAATGATCAGTCTATAATTTTAATGGTGGGTTCATTTGAACAGTGAGAGACAGAATAACAACAAAAAAATCCAGAAAAACACGTCAAACATTTTATAAATTGATTTGCATTTTAATGAGGGAAATAAGTATTTGACCCCTCTGCAAAACATGACTTAGTACTTGGTGGCAAAACCCTTGTTGGCAATCACAGAGGTCAGACGTTTCATGTAGTTGGCCACCAGGATTGCACACATCTCAGGAGGCATTTTGTCCCACTCCTCTTTGCAGATCTTCTCCAAGTCATTAAGGTTTCGAGGCTGACGTTTGGCAACTCGAACCTTCAGCTCCCTCCACAGATTTTCTATCGGATTAAGGTCTGGAGACTGGCTAGGCCACTCCAGGACCTTAATGTGCTTCTTCTTGAGCCACTCCTTTGTTGCCTTGGCCGTGTGATTTAGGTCATTGTCATGCTGGAATACCCATCCACGACCCATTTTCAATGCCCTGGTTGAGGGAACGAGGTACTCACCCAAGATTTGACGGTACATGGCCCCGTCCATCGTCCCTTTGATGTGGTGAAGTTGTCCTGTCCCCTTAGCAGAAAAACACCCCCAATGCATAATGTTTCCACCTCCATGTTTGACGGTGGGGATGGTGTTCTTGGGGTCATGGGCAGCATTCCTCCTCCTCCAAACACGGCGAGTTGAGTTGATGCCAAAAAGCTCAATTTTGGTCTCATCTGACCACAATACTTTCACCCAGTTGTCCTCTGAATCATTCAGATGTTCATTGGCAAATTTCAGACGGGCATGTATATGGGCTTTCTTGAGCAGGGGGACCTTGTGGGGGCTGCAGGATTGCAGTCCTTCACGGTGTAGTGTGTTAACAATTGTTTTCTTGGTGACTATGGTCCCAGCTGCCTTGAGATCATTGACAAGATCCTCCCGTGTAGTTCTGGGCTGATTCCTCACCGTTCTCATGATCATTGCAACTCCACGAGGTGAGATCTTGCATGGAGCCCCAGGCCGAGGGATATTGACAGTTCTTTTATGTTTCTTCCATTTGCGAATAATCGCAGCAACTGTTGTCACCTTCTCACCAAACTGCTTGGCGATGGTCTTGTAGCCCATTCCAGCCTTGTGTAGGTCTACAATCTTGTCCCTGATATCCTTGGAGAGCTCTTTGGTTTTGGCCATGGTGGAGAGTTTGGAATCTGATTGATTGATTGCTTCTGTGGACAGGTGTCTTTTATACAGGTAACAAACTGAGATTAGGAGCACTCCCTTTAAGAGTGTGCTCCTAATCTCAACTCGTTACCTGTATAAAAGACACCTGGGAGACAGAAATCTTTCTGATTGAGACGGGGTCAAATACTTATTTCCCTCATTAAAATGCAAATCAATTTATAACATTTTTGACATGCGTTTTTCTGGATTATTTTGTTGTTATTCTGTCTCTCACTGTTCAAATAAACCTACCATTAAAATTATAGACTGATCATTTCTTTGTCAGTTGGCAAATGTACAAAATCAGCAGGGGATCAAATACTTTTTTCCCTCACTGTATATATATACTGCTCAAAAAAAGAAAGGGAACACTTAAACAACACATCCTAGATCTGAATGAAAGAAATAATCTTATTAAATACTTTTTTCTTTACATTGTTGAATGTGCTGACAACAAAATCACACAAAAATAATCAATGGAAATCCAATTTATCAACCCATGGAGGTCTGGATTTGGAGTCACACTCAAAATTAAAGTGGAAAACCACACTACAGGCTGATCCAACTTTGATGTAATGTCCTTAAAACAAGTCAAAATGAGGCTCAGTAGTGTGTGTGGCCTCCACGTGCCTGTATGACCTCCCTACAACGCCTTGGCATGCTCCTGATGAGGTGGCGGATGGTCTCCTGAGGGATCTCCTCCCAGACCTGGACTAAAGCATCCGCCAACTCCTGGACAGTCTGTGGTGCAACGTGGCGTTGGTGGATGGAGCGAGACATGATGTCCCAGATGTGCTCAATTGGATTCAGGTCTGGGGAACGGGCGGGCCAGTCCATAGCATCAATGCCTTCCTCTTGCAGGAACTGCTGACACACTCCAGCCACATGAGGTCTAGCATTGCCTTGCATTAGGAGGAACCCAGGGCCAACCGCACCAGCATATGGTCTCACAAGGGGTCTGAGGATCTCATCTCGGTACCTAATGGCAGTCAGGCTACCTCTGGCGAGCACATGGAGGGCTGTGCGGCCCCCCCAAAGAAATGCCACCCCACACCATGACTGACCCACTGCCAAACCGGTCATGCTGGAGGATGTTGCAGGCAGCAGAACGTTCTCCACGGCGTCTCCAGGCTCTGTCACGTGCTCAGTGTGAACCTGCTTTCATCTGTGAAGAGCACAGGGCGCCAGTGGCGAATTTGCCAATCTTGGTGTTCTCTGGCAAATTCCAAACGTCCTGCACGGTGTTGGGCTGTAAGCACAACCCCCACCTGTGGACGTCGGGCCCTCATACCACCCTCATGGAGTCTGTTTCTGACCGTTTGAGCAGACACATGCACATTTGTGGCCTGCTGGAGGTCATTTTGCAGGGCTCTGGCAGTGCTCCTCCTGCTCCTCCTTGCACAAAGGCGGAGGTAGCGGTCCTGCTGCTGGGTTGTTGCCCTCCTACGGCCTCCTCCACGTCTCCTGATGTACTGGCCTGTCTCCTGGTAGCCCCTCCATGCTCTGGACACTACGCTGACAGACACAGCAAACCTTCTTGCCACAGCTCGCATACCTGAGCCACTTGTGTGGGTTGTAGACTCTCATGCTACCACTAGAGTGAAAGCACCGCCAGCATTCAAAAGTGACCAAAACATCAGCCAGGAAGCATAGGAACTGAGAAGTGGTCTGTGGTCCCCACCTGCAGAACCACTCCTTTATTGGGGGTGTCTTGCTAATTGCCTATAATTTCCACCTGTTGTCTATTCCATTTGCACAACAGCATGTGAAATGTATTGTCAATCAGTGTTGCTTCCTAAGTGGACAGTTTGATTTCACAGAAGTGTGATTGACTTGGAGTTACATTGCGTTGTTTAAGTGTTCCCTTTATTTTTTTGAGCAGTGTATATATACATTACCAGTCAAAAGTTTGGACACACCTACTTATTCAAGTGTTTTTCTTTATTTTACTATTTTCTACATTGTAGAATAAGAGTGAAGACATCAAACTATGAAATACATATACGGAATCATGTAGTAACCAAAAAAGTGTTAAACAAAGCAAAATATATTATTCAAAGTAGCCACCCTTTGCCTTGATGACGGCTTTGCATTCTCTCAACCAGTTTCATGAGGTAGTCACCTGGAATGTTTTTCCAACAGTCTTGAAGGAGTTCACACAAATGCTGAGCACTTGTTGGCTGCTTTTCCTTCACTCTGCGGTCTTTGACCTAAAGAAAAACCATGGAATGAGTAGATGCGTCTATATATATATACAGTATTATATATATCTCCATCTCTGTCTCCTAACTCGGCATCTTACTTATCTCCATCTTTGTCTCCCTGTCTCTCTTTCATTGTCTCTTTCAGTCTCTCTCTCCATTCTGATAAATGCTCTATTCCAGCAAAAACAATGGAGAGTCTCTGTTTAACGGAGAGCCAGAATTTTTGTTTACATATCCCCTTTCTACTCTCCTCTCCCTTTCTCCCTCACCACTTCCTGTGCCCTATATGTCTCCCTCTCCCCTCTTCCTCTTTTTCCACCCCCCCATCCCCATCCCCCGTCCCTCCTTTCCCAAATATTTGTCCAGAGTAGCAAAGCACATGGTGGATGTGCCAAAAAGTGCAAAATAAAACAGTCGATAAAACTACATTTGAACTTGACATAGGGTATGTTAAAATGCCTTAAACATAGACAATATACAGTAAATCACCAGCACTAGCTGTCTCACAGCAGCAGGCACCCCAAACCAATAAAACATGAGACTTAACCATGCCAGTTTTAACTGGGGAGTGTCAAGAGCCATTTCCCAATACGCTGTTATGTAACTGTGTGTGGTTGTGTGTGCGTGTGCGTGTGCGTGTGTGTGTGTGTGTGTGTGTGTGTGTGTGTGTGTGTGTGTGTGTGTGTGTGTGCGTGTGTGCGTGTGTTGGACTGGCCTGTCACCCACTCTCAGCTTTGGACCGTGGCAGTGTTTATACTTGAGCCTGGAGAACAGACCCCCAAAAGCAGGAAGTGCCTCAGCTGCCACAACACCACTGAGACTCTCCAGGGCAGGAGTGCAACTGCCTACGCTGCGGGTGAGTAGTCTAGCACAATATGGCTTCCATTAATGCATAAAATCTGGTCAAGGGAAGGACGAAATGGAGGCGGATCATTGCGGTCATTTCACAAAAGAGGATTAAGTATGTGAGAACATAAAAACAGTTGAACGGTTCGATAAGAGGGGATATGTTTATACTGTACAGGAGTCATTTACCTTAGCACAGCAGTAACTGATTATGTGATGAGTGTTCACAAAATGGTGTTCACAAAATTGCCACAGTGCATTGCATCACCCAGGTGGCCGCCACACACTAAAGCTGGATGAGGTGAGTTACACAAACACAATGTCATAATGTGTGTGAAGTGTTAGCTGACCGTACAGGTCATGAAGTGTGTGAGCTATTCACACACATGTTCCAGGATCATTTACAGGATAAACAAACGGTTAACCCTGAGTGGTTGATTTCATATGACGGGTCGTGGAGGTTGGAGAGAGGGGGCCCAGGATGGGGGGCAGACATACGTATGCTCCTGAAGGCACGTACACACACACACCTATGGATCTTTCTAGTCCCTCTACAACAGGAAAGGTCCTGTGCAAAGGTTCTCTTCCCCTGTAGTAGACTACTTAAACCGGTATGAAAAAAAAACACACACACATAGACCAGCAACACACACACACACACACACACACACACACACACACACACACACACACACACACACACACACACACACACACACTACTAGATCCTTTGTGGTAACCTCTACCACCAATTCTATAAATCAGTTCTATTAAACACTTATATTAATAATTTATATTACAGTTTTTACCAATTGTTTATACACTACAATTGGAACTTGAAATGCAATCACCGAAACCTGAAACTCATGTACCAAATCCCTAAACCAAGTCTGCAAAATTGCAAGCACAATTCCTGCTTTACACTCAGTTTTGAATTTTATATCACACTTTTTGCAAAACACTACACACAGTTCTCTACATTAGGAACAACATTCACAATTAAAATCTCTTTAGTCCCTTTGGAAAGCAACGCCAATCACAATGCCAAGCTCTATACACCAATTGGCAACACCCACCCCTGACAGGTGTAAACACTAGTTGCTGAATTGTTCACTAAGAAATCAGAGCTTCAGCACTACAAAAGGCCACAGATGAGCTCTCCTGTTTTGGAGGAAAATGGAAGTCAATGGTGAAGCAAGAGCCAGAGGTGAAGGAGTGAGAATCAGAAGAGCAAGAGGAGGATGAGGAAAGACAGTTGTCTCAGATGAGATCAGGGCCACATTGGTTGACCATGTGCTCAACCATGGATTGAGTATGAGGGAGGCTGGGCAGAGAGTTCAGCCCAACCTGAGCCGCTACACGGTTGCATCTATCATCCCTACATTCAGAAATGACAACCGGTAAGTTACCTACCATCTACACTATGCTCTTTATGTATGAATACTGTTGTATACTGCAGTCAGTAGGCCTATGTTACTCAGTGATTGTTGGCCAATGTTACAGTAATGTCATTTCAAATTGAAAGAAAATGTTGTATTTTTGTTTACTGCAACCAACGATATCATATTTGTGGATCTTCTGCAGAACTGAGAGACGGCCAGGCCATGGTGGAAGACACTGGCTGTTCACACCAGAACAGGAGACCGCTATTGTGAACATGGTGGTGGCAAACAATACCATTAGACTACAAGAAATCCAGAACCACATAATTGCAGACACAATATTCAATAACATTCACCAGGTGGTGTCACGACTACCGCCGAAGTCGGCTCCTCTCCTTGTTCGGGCGGCGTTCGACGTCACCGGCTTCCTAGCCATCGCCGCTCCATTTTTCATGTATCCATTTGTTTTGTCTTGTTCCCTGCACACCTGGTTTTCATTCCCCAATCAATCTACATGTATTTATTCCTCTGATCCCCATCATGTCTTTGTGTAAGATTGTTTGTGTTATGTGTGTATTTGTTGACGCGCCAGACTGGCTTATTTTTTCCGTGTTATTTTCACGAAGATGTTTATTGTTAAACATAATTCTTGTGACTGTTTGGCGCGTTTTGCACTTTTGCCTCAATAAAGTTCACAAATGTTCACAAATCTCTGCTCTCCTGCACCTGACTTCGCTACCAGTACGCACACACCTTGACAGGTGGGCTTGTCTACATTGGACCGTGTATTACAGCGCAACCGAATCCGGATGAAACAGGTCTACAGGGTGCCATTTGAGCGAAACTCAGAGAGGGTTAAAGAACAGCGCTATGAATATGTGCAAGTAAGTACTATACTGTGAATTTGCTATCATATCAGCACTGTATAGACACATTACAGTACTATAATCCAGTGTATTGTGCCTCACCATATTGACTGCTCTAGGTCTATGTCACATATTGTCTTGTCGTCTGTTTCAGAGAGTCTTGGAGCTGGATGCCGCTGCAATTCAGCATGTTTATATTTACATTGATGAGGCTGGCTTCAACCTAGCCAAAAGAAGGGGATGGAGACGGAACATTATTGACCACCGTGCCATTGTGAATGTCCCTGGACAGCGTGGAGGGAATATCACCAGCCAGAAAGGTGTCCTCCATCACCATGCCAACCTTGGTCCCTACAACACCGCCCTTCTCATTACATTCCTGGACACACTACATGGCATCCTCATTCCAGCCGAGCAGAGGGGTGGACCAGAGCAGCCCAGGTATGTTGTCATCTGGGACAACGTGAGTTTCCACCGGGCTGCTCTGGTCTGCAACTGGTTCATCGACCACCCAGATTGTATTGTTCTATACCTCCCACCATATTCCCCATTCCTAAACCCAATTGAAGAGTTTTTCTCGGCATGGCGATGGAAGGCGTATGACCGCCATCCCCTCGCACGCATGCCTCTTCTCCAGACAATGGAGGATGCATGTGGTGAAGTTGATGTGGGGGCTTTCGGCGGCTGGATCCGTCACTCCAGAAGATTCTTTCCCCAATGTTTAACCAGGGAAAACATCGCTTGTGATGTAGATGAGGTGCTGGGGCCAGACCAAAATAGGAGGCAGGATGCAGCCTAATGTCTTTTTTCTTACATTTTGCATGTGTTTTTGTCTTTTTTTGTTTTGAGTTTTGAAAGAATGAGCCACTTCCCTTTTTTTTTTTTACAAAAAACCCTTTATCTTACTGAATGTTTTTCCTGTTTTTCTCCTGTTGGGTATGGAAAGTGTTACATACAAAACACAAGTGTTCAAAAATACTGCATTTTGGAAATAAATGACTATGTTTTTGTTAATGTATTGCATTTGTGTGTGTTTATTTATATATATATTTGAGTAGGTATACATTACTGTAACAAACTTTTACAACCGGCTACAGTGTAACACTGAAAATGCAAAAGGCATAAAACTACTGACGGGATATTCATAGTAGTGTTTTGTGTTGAGCACATCAGTATGTTGTTGGTTGGTAGACAGATCTATTCATATGATGGGTGTGTCATTTTGATTTTTAAAAAAAACATGTTGGAAAGAAAACAGTTTTGAATGCAGTGTTTGCTTTTGCTAGAGTTTTCCGTTTTGTGTTTAGAGTTTAAGGAAAATGGGCCAAAGATTCAGCAAACGTGTGTAAACAATTGTGGAAAACTGTCATCACTCAGGCTCCACTAGAGGGTTCGAGGCCTGGGGGGGTAAACAGATGCCTAACGAGCAAAACTAACGACGGTCCCTGAGGAAAACCACTAACGAGGTCTAACCATGTTTAAGAGGGTAACAAGGTGCTCCAACTGGGATCCTGGAGGAGGCAACATAATGACAAACCCTAAGGGAGCGTGGAAAAGAGCCCCCTAACTAGGCATCTTAGTGCTCCTCAAAGCTGATGTCCTTAGTACCTATCAGTGATTTATTACTATGTATGTTTTAGTATGTAATAACCAGCTTCAGTAAAAAAGCTTATCTTCAAAGTCAGAGCTTATCTGCAAAGTTATAATGAAAACCATCTGTTCCCAGGAAAATGTAGGCTCACCAACTACCATATGAACGCTACTAGTATTACTACTAACACTACTATTACTCATACATCTACTAGTTCTACTAATACTACTACTAACACTACTACTAACAATACTACTACTATTACTACAAACACTACTACCACCACTAACACTACTAGTACTATTACTAACACTACCACAACTACTACATCTACTATTACCACTACTACCACATTTACTAGTACTACTACTACTACTACTACTAACACTACATCTACTAGTTCTACTAATACTACTACTAACACTACTACTACTACTAACACTACTACTAACAATAGTACTACTACTACAAACGCTACTACTACTAATAGTACTACTACTACTAACACTACTACTACAAACACTACTACCACCACTAACACTACTACTACTATTACTAACACTACCACTACTACTAACACTACCACTACATCTACTAGTACTACTACTACAACATCTACTACTACTACTGCTATTACTACTACTACTGCTTCTGCTACTACGACTACTACTACTACTGCTACTACTAATAATAATATAAATGCTACTACGACTACTACTACTACTACTACTACTATGACTACTACTACTACTACTACATCTACTAGTAGTACTACTACTGCTACTGCTAATACTACTGTTACAACTACTACTGCTACTACTACTACTACTGCTACTACTACTAACACTACTAGTACATCTACTAGTATTCCTACTACTACATATAGTACTACTACTACTACATCTACTAGTACTACTACTACAACATATACTACTACTACTACTGCTATTACTACTACTACTACTACTATGACTACGACTACTGCTACTGCTAATACAGCTACTACTACTACTACTACTACTACTACTACTACTACTACTACTACTACTGATACTGCTAATACTACTGCTACTGCTACTACTAATAATAATATAAATGCTACTACGACGACTACTACTACTACTACTACTACTACTGCTACTACTAATAATAATGTAAATGCTAATACGACTACGACGACTACTACTACTACTCCTACTACTAATAATAATATAAATGCTACTACGACTACTACTGCTACTACTAATAATAATATAAATGCTAATACGACTACGACGACTACTACTACTACGTCACTTCTAAATTCCAGTGCTACCTCTACACTCTTACAAAAAAGGGTTCCAAAAGGGTTCTTCGGCTGTCAGCATAGGATAACCCTTTTTGGTTCCAGTGGAGAACCCTTTTTGGTTCCAGGTATAACCCTTTTTGGTTTCAGATAAAACCCTTTTTGGTTCCATTTAGAACCCTCTGTGGAAAAGGTTCTACATGGAACCCCAAAAGGTTCTACCTGGAACCAAAAAGGGTTCTTCAAAGGATTATCCTATGGGGACAGCTGAAGAACCCTTTTAGGTTCTAGAGAGCACCTTTTTTTCTAAGAGTGTACCTCTTCAGGCCTCCCGAGTGGCGCAGCGGTCTAAGGCACTGCATCGCAGTGCTAAAGGCATCACAACAGATCCTGGTTTGATCCCACGCTGTATCGCAGCCGACCGCGACCGGGAGACCCATGAGGCGGAGTACAATTGGCCCAGCGTCGTCCGGTTAGGGGAGGGTTCGGCCGGCCGGGATGTCCTTGTCCCATCGCGCTCTAGCAACTCCTGTGACGGACCGGGCACCAGTTGGATGGTGTTTTCTCTGACACATTGGTGTGGCTGGCTTCCGGGTTAAGTGTGTCAAGAAGCAGTGTGGCTTGGCAGGGTCGTGTTTCAGAGGACGCACGGCTCTCGACCTTCGCCTCTCCCGAGTCCGTACGGGAGTTGCAGCAATGGGACAAGACTGTAACTACCAATTGGATATCAAAAACAAACAAAATTGTGTACCTCTTCAGTTTTATCAGTAGAGTGTAGTCCACTGGCTGACCTCAACCCAAAACTATAATATTAGCATTCTTATGAACCTGCACTAACACAGTCTAAATGAGACTGGACCGCTCTGGTCCTTATGAAAACCTCCACTAGCCCACTACCACACACACACACACACACACACACACACACACACACACACACACACACACACACACACACTCCTCCCTGACTCTCTCTCCTGAGTCTTATATAGGGAGTAAAAGCTACAGTGCTGCTGGGAGATCCTTATCTATCCAGGGCAATGGGGCCCGGGCTACACAGCCTGTTTAGAGCCTGTCCAGCTCTAAAACATGAGACAGCTGTATTCAGCTGTAGCCAGGGGTGGGCCTGTAAACCTAAGCCACAGATCTGAGGGCCACTTAAGAGTGATCCCTCAGCTCGAACCCACAGTCAGGCTGGAAGCCATGCTGCTCTGTCTGGCCTGAGGAATGAAAGGGCAAAACAAGGCAAGTGAGACATGAAACAAACTGATCATCTCTTTCAACTGCCTCCTCTCATAATATTTTACTCCGCACTTCCAAATACATAAATAAAACACATATCATGAAACCTATGACTGAACTGTGTATTGGTCAAGGAATGAACAAACAGAAACCAGTCTGTCTCTTTAAACTGATCTCAGCCAAGATCCTCTGATCAGGAACACTGATACCCTGTCAGGTTATTTAATATAGGGGAGGTTTCCCTTTAACAGAAACAATCACATCCCTCTATGGTTGTGGAACATGTCTATCTGTAAGTGTGTAATACTAAATGTGTCCGTGTGTGTGTGTGTATACAGTATACAGTGTATGTGTGTGTGTGTGTGTGTGTGTGTGTGTGTGTGTGTGTGTGTGTGTGTGAGTGCGGGCGTGTGTGTGTATGTGTCTGTGTGTCCTACCTCCCAGCATGCTGCAGGTGATAGCCTTTCTCTCTCTCTCTGTGTGTGTGTGTGTGTGTGTGTGCATGCGCACGGACGTGTGTGTATGTGTCCGTGTGTGTGTGTGTCCTACCTCCCAGCACACTGCAGGTGATAGCCTCTGTGTGTTCTGCCAGAAGTTCAGCCTTAGCCATGGCAGCCAGAGAGAGATAACTGGACATGTTTCTACTGAGCTCTCTGTTGCCTCTCTGTAGAAACCTCACTGCCACCGGCACCGCTAGAGCCATCACTGGGGGACGACTGTAGTTCTGTGGGAGGGAGAGACAGGGAGAAGAGAGACAGAGACACAGAGAGATTGTGTGAGAGAGACAGAGATTGTGTGTGTGTGTGTGTGTGTGTGTGTGTGTGTGTGTGTGTGTGTGTGTGTGTGTGTGTGTGTGTGTGTGTGTGTGTGTGTGTGTGTGTACATCCTATTTAGGGCCTTCAGTATATGGACCCTCAGTGATGCACATGGACAATTTAAGGGAACAGAACAGAATAGAACAGAATGGAGGATAAACAGATGGCTCTCTTTACATAAAGACTCATTTCTGAACTCAAGGAGAGAGTGTATGTTTCTCTGCATGTAGACAGTAGTGTCCCAGGGCCTAATTTAACATCCACTAGCGCCCCCAAGGGGATGGTTCGGGAACATTTAGAAGGGCTGGAAATGGGCAAAAGTACTGTCCAACTGTTCTCCTGAAGAGCTACATTGTATCCAGACTTTTTAAAAGCAGTTGACAGAAACAAGAGTCCTATGGTCTGAAGGTGACCAAAACCCGATTTGGTAACTACTGAGTTAGCGCTACTATCTTCTATCGCCATAAGACAAACACTGAAACATACCCAAACAACTATACTATACTCTAACAGAAAACAACTATACTATACTATAAAACACATTGGTGCCGTATCATTAGAGCTGGTGAGCTACAGTACAGTGTTGTTATAAGGGATTAATGCTAAACTCATATTTATGGCTAGAAAAGTGTCATACGTCTGTACTTCCAGCAGGTGGCAGTGCAGGCAAGGCTTTCTCTCTGCAAGTCCAAGAGTCTTACTAAAAACAACAGCACAGTCCTCTCTCTGTTGATATGAGGAATAAACACAAACACTCATGCAAACACACACACACTCACACATACACATACACACACACACACACACACAGACGTACAGCACATGCACAGTCCTATTAGAGTGAGTCACTGCAATATCAGGCTGCTCTCAGATCAAAGGAGCTCATCCAGAGACTCAGAGGAGTTCAGGCATCAGACTCAAACTCCAGAACAGACAAGGAGCTCACTAATGACGACTAACCAGACAAGGAGCTCACTAAGGAAGACTAACCAGACATGGAGCTCACTAAGGAAGACTAACCAGACATGGAGCTCACTAAGGAAGACTAACCAGACAAGGAGCTCACTAAGGAAGACTAACCAGACATGGAGCTCACTAATGAAGACTAACCAGACATGGAGCTCACTAAGGAAGACTAACCAGACAAGGAGCTCACTAATGACGACTAACCAGACAAGGAGCTCACTAATGACAACTAACCAGACAAGGAGCACACTAATGACGACTAACCAGACATGGAGCTCACTAAGGAAGACTAACCAGACAAGGAGCTCACTAATGACGACTAACCAGACATGGAGCTCACTAATGACGACTAACCAGACAAGGAGCTCACTAATGACGACTAACCAGACAAGGAGCTCACTAATGACGACTAACCAGACAAGGGGCTCACTAATGACGACTAACCAGACAAGGAGCTCACTAATGACGACTAACCAGACAAGGAGCTCACTAATGACGACTAACCAGACAAGGAGCTCACTAAGGAAGACTAACCAGACAAGGAGCTCACTAATGAAGACTAACCAGACAAGGAGCTCACTAAGGAAGACTAACCAGACAAGGAGCTCACTAAGGAAGACTAACCAGACATGGAGCTCACTAAGGAAGACTAACCAGACAAGGAGCTCACTAAGGAAGACTAACCAGACAAGGAGCTCACTAAGGAAGACTAACCAGACATGGAGCTCACTAAGGAAGACTAACCAGACATGGAGCTCACTAAGGAAGACTAACCAGACAAGGAGCTCACTAAGGAAGACTACCACAGGAGCTAAGGAAGACTAACCACAGGAGCTCACTAAGGAAGACTAACCAGACATGGAGCTCACTAAGGAAGACTAACCAGACATGGAGCTCACTAAGGAAGACTAACCAGACAAGGAGCTCACTAAGGAAGACTAACCAGACATGGAGCTCACTTAGGAAGACTAACCAGACAAGGAGCTCACTAATGAAGACTAACCAGACATGGAGCTCACTAAGGAAGACTAACCAGACAAGGAGCTCACTAAGGAAGACTAACCAGACATGGAGCTCACTAATGACGACTAACCAGACAAGGAGCTCACTAATGACGACTAACCAGACAAGGAGCTCACTAATGACGACTAACCAGACAAGGAGCTCACTAAGGAAGACTAACCAGACAAGGAGCTCACTAAGGAAGACTAACCAGACATGGAGCTCACTAAGGAAGACTAACCAGACATGGAGCTCACTAAGGAAGACTAACCAGACAAGGAGCTCACTAAGGAAGACTAACCAGACATGGAGCTCACTAAGGAAGACTAACCAGACAAGGAGCTCACTAATGAAGACTAACCAGACATGGAGCTCACTAAGGAAGACTAACCAGACAAGGAGCTCACTAAGGAAGACTAACCAGACATGGAGCTCACTAATGACGACTAACCAGACAAGGAGCTCACTAATGACGACTAACCAGACAAGGAGCTCACTAATGACGACTAACCAGACAAGGAGCTCACTAATGAAGACTAACCAGACAAGGAGCTCACTAAGGAAAATCAATCGGGCTTCAGGAAGAAGCATAGCACAATTACAGCAGCCATGAGTGTTTTAAATGATATCACTAAAGCCCTTGACAAAAAACAGCACTGTGTCTCACTTTTTATTGATATCTCTAAGGCTTTTGATACAGTTGATCATGCTATACTAAGGCAGAGATTGTCGAGTGTAGGTCTTTCGGAGCATGCAGTTGCATGGTTTGCTAACTATCTGTCTGATAGAACTCAGTGCACTCAATTTGATGGGCTCATGTCTGTTAAATTGTCTGTCTGTAATGGTGTGCCCCAAGGCTCTGTACTTGGTCCTCTCTTATTCACTATTTATATAAATAATTTAGACAAAAATGTACAAAATGCGCAACTTCATTTTTATGCTGATGATACTGTTATTTACTGTTGTGCCTCGTCTCTTACAAAAGCTGAGATTGAGACTGTAACCTCATATAAATATCTTGGAATTTTAATTGATGACTTTTTAAATTGCATATTCAACCACTTACAAAAAAATTGAAGCTGAAATTGGGATTTTATTTTAGGAATAAGGCCTGTTTTTCTTTTGAAGCCAGGAGGCTAGTATCAGCTACATTTATGCCTTTACTAGACTATGGGGATATTTTATATATGAATGCTTCCGCTCAGTGTTTGAGATCAATTGACACCCTTTACCATGGCACTTTGAAATTTACCACCTTTACCACTGCAAAATCCTTACGCACCACTGCACTTTGTATACCAGGGTTGGCTGGCCTTCTCTAGTCACTCGTAGGCTCAGTCACTGGTATACTTTTATTTACAAAGCCATTTTGGGTTTACTACCGTTTTATTTGGGGGGTTTTATTGTTCAGAAATGTGATGGGTACTCTCTTCGTTCGCTGGACTTTATCCTGCTAACTGTTCCAAATGTCCAAACTGAATTTGGTAAAAGGGCTTTTATGTACTCTGCGCCATCGTCTTGGAAAGCCTTACAAAATACTTTTAAACTGGAAGAACTTGTCCCGATTGGTATTTTTAAATCACTGATGAATGATCTTGAGACTGATTCCCTGACCTGTCAATGTTTTTAATTTGCTGTTTTGATTTTGTTATACTCTTGTGAATTCTGTTTTTTACTAGATTATTTGTAGTTTTTCATGTTGTTTCTGTAATTTTTGTTATGACTTGGTGCTGCCTATCTTGGCCAGGACGCTCTTGAAAAAGAGATTTTAAATCTCAATGAGCCCTTCCTGGTTAAATAAAGGTTTAATAATACTTTTTTTTTTAAAAGGAAGGCTAACCAGACAAGGAGCTCACTAAGGAAGACTAACCAGACAAGGAGCTTATTCTCTCTCTCTCTCTCTCTCCTCTCTCTCTCTCTCTCTCTCTCTCTCTCTCTCTCTCTCCTCTCTCTCTCTCCTTCTCTCTCTCTCTCTCTCTCTCTCTCTCTCTCTCTCTCTCCTCTCTCCATCTCTCCC
>NC_042982.1:39146655-39184951 GCF_901001165.1 Salmo trutta | reverse complement strand
AAGAGAGAGCTCCTGAGTGGGGCACTAGGTGAGGGGTGAAGGTGTACGGGAGGTCTGGCGCTAGGGTAGGGGGTATGTCAGGACAAGAGAGAGATAGGGAGAGAAAAAGAGAGAGTAGGAGAGAGAGTGAGACAGAGAAAGAGAGTGAGACAGAGAGAGTGTGAGAAAGAAAGAGATAGAGAGTGAGAGTGAGAGAGAGTGTGTGTGAGAGAGAGAGAGAGAGAGAGAGAGAGAGAGAGAGAGAGAGAGAGAGAGAGAGAAAGTGTGTGAGAGAGAAAGAGAGAGAGACAGACAGACAGAGAGATAGAGAGAAAGAGAGAGAGTGTAAGAGAGTGTGAGACAGAGCGAGGGAGTGTGTGAGACAGACAGACAGACAGACAGACAGACAGACAGACAGACAGACAGACAGACAGACAGACAGACAGACAGACAGACAGACAGACAGACAGATACAGAGACAGACAGAGAGAGAGAAAGAGAGAGAGAAAGAAAGAAATAACGAACACTGGTCCTTTTGTGTGCTCTATAAGTGCCCTCCCCATCTCTGTCTCAGTGCTCACTCAGCCCTGTCTCTGTGTGATATGCACCTGCTGAATAACATCTTTATGTTATAACATAACATCCTTTTCCTTCTCTACCATCCATAGACAGGAAAGAGCAGAAATAATGGCTAGTTTACATGTTTATCTCCTGCACAGAGAGGGCAGTGACCGTTTGGTAATAATGGCTAGTTGACATGTTTATCTCCTGTATGTTTTCACATTGACTAATGTATGTTGTCTCAGTAAGTCCTATAACGGGAATGTGTGCTTGTGCGTGTGGGAAGAATATCACATCCTGGTATACTGGCATCAGAACAGGACAGAACGCTGCCTGGGGTCTACACACACAATTATGCACATAATTACGGCGTGGCTTTGTGATATGGGGCAGCAAGAGAGGGGGATGAGGGAGGGAGCTTAGATTCTATTCCAGGGAATGTTTACATGGAGTGTTTGAATTCCAGAATTCACTCAACTAAAAGACCAAACGAAACCAGATAAAAATTCCCTTTCCCGCCCTTTGAATAGCTCTACTGTTAATCACCTTCGGATCAGAATGGCAGAGCACCACCTGTGTGACTGTTTTGCATGTTATTTTGGCATAACATGTTTTTGCCAATTGCTTACACACTGAAAGTGAATGCTTAGACAAAAGCATCAAAACCTTAACTTTTGTAACCATGCCTTAAACAAAGGCACCAAAAGTACAAACACATTTTCTGCTTTGCACTTTGTTTGCAATTCTGCAACACACCTTGCAAAACACTACACACTGTTTCTTACATTTGACACTTCGTTCAATAACGAAATCTCTTGCAATCATTGGGAAAACACTTCTATTCAAAATACAAAACATACCTGAAATTGGCAATACCCACACACACACACACACACACACACACACACACACACACACACACACACACGAAAACACTTATACAGTAATTGAACACCAATTAGTTTGAGCCTTAGCACTACAAATAGACCTCAGGTAAGCTCACCTCTTTTGTGAGAACTATGCAAACATGGAGGCAGTGAGAGTGAGAGGAAGAGGAGTAGGACGAGGACAAGAACAAAGAAGGGGACCAGGCAATAGATGGAGACATATTTCCGACGACATTAGGGCCACTTTGGTGGACCATGTCATAAATCATGGCCTGACGATGAGGGCAGAGAGTCCAGCCCAACCTGAGTCGCTACACGGTAGCATCCATAATACAGACATTTAAACTGGAGAACAGGTATGTCTTCAACTTTCTACACTAGACTGTACCTATGTAATTGTTGCACATCATTCTGCATCACAGTACATTACAATGTAGTCCTACAATATTATGTCTATGCTCCTCAGTGAACAAAAACAATTGGTATAGTGCTGTGAAGTACATGTAATACAGTTTTGATGTTTCTGCGTACAGTATGACAGTACAGGATGTAAAAAAGAACCTAACCAATGACATCATATTCTTGCATTTTCTACAGAACTGCCAGACAGTTCTGTGGGGGCACGTGCCCTGCCTGTAGCTTGTAGTTTGACTGAATGTGTCTCACCCAACCCAACCCCATCCTTGTGTGAAAATGTAGACATTGTAGTCCTGTGTTTTGAGTTACACCATATTCACGGTACAGTGTATGCATTTTCTGTTACAGAGAGTCAACTTTGATGCAGCTGAACAGCCTCATAAGTTAATTTTCATTGATGAAGCTGGAATCAATTTAGCTAAAATCAGGCGTCCGGGCCGAAATGTTATAGGACAAAGAGCCGTTGTGAATGTCCCTGGGCAGCGCGGGGGGAAATATCACCTTTTGTGCCGCCATTAGTCTGCAAGGAGTTTTCCATCACCATGCCACCTCAGGTCCCTATAATACCGCACACATTATCATATTTCTGGATGAACTACATAATGCAGTTGTACACGACGGACCAGAGCAGCCCTGGTTTGTTGTCATCTGGGATAATGTTAGTTTCCCCCGGGCTGCTCTGGTCAGGGACTGGTTCACCAACCACAACATTTACATTTACATTTAAGTCATTTAGCAGACGCTCTTATCCAGAGCGACTTACAAATTGGACACCAACTTCACAGTTGTATACTTGCCCCCATACTCCCCATTTCTCAATCCGATTGAGGAATTATTTTCGGCTTGGCGTTGGAAAGTGTATGACCGCCAACCCCATGCCCGCCTGCCTCTTCTGCAAGCAATGGAAGAGGCATGCGGAGATATTTAGGTGGGGTCAGTCCAGGGTTGGAAACGGCACGCAATGCAATATTTTCCCCGTTGCCTAGCCAGGGATGACATTGCTTGTGATGTGGATGAGGTGATGTGGCCAGACCATAACAGAAGGTGGGATCCATAAACCATCCACCCCATCCTTTACAATACTATGTTTTATTTACCATTGCACTGTACTTTTACTGTAAATATTTTTGTTTACATGAGTTTACAGTAACATTTTGTATTGAGTCCTGTAATTCTACTTTTCTTTGTGTTTTAGGTTGTTGTCAAAAACCTGCAATGGCAAAAAAAACAAGCTGTATATATTATTTTCTGAAGCCTTTCTATTTTTGGGTTAATTGAAATGTGAGTAGATGTACTGTACTGGAACAATCTTTCACAGAAGCTTGTATGAGAAAATTAAAAAGGTATACAAAGTACTAAAGACAGTGTCACGACTTCCGCCGAAGTCGGTCCCTCTTCTTGTTCGGGTGACGTTCGGCGGTCGACGTCACCGGCCTTCTAGCCATCGCCGATCCACTTTTCATTTTCCATTTGTTTTGTCTTTGTTTTACACACCTGGTTTCAATTCCCCAATTACATGTTCATTATTTAACCCTCTGTTTTCCCCATGGTTTTTGTGAGTGATTGTTTTATTGTAAGTGTTGTGTGTAGAGTTTTGACACAATAAGCCAAATTCCGTAACAAGTGTGTAAAGCACTTGTTGTAACTGACTGTGAGTCTCATTAATTACTAAAGACAAAGTCACTGAGAATAGATCTCCTGAGGGCTATCCTGACAATAGCAGCACCACAGGATGAATGAATAGAAGGAAAGCTATTTTTAAAAACGCTGCAGAACTGCACGAGTCGACAACCATGGGAGTGTGTGTGTTTGTGTGTGTGTACGTACTTAGGGATGCTTCTGCAGTCTCTATTATTTATGTCCTGCAGTTACACAGCTGTGGAGCAGCATGAGGGAGAAATGACAAGAAATTATCGGTCAGGACAGGGGTGGGTATACTGAGAGAGTATATCACACACACACACACACTCACACACACACACACACACACACAGGTGACACATATAAGCAACACATCACTTTTAGAGGCCAGCATCTTCAGCCACAGAGAAAGAGAGAGACAGAGAGAGAGAGAGACAGACAGCGAGAGAGAAAGAGCGAGAGAGACAGAGAGAATGACAGAGACAGTGACATTGAGAGAGGGAGTGACACAGAGAGACAGAGAGGGCACTTGTGGGGAGTAAGCACAGCACAGCTACAGCAACAGAGCACAGAGTAGGGCTGTTACGGTGACCGTATTACCGCCACCCACACCGGCGGTCACGAGTCATGACGGGAGTCAAATTCCACGTGACCGTTTAGTCACGGTAATCTCCAAGCTCTGATGGTCATTAGTAGCCTACCAAACTTGCTAACTGCCTGGTACTCAGCACTCTATTGTCCCTCTAATCACTCTGACGTCAATGCAAATGTATCGCAAATCGAATCAAACACTTCATGAGAGCCCATGACCTCATGTTGCGCAACATTTCTATAGGCTGCGCAATTGTGTGAGAAAACAGAGTGATGGCCTCTACTAAAAAGAGGAGGATCCCATCAGCTTTCTATAGGCTAGGTCTACTATATTTATTTCTCAACTTTCCTAATATTAAGCAGATTGCTTCTCTTTACAACAGGAGTATAGTGTACCTGGCTGGCATGAAAATGAACTATAGGAAAAGCGTCCTATATTCGCCATTTAATTGCATAGATGACATAAATAACGACCCTGTTTCAAGACAGGTGCATGATAATAGCCCATTCTAAATCCAAACACATTTCACACATATATTATTTAGTATACATAAAGACAAGATTCAATCAATAAAATCAATAATGTGTGACAATATTAGCCTATCACATGTGAATGGTGTCCAGCTTAAGGCAAGAAACTGCTGTCGTGACGTTCATTAATGCGATGATGGTAATCTTATCAAATCAATGAGCTATGTTTAATTGATTACGTGATTAAATTAATAATGTAACAATTAACTCAGTAACTTGGGACACCGCAGGAAAACTTATTTAACGAGTTACTATCTCCCGAATTGAACTCTTATAAGATATATTCATATCTATGGATAACAGTCACTTATTAATGTATTTTTACCTCATATCAGTCTCATTCTGAACGTCGTAATATTCTATAAATCTGCATGAACCCTAGTCTACATGGTGACTCAGCTTACACAAATTGGCTTAATTATTTATTTACGAACTAATGAAATAAATCACACAGGAATACATAAACACACATTATAGGTTGAATTGATTACAAACATTATGCAATGAAAAGTCCCTAGTGGACTAACCCGATATGACGGCTGGTTACACAATGAAAGGGATGGGGAACGAACGAGTGGGAGAAGGAGAGACAAAGGAATTCAGCTATCGTACATACAGTTGAATAATACGCTCATCGTAAATATGGATATTTAGCACCCAAACAAACGCTCATTCGGATTTAGAAATGCAATGTACATATTTACACTTGTATGTCTTTGTCATTTCTCTCTGTTGAAATTGACCGATCCGTCTGTCACACCCTGATCTGTTCCACCTGTTTTTTGCTTGTCTTCACCCCTCCAGGTGTCGCCCATCTTCCCCATTATCTCCTGTGTATTTTTACCTGTGTTCTCTGTTTGTCTGTTGCCAGTTTGTTTTTTAGTGAAATCTACCACCGTTTGTTCCCCTGCTCCTGTCTGTTTCTTGCTCCTGTTTTCTAGTCCTTCCCGGTTTTGACCCTTCTGCCTGCCCTAACCCTGAGACTGCCTGCCGTTCTGGACCATTTGCACCTTCTCTGGATTACTGACTCCTGCCTGCCTTTGACCTGTCGTTTTCCTACCCCTGTATTAAAAATACACTTATGTTTCTTCGACACTGTCTGCATCTGAGTCATACCTGAAATATGATAGTCTGTGACGAATAGTTCGACAGAAAGTCTCTGGTTGTGTAATTCTCTGGTTGTCCACCAGATGTCACCATGTCCTTAGTAGTTGAAGTAGTAGCTTTCTTTGTTCTGGAAGTGTTTGTTAGACTGGATACAATGGTCGCATTTTCATCTTCTCACAAATTAGTGATGCACCGATATTACATTTTTTGGCCGATACCCGATATTTTCCTTGCAAAAAAACCCCGATACCGATAACCGATAACCAATATTTTACATTTTAGCGGCCTTTTAAGCATTCTAGTAGAGTTAAATAGTTAACACACACACACACACACGGACGCAGCGGTCTAAGGCACTGCATCTCAGTGCAAGAGAAGTAACAACAGTCCCTGGTTCGAATCCAGGCTGTATCACATCCGGCCATGATTGGGAGTCCCATAGGGTGGCGCACAATTGGCCCAGCGTCATCCGGGCTGTCATTGTAAATAACAATTTGTTCTTAACTGACTTTCCTAGATAAATAAGGGTTACAGACACACCACACTGACCAAAAAGTTATTTTGTTGGCATTTACCTATGTCCCCATTACCAGTAAAACATCATCAAAACCTATTTCTTTCACTTACTTGCTGTGCTGTTTCGTTGTTAATTTGTTCAGTCGTTTAATTCTCAACCAGGATTTCTAAAGAATGCCGTTTGGGTCTTTGCATGTCAAAAAAGATACATGTCAAATAACACTATTTGACGTGTCAAATCATCTTGTTGACCAACCTGAATATGACTGCACGTCACATAATTTAACGCGTTCATAAATGTTTTACGTAGTTATTACACATTGATTACACTATCACTCGTATTTCATATGTCACAACGATTCAACAATACGTATGCTATGATGCTGGTAAAGTTGTCTTGCGCACCTACAGTGCTGGTCATTAAAAAATGCTAGCTAGCTCATGGATGCAAACAATGTTCTTCTCCAAAAACATAGTAAAATGACATAATCTGTTTCAGTAGCTATAGTTAGCTAGCTAGCTAGCTAGCTATATAGCCATCTGTCATCATCTAAAATGACCCTAATTTATAAACAGTTCTTATTTGATTAATGGTGGTCGGACCCATCTATGTGAAACTTGCCACAACAGTGGACTTTGAGGTTAGCCTTCAAAATAAAGGTATGGCATAATTCTACTATTTGTATTAATTTGCATCACAGTCAACTACATAATTTTATTTTGAAGGCAAACTGCAAATTCCACTATTGTGCCTAATCCTTATTGTGGCTAGCTTCACAACACATAACCCAGTCCGGTCGGGCCTCACTAGCCAGATGAAGCTAGCTGGCTGCTTATAACGTTAGCTTTGGGCAACAGGGTTAAGTAGCTAGCTAGCTATTTATTTTCATGAACTGAAGTTCAATTTCAATAGCCAAACAACAAGTGGCAACCTAGCTAATACTTACTCACAAGGATTCCTAAATCATTGCTAAGAATAATGAAAATGACTGCAGCTTCTACTGGTCATTGTTTTCAAGCTGGTTGTATTGGTGCTAGCTAGATACTGTCATGACTGTCCTGATCAGGTCAGGGTACAGGAGACCACCACCCTACAGATTATCTCCCAAACCCCCAACAGAGGAGGAGAGATCTAGGGGTCTGAAGATGTGGGGGTTTTATGACACCTCATGCCCATAATAAAACTTAGGCCACAGAGAAATTCCTTTGTCCTAACAATGGAGAACTGGCCTCAGAACATTAAACATGCAATAAAGGGACTTTGGAACAATGGTTTCCGTCAGCCACAATGGTGGTCATGACGAGAGGTGGAATATTAAAATGTATGTAACTTTTGTATCGTTTTTAAAGGTTAAGAGATGACGTTATTATGAAAACATTGTACCTTTAAGAGTTTTCCCAGTATATGCCTGATGTTTATACATTGTACGTTGTGTAGAAAATATCCAAATCAAACAGAATGTTTTGGTAAAGATGAAATGTGAAGTTAGTGTCTAAAATTGGATATTTTCTAGAGCCAAAGCCTTGCCCCCTTTACTTGGTCCGCCCAGAGAATTGCCCTAAAGGCGGTTACACCCACTTCTGACCCGAGGGTATAAGACAGGAGAGTGAAGAATTAACATAGGAGACTAATTGACCCCAAGCTGCAGCTAAGGTCTAACAAAGTCGACGAACCCCAAAACGAAACACAAGGTTGAAGACAAATCTTTTTCTACACGAGCTACGGACGAGTAGCTGTGTCTAAGCGGGTGAATTCAAGCCGAACCACCCAGCCTCCACTCTCCATTGAATCGTGGTATCGACACCATTCGGGCCGAAGCTGTGAGCTCTGAGCTACAGAGCTGTCTGTCCTCAGAAGACCCCTTTCAGATCAAGGGTGAGGGATCAGACCATTTAGCCAAGAAGGACACTGACATCGTGAGGACAACCAGAGAGTTGCGCCGGAGAAGTGCGTCATTTAGAAGCCTAAACGACCCACGCGGAGCTTCCCACCTGAGACCTCCAACACGTAATTACATAATTATATTCTGACCCATAAGAGCGGCAGTTCGGGGCAAGGCTAATTTTAAATAAGCATGGCTGACAAATGAACCCAAATGTATATTTCTCTCGTGTACTTCCTTTATTTCTCTCTCTTTAAAATCCCCATTTTGGGTAACAAGCGCCATAGTGTGTTGGCCCGTTATACTAAGTCCTAATCAATAGCTAGACTGTGTTTTGTGTATGTGTATTTTTATCATCATTTTAGCTTGCTAGTAAATAAATAATCAACTAAGATTGGTGTGGTAAATTCAGTGGTAAAGCCCGGGTCCGTGCAGATTCCCGGATTATATGACGTTCAGATTATGAGACTGTAGAGGAAATTGATTAATTTAGCGACTGTTGTAATCGATATTCTGATATCTTTTGAGTTAATTTGGGAAATAGAAACTCAATCAAAACAATGTTCCCATGGTGCCCCAGGTTAATGAGTTAATAATTGCTTGATTTATTGCTTAATTCATTTAATCACGCAATTATAAACCGTTAATCATTCGATGAGCAACAGTTGTCACATTAACTAATACAACGTCACGACAATACCAAGCTAAAGCTAGCTACCCCAGAAGTTGTGGTCGAACAAATGATGCTTTATTACCAACGCGGTATTGTAAACACATCGTTCGTGGCCGGTGTTTGCTTGTTTGCAGACTTTTTTGTACAGCTTTGACAGTGCAACTGTATCTTTTTAGACACGCAAAGACCCAAACAGAGTTCCATAGTATGTATGTCATAGAGATAATAGCAGTGACGCTATTACTGTGTAACTCCGGTAGGGCAACATCTGAAAACGAGCGCACTTGGTAGTGTGTACCGGTACTCGACCAGTCGGCGAAAGCCAACATCACCCAAGACAGAGAACAGTTGATTGTCAAGGGCAATGAATTCCATTATCTTGGCTTTAATGGATTTCGCCTTTGAGTTGTCTCGCTGAAATGTTCTTACTCTTTCAAATGGACTCCTTGACTTGTTGACTGCTCGATCCACACAGCAGACATTGTGTGGGCTAGGTGTTACATCTACTGCTGCCACGCCCTCTACTGCTCATCCTGTGACTCCTTGACCTGCCGCCTCTCCCCCAAGTGTTCTCTCCCTCTCCCTCTCTCTCTGTGTGTGTGTGATTGTGTGGGCGGCGACAGGTGTGCTCGAGACAGAGCAGATCCCCACCAGCTGCAACCTGTTCCATAATCAAGACCTCTACAAATACTCAGTCCTGCCACTTCCACACTGCCAGATCGTAATCTCTGCTCAGTCAGTCTATGTTTCTAGCCGTTTGTTACTATTGAGATACTGTTATCCTGTTGTGCCTGTTTTCCTCGCCTGATACGGTTTTCCTCTCCGCTACAGTTCTGCCCGCTCTGACTCTGGTCCCTGTCTCCAGTCCCACGTCTCCTCATCCTGCTACCCTGACCTGGATTCCCCACTCTACTGCTCCCTTGGATTCCCCTCTGGACCTGCTTACCCTGTCCCAACCCCTCTCGCTCCAGCCTCAGCCTCCGCACCTGGTTTCCTGCAACCCGCCCGAGCTTCCCCTGGCCTGCACTCCATCTTCCCCCTGTGTTTCAATAAATACCTTGGTTACTTCATCCCAGTCTCCTCATCTGAGTCTGCTCTTGGGTTTCCCTATTCCACTCAGCGTAACACTAGGTTAGGAATGCAGTGTTGCATATGTAACGCAACATTTTACGTGGCATCATTACGTCATGTACCTACATTATATAGGTATGCACGGTAGCATTGACATCGGTTTTTAACATCGGCGTTAAACTAGACAATCGGGCCGATACCAATGTTGCCTATTTTAGCTAATATTGTCCGATCCCGATATATCGTGCATCCCTATCACAAATAGTTTCATATTTATAGTAGTTTCCAGTCTATCTAAAAAACTGGAGGCCCCTTACACTTCAATGTTGTGATGCAAAATGCATAGCACTCAGAATTAAAAGGGATTTACCAGGTATTGCTCATCCTGATCAGACAGGTTTTTTACATGGACGATACATTGGAGATAATATATGACAACTACTAGAAATAATAGAACATCATGAAACATAAGAAGCCAGGAATGGTATTTATAGCGGATTTTGAAAAGGCATTTGATAAAGTAAGACTGGATTTTATTTATAAATGCCTGGATTTTTTCAATTTCGGTAATTCTCCTATAAAATGGGTAAAAATAATGTATAGCAACCCCAGGTGTAAAATAGTAAATAACGGCTACTTCTCAGAGAGTTTTGAATTGTCAAGAGGAGTTAAACAAGGGTGTCCGCTGTCACCATATCTATTTGTTATGGCCATCGAAATGCTAGCTATTAAAATCTGCTCCAATAACAACACTAGAGGATTAGAAATCCAAGGCTTAAAAACAAAGGTGTCCATGTATGCCGATGACTCAAGTTTTATATTAAGTCTACAAGCTAGATCCCTGCAATGTCTCATTAAAGATCTAGATAACTTTTCTGTACTCTCTGGACTAAAATCTAATTATGATAAATGTACAATATTACGTATTGAATCCTTAAAAAATACAACTTTTACATTACCCTGTAGTTTACCTATGAAATGGGCTGATGGTGAAGTAGACATACTCTGTATTCATATCACAAAAGATATAAATAAGCTCTCCACAATGAATTTCAATAGAAAACTTGTAAAAATAGACAAGATCCTGCAACCAAGGAGAGGTAAATACCTGTCTATTTATGAAAAAAACTGCCCTGATTAACTCCTTAGTCATATCTCAGTTTACTCACTTACTTATGGAGCTGCCTACTCCTGATGATTCGTTTTTCAAATCATATGAGCAAAAAATATTTTGCTTTATCTGGGACGCTAAACCAGAGAAAATAAAACATGCCTATCTATATAATGAATATAAATTGGGTGGGTTGAGATTATTAAATATAAAAGCACTAAACCTCTCTCTGAAAACGTCACTCATTCAAAAGTTTTATTTGAACCCTAAATGGTTCTCAAGTAGATTACTAAGAAAAGATCATCCATTGTTTAAAAATTGCCTTTTTGCCTTTGTGCAGATTGCCATGTCTCATTTTCGATTAATTGAAAATGATACTTATTTCAAAGTATCTCTTTTTTTCAAACAAGCATTGCAGAGCTGGCTACAATTTCAATTTCATCCCTTTGAAAAGATAGAACAAATATTACAACAAATATTATGGATGAACTCAAATGTGCTGTTTGATAAAATACCTGTATTTATGGGAAAGATGTTTGAAAACGGTATTTTGTTCTTAAATGATATTGTAAATTGGAATGGTAGAGTTATGTCCTTCATGGAGTTATCAGAATTGTACGGAAAGGTCTGTGTTACGCACGCCTTTAGAAAGAGGGAACGCAACACCCTGCTACAACTTAACTCTCCTTGTTGTGAATAAGGTAGGGAAGTGTAGGTGTGAACAAGTATGACGAATAGGCAGAGAATACCGTTAACAGGGAATTTATTCCTTCACGTGGTAAGGTTTGGGGAAAAGGGGCTGGACGGAACCAAAGCAAAGAAAGTAAATATCAAAGCCCCCTCTCCTACCTTAACTGCCTACCCACTACTTACTTATCTAGCACCACCTGGTGCACTAACCAAAATACAGGGGATGGTCCGCCCAGGTCTTTCCTAGTGTGCATAGACAGCAAACTACTACGGGTATATGTATGCCCGCGGGCCTCTTGCCTAAGCACTCCCTAGGTGCCTTCCCCTTCCCCCCGGGAACAAATGAAACAGAATTACACAAATGTAAGTCAATAATCAAAACACTGCATCCTATTGACACACACAACCAATCAGCTCCCTCAGCAACAACGGACACAGTACATACCAAAATTCTTAGAAACAACCAACATGCTATAACCCTCAGCCATTAGCCTTGTCTCTCAGCAATCATCTCTCCTTCTGAGCAACAGAACTGGGGCTTATATAGCTTCAGAAGAAGTTAGTAATTGGAGACAGCTGCGTCCTGATGAGGGGGCGGGGTCAGCTCTCCAAACAATCAATGTTGATTGACCAATCAGCTGCTCGTAGAGAATTTCAGGAATCCATTTCCTGAAATACATACATGATAATACACAAACCACAACACAGAAACTGGGGAACGTAACAGTCTGCTCACTCCAAGAGGACAACCAATTGATTACAGCATTGCCCCAAAAATGGAGGAGGCGGGTGGCAGCGGGAGGAGGTAGGGAACTGGTCTGTCTGCCCAATATAAAGGATCAAAACTGGCGGAGGAATAAAATAGCATAAATAGGAAAGTATACCAGTTTCATTTGAGGACCAGGATGTTGACAACTGTGCCATACAGATTGCAAAATAGTTGGGAAGACATTTTTGAAGTACCGATTCCATGGTACTGGGTGTATGAGTTGATATATAAAACAACGCAAGATTCAAGACTTTGTGCTTTTCAGATAAAATTATTATATAGAATTCTTGCCACCAACAAAATGTTTAATATTTGGGGCATAAAATCATCGAAGCTCTGCAGATTTTGTTGTGAGGATACAGAATCAATAACCATTTATTTTGGTATTGCCTGCAGGTAGCCCGTTTCTGGTTTCTGATTCAGGAATGGCTGAAAATGCATAGCATTGATCTAAAATTGGCCTTAGAAATAGTACTGTTAGGAGATCTGGAGAGACCGGATCAGTCAATTACTAATATATTAATACTCTTAGTAAAAGTATTTATCTTCAACTCACAATCTGTGGATTCTATTCGATTAGATAGATTGAAATTGTACGTTAAACATCACAGCATAGTTGAAAGATATGTGTTGTGTAGAAAACAGAAGTGGGTGGCCAGCAGAGATAGATGGGATGGGCTGAGGGAAGCTGAGGGTTGGTATGTGGAATTTGAGACAAGTGGGAGTGGAGTTCCTGTGTGAGAGATAGAATGATGGTCAAAGATAAAAGTAAAAAAAATAAAAAATTTTTAAAGTACATTTGAATGACACTAAGTGGCAGTGTTTTTACAACTAATGTCGGTTTGCCTTAGGCTGATGCCTTGCAGGTGTTTGTACACATTCATATACACACACTCTCATTCAAATAAACACATACAAGAACACACACATGCATGTAATAATGCCAGACATGCACACAAACATATACAGTTGGTATTGCTGTTATGATTTTAGTTGTCCTTGATGTCCCTTTGTTTTACATTTATTTTTTAAAATATTTTTTTATTTGTTTTGCATTGTTGTTTGCTGTTTTTTTTCTGTCTTTTCCTTTTTTCTCTTTAGTTCATTCTCTTGGTTGTTGGTGCATTGGGGGGCTCTTGGGGGTGGGGAATGGAATGAATTGTATTTTTTATTTATTTTTTCTTCCTTTGGGGGGACTGTGGGAGGGGTCTCAAATGGTTGAGGGACAACTATTGGGGAACTGTGGGGGGATCTTGGAGGGTTCGGGATCACGTTTTTTGGCATGGTGGTAGATCGGTCAACATGCCCTTGAGCAGGGCATTGACCCAGGATGCTTCTGTGTGTCGCTCTGAATGGGAATCTGTTGGATGACTGGTATGATGTAGTTATTGAGCAGCTTCACTGTAAGTATATTGTATGTTTCGAATATTCAATAAATAATAATACAAATCAAAAAAATCAAAAAATTAAAATAAATTGTTTCATATTTAATCATATAAGTTTTACAACATTTAGATGAGCCCTTGAATGCGTACACTTTCAGAGATACAGTTATTTAGTTATACCGTCCTTAATGATATCACAAAACAACAAGTAATTTGACATAATTATTGTTTAGAGCCCCATCAACCATTTCCCACATTCTTTATGAAGAAATATTGTTTCATTATCCAGTTTTGGATGTTTGGCGGGCAGATTCTCTCTCTACACACAAAGGATTTTGAGTTCTCCATACTGCTGTGCATGAGAAAGAAAGTTTACGACCGATCGTTAAAGTCCTAGAACCGGCCCCATTTCCCCCCCCCTTCCTCTCTGGTGGGAGAGAGAGGGGGGGCTCTCTTTGATCCTCACCCAGGAGGGAAAGTCATGACAACAGCCATGCTTTTTTTTTTGCTAAACTTTTTCAAATCATAGTCACACACCTCATATAGCCTAGCCCATAGACCTACATGTTTTGATAAGGTTTGTATCACGAATAAAGTGGCCAAATAATTTCTTAAAATTAAGCACATTATTCCTCTTTACAAAGGGTGTAGAGCTTAACTGGCATACATAAGCAGCATGTGAGTTTGGGGAGGTTTGGGGAAGATCATTTTCACCATAAAAATGCACCTTTATATTAAAAGCATTACATGCATAATCGCATTTGCAGTCACTTCTGAGAATGGTGTTTTCCTGCTAATGGAACATTCGTGCTTATACCCTACTGCCGTGTGTGGATTGCTGTGCTTATAATGTGAAGAAATAGCCTAAAAGTTTATCAACATTTTCATCTAAAAGCGCTGATCTATTGCATCAGGCTCATTGCTTAAAACAGGGTTTTTTATACTAGTGGTTGTATTAATTTGGGATCTATCGCATCCCAAATGCGATTTGGGGCGGCAGCGTAGCCTAGTGGTTAGAGCGTTGGACTAGTAACCGAAAAGTTGCAAGATCGAATCCCCGAGCTGACAAGGTACAAATCTGTCGTTCTGCCCCTGAACAAGGCAGTTAACCCAGTGTTCCTAGGCCGTCATTGAAAATATGAATTTGTTCTTAACTGACTTGCCTAGTTAAATAAAGAAAAAAGAAAAAAGTCCGAGACTATGTTTAGAATGTTTATTTCTAGCACAGAACAGAATAGATCAACTTCTGTACTATGGGGGATAGTAGATTGACATAGGCTAGTGCTTTTGTTGTTCGTTAGGCCTACTCATCTTGTTGGCTGACGAAAAGTAAATGACAGTTCCAATATCTTCAATTTGCGCCACAAAGTTGCATCCCCGACGTGTCTGTCTTCACTTGTAGCCTGTGAGAAAGACCCGATCACATGACGGAGAGCCATGTGAGTGAGAGGTGCTTCGGCACGCAGCCAGGAGAAGGGAATTATAATTAGTATATTTAGCCCAAGGGCACAACGACCACTGTCCGCAAAACGCATGGATTTTTTTAGGGGGCATTATGGCCACACAATGGGGATGCAGCCGGGAAATTCGAGGCATTATCAAGTGCTTGTCAAATTGTGAATGAGAGAAACTGATGAAGTCTGTGCAGCCTGCGCAAAAAACACAGCAGAGCTCATGCCGTTCATGTGACTTTTTTCAAATCATCATTAGAGTGACATCATGCAGCCTTAGAATGTATTAAAATCAAAACATATACAGTTGTCCAACATTTGTATCACAACTAAAGTTACATAAATAACTCTAAATTAAACATATAGTTGTACCTGTTTCTTTGGTAACCACTCAACACAGAATAGCATGTGCACACTCCCTCAAATCGTTTGGAGAAATATACTTTATTTTTTATTCAGGTATATTCGATTGTATTCTTCATACTATAAAATAATGCCACGGAATTCTAAGCAAATCTTGTCTGAAGATGCTCCCCCAAACCCCTTCTATCCACCTCAGTCACAACAGAGACAACTGAGGGGTCCCAGAATCCCTAACATACACACACAGAGATAAAAACAACATAACACATTTACAAGCCACCATGTCTGTCACACATTTTTTATTTGATACCAGCAGCTCATTTCATCATCAGTCGAGCAGGCAGTGAGAGTTACATCACCAGTCCCTTGAATTGAATTGAGATTGTGAGAGAGAGGGAGAAGAGGGAGAAAGGGAGAAAGAGAGAGAGGGGGGATGGAAAGAGAGAGAGAAGAAAAGAGAGAGAGCGAGAGAGAGAGGGAGGGAGGGAAAGAGAGAGCGAGAGAGAGAGGGAGAGAGAAAGAGAGAAAAAGATAGAGAGGGTGAGAGAAAGAGAGAGAAGAAAAGAGAGAGAGAGAGAGAGAGAGAAGAAAAAGAGACAGGGAGAGAGAGGGAAATAGAGAGAGAGAAAGAGAGCGAGAGAGAGTGTGTGAGAGAGAAAGAGAGAGAGATATAACAATAGAGAGAGTGAGAGAGAGAAAGAGAGAGAGAGAGAGAGAGAGAGAGAGAGAGAGAGAGATTACATTTTGGAAACATCTCAAATACAGTGACCTTCTCTCATATCATTACCAAACCCTGCAATGCCAAGAGCTGAGCAAAGAAAAGAGTCCCCTCATTCAGCTGGTCCTGGGGCTGAATTCACAAACCTGTTCTACTAACACACTGAAGCCTCAGGACCAGAACATCCAATCAATCGGAATAAAACAAATCACAACACAGTCAAAACAAAACTGCATTGCTTATTGGGAAACACAAGCACAACCACAAAGCAAAATGCAGTGCTATCTGGCCGTAAATCGACAGTACACCATGGCCATGGTTACTATTTGACCATGGTTACTGATCAAAACCTTAGAAAAACCTTGACAAAGTACAGGCTCAGTGAGCACAGCCTTGCCATTGAGAAAGGTAGACACAGGAAAACCTGGCTCACTGTAGAGGAAAGGCTGTGCAACCACTGCACAACAGCAGAACATGAGACAGAGCTGCATTTCCTGACAAAATGTAAAAAATATAAAACAATTAGAGAGTGTAATTTTGACCCTTGGTTATTGTTGTTACTGTTGTCCAGTTGACAATTTTGATTCTTATTATTTTCATATTGTAAATATCCAAAGTAAGCTTTGGCAATATGTATATTGTTACGTCATGCCAATAAAGCAAACTGAATTGAATTTAACTGAATTGATTAGAGAGAGAGGGGGAGAGAGAGAGGGAGAGAGAGAGAGAGAGAGGGAGAGAGAGAGGGAGAGAGGGAGAAAGAGAGGGAGAAAGAGAGCGAGGGAGAGGGAGAGAGCGAGGGATGGAGAGAGATAGAGAGAGAGGGGGGAGAGAGGGGGGGAGAGTGAGGGGGAGGGAGAGAGAGAGAAGGAGAGAGCGAGAGAGAGAGGGAGAGAGAGAGAGAGTGAGAAAGAGAGAGGGGGAGAGGGAGAGAGATAGAGAGAGAGAGAGATTGAGGGAGAGAGGGGGACAGAGAGAGAGATAAATATAACAGATAGCTAGTGAGAGAGAAAGAGAGAAAGAGAAGAACAAAAGAGAGAGAGAGAGAGAGAGAGAGAGAGAGAGAGCGAGAGATCTGGTGTTTTGGGGGTGGTAGAACAACTGCCTATATATCCACACAAAAACACACACAAACACACACATTAATTATTTAAGCCTCTGGATTCGACAGTTGGCTGTTATAGTCCAGGCTGCAGCTTAGCCTAAATGCAGAAGTATGCATGGTTAAGCCTAGATGGTTTTGAGCACTGCTGGCGCTCTAATGCAGAGTGCACTGTGCAATGTGTCCCTCTCCACTCCACTGCTCAGAACTCCATGACCTTGAGGAGCAGAGACTGGAATGTGAGCCAGCCACTCAGGAGAGGGGATGCAGAAACTCTGCATGACACAACACAAGAAGGTTCATTCACCATGTCAGGTAATGCGCCTAAACTTCCCCATGTTAGAGGCTGAGAGGCTATGGCATGGAGCCCTTTAGGTCTCAGGCAGGGAGTGACAGCGAAAGAGGAGGGGGGGTGCAAATACCACCCATGGAAACACAAGCATCATTCCGCATTAAAAAACACTTTAAACATCTACACAATAGAAATGGTAGGTCATACTAATTATATCATTATATCGACGTTCTCTCAAATGGCCTAGTATACAAATGCGCCGTCTAATTACAAAACAAACCCGGCGCCTCTGTCTGGATGTACTTGTTTCCCTCCGTAAGGACCAGCATGTTTCGTTACAGGACTTTTGTTACATTATCATTCAACAATTCCACATTTACCGACCTTTATGTATGATTTCTTGACCTCTATAATATCCATTTGATGACACACACTCGGTGTCCGTAAACTTTTCCGAAATAGCAAGGGATGTCACACATTTCCACGGTATGCCATCGTGTTTAACCGGGCATCACTAAACAACAACAACAACGGCACAAATCCCGGTTATAACCTTTAAATAGCTCACCGTTTATTCTGTAGACGTCAGTCAGTTTTGAGGGGGGAAAGAAAGAAGACTTCAAAAATCCGTTAAAAACCGACTGAAAGCATAGACTTGTCGCGCGGTCCCACGAGACAGTTTCTCCTCACCACAGTCCTCGTGCACTGTGAAAAGCGCGCCATCCGGTGGTAAAGATTCGCGCGCGGGGGCAACAGGTGGATTTGGAAATCCATTCCCAGGGAATTTGGACAATTTGTACCAAATTATATTATATAGTAAAACTAGTGTATAAACGGTTTATGAAGCCATTACATGTTAAACATTATCAGTGACTAAAAGTGCACTTGCCTATAGGTCTTTAGGCTATGTTAACAAAATTATTCTGGCAGCTGTGGGCTACATACTTTGTGTTTTTATTCTGGTCTAGTATATGCCTGTGTCCCCAGCCCCAAACTGGCAAACATACTGCGTTACCATCAGATTAAAAATGTCAGGCACAGATCTGGCCCACACACTGTAAACTATCAAATTAGAAAGGTGTGACCCCACTCTGACCCACACATTATGGAATGATTAATTGTTGAAGGTATGGCCCAGATCTGAACTTTTTTTTTGTAATATAGAAAGATGCGCCCCAGGTCTGGCCCACCTCCTGCACAAAGATATGGCTGACTTCCTGCCTAGGTACCCGGTACAAATATGGACAATATGCAGGCTACATTAAACCAGCTAAACCAGCAATAAACCAGCATTAAACCAGCATTAAACCAGCTAAACCAGCATTAAAACAGCTATAATCCCTAAATTGCATTCAGATACTCTGCAAGAAATACTGTACTTAAACAAAAGAGAAGAGAGCACTTGCAGATGAAGTCAATCCAAAAAATCTGGTTTATTACAAGTTGCAACGGGGAACATGAAGTGTAGCCCACAAAAGCCCATAAACATTTCTAAAATAAGTAACATTGACTTGAATTGGATTTGTGCCACATTTTAGCATTTTAAAACGTTAGCCAGGTAAACAACAACAACAAAAGTATGGACTGCTGTTATACCTTGTCCATAGACAGCTAACAGGGTAAGAACATTTGGGTGAAATATCCATTTAATTAATGTTTCCCCTTCCCATGGGAAGCCCTCTGATGTTGATGGGATTCATTGTTTTTCTGTATTTAATTTCAGATTTTTGCACGGTTCTATTGTATACACTGTTTGTGTGCCCAGTGTAAGTAGGTGGAGGACACCAGTTGGCTTCAAACGCTAAAATTATATAAGATAATTCAAAAATCGAATCTACTGACTTTGAACTTTGTCTGCTATTCGGGAAACATTCTATTTCAACATTTTAACAAAGCACACCATCAGTTATTCAAGTAAGAACAATTCATTAATAATTAAAATTCCTGAGAAGTCTTACCTACGTGTTGAAAGGGAAGATGTGTCTATCCTCAGCGTCAAATGAACACATCGTCCCCATCTCTCCCTCCACCAGTTGGCACATACCATCCCTCACTCCATACCATCCCTCACTCCATACCATCCCTCACTCCATACCATCCCTCACACCATACCATCCCTCACTCCATACCATTCTCCACCCTCAAATATACCCCTCTCGTAACAGTTGTCTCCCTCACTTGAGATACTCCCGTACATTTTCATTAAGTTCAATGTTTTTTAGATTCGGACAGTGGTTGGTTACCACATATATTCCAAGCTCACAAGAGTGTATAGGGTAGTTAAAGAAAGACTACTTGTGTTCATACTCCCAATAATGAACATAGGCCTTGTCCTGAGACAGAAGGATGTTCATTACCAAAGCGATGCCGTCGCTAATCTTAACTAATGCAGTTGTCTCTCTCATTCAAAGCTTCAGAGCTGATACAGTGTCTCCTGACCCCTCCTGTCTCAGCCTCCAGTTATGCTGCAGTAGTTTTTGTCGGGGGGCTAGGGTCAGTCTATTACATCTGGAGTATTTCTCTTGTCTTATCCGGTGTCCTGTGTGAATTTAAATATGCTCTCTCTAATTATCTCTTTCTCTCTTTCTTTCTTTCTCTCTCTCGGAGGACCTGAGCCCTAGGACCATGCCTCAGGACTACCTGGCATGATGACTCCTTGCTGTCCCCAGTCCACCTGGCCGTGCTGCTGCTCCAGTTTCAACTGTTCTGCCTGCGGCTATGGAACCCTGACCTGTTCACCGGACGTGCTACCTGTCCCAGACCTGCTGTCCCAGACCTGCTGGAACCCTGACCTGTTCACCGGACGTGCTACCTGTCCCAGACCTGCTGTTTTCAACTCTCTAGACACAGCAGGAGTGGTAGAGATACTCTCAAAGATCGGCTATGAAAAAGCCAACTGACACTTACTCTTGAGTTTCTGACTTGTTGCACCCTCGACAACTACTATGATTATTATTATTTGACCATGCTGGTCATTTATGAACATTTGAACATCTTGGCCATGTGCTGTTATAATCTCCACCCGGCACAGCCAGAAGAGGACTGGCCACCCCTCATAGCCTGGTTCCTCTCTAGGTTTCTTCCTAGGTTTTGGCCTTTCTAGGGAGTTTTTCCTAGCCACCGTGCTTCTACACCTGCATTGCTTGCTGTTTGGGGTTTTAGGCTGGGTTTCTGTACAGCACTTTGAGATATCAGCTGATGTAAGAAGGGCTATATAAATAAATGTGATTTGATTTGATTCCAGTATCTTTCGTTTAAAGGTTGGCCACATGCACACTCCATTCATCACCCACACTCCTGTCACCGACTCCACCTCCACATCTCCATTTACATTTCTCTTCATAAATTCAACAACTTTGTAAATGGCTTATGGGGAAAATGATGAATAAATGTTTAAAGATAATCCTAATTTTACAATACTCTACCCCAGGGGTTCTCAAACTTTTTTGGCCCACAACCCCATTTTGACCCCAACCATGTGAAAACAAATATGTAATTAACAGCCAATGTTAACTTTTTTATTTGGGGCTATGGCAGGCTATTGAAAAACAGCCTAAAAGTATTTCTGATTGTCTTCACAACTCACCATCACATAATTTTAATGTGGGGCTATGACAGTCAATTGAAAATTAGTCTGACATAATGTATCTTATCTCACCACCGTTTATGAGATGGGTGTGGCTTGACGCATGTCGTGTCCAAGCTCCTCAAAGTCAGGGGGACGTGGTCAACAGTGCGCACCTCGTCTCTGCTGTCACATCCAACCTGGATTGATATTTGGTTTTAATGCAGACGAGTAAACTGAGTCTAGCTTCACACAGGCAACTGGTAGCCTATCATGAGTTTTATGGTGCTTTCAAGACAACTGGGAACTATGAAAAATACGAGGTCAAATCATGACGTCAGTGATCTTTAGGTCAGAAATCGGAGCTCTAGAAAGAGGCCCGAGTTGGAATTCGGAGTTGGATGACTATTCAAATCTATTTTTCCCAGTTGGAGCTCGTTTCTTTCCAAGTTCCCAGTTTTCTTGAACGCATTGAAGACGGAAGTCGGAGATGTCAGAGTTCCCAGTTCCCTGTTGTTTAGAGACCGCAGGCTATATATTCCCTTTGAGTCAGGAACCAAAACTATGATCCAAAGTGCTCTTCCAAGCATGGGAGGTGAGCAGTCATCACTATTTTTGGAAACTTACTGATGCTGTTTTCTGTTATTTTCTTTTCCTTACACAGAAAGTCAACCAAGTCTGTTTTTTTTTTTACATCCATTGCGAATTGCAAAATTTGAGAACAGGCCTGAGCGCTGTAGATGTGGTTTGATGTAGTTTACAATTGAAGTTACCTACTGCAATATATCTCAGAGTTCTGTGCTCAGCTCTTTTGCTGCCAGTTGCTCTCTTCCATATGGCAGAGGGAGATACATCCATAACAAGAGTGCAGAGGCCTGCCAGCCGTCCCTCCATAGATGGAGCCCTATCTGTGCAAAAGCCCATCATTCGACGCCATATGGAATCTGTTGTTCGTCAAAATAGCCACACAGCACACTGGACATCCCCTATGCCGTTTCATACTTGGGAATCGTAAGACAGAACAATATGTCCTCGTGACTAGAATCCCCTGACAAAAGTCAATGCATGGTCATCTCGGCCCTCACAGCTATCGTCCATTTGGAGAGCGTTTGCTGGGGAGTTTTTGAGTTGTTCAGTCAGAGCATACATTCTTCGTTTAACAGTGTTATCTGACAAAGGTATTGTTGTGAGTTTCTGTCCCTCTGCCTCCCCACACATTGTTTTCACCATATCAATTGAGGACGGTAATATCAAAGTCTCTTCAATTGTGTGTGGTTTCATAGCGTAGCAGGCCTTACCATTCACTGTGGGAATGATTCATGTGCAACAGTCAAGTGCGGCCTTTTCCAATGATCTAAGGGCGCTCTCTGGTTGAATTTAATCTTTTCGATTTTAATCATTTTCATTTAGGTTTTTAAGGTTAACCACATTACAATAATTTTGAGATACAAAGACGATATTATAATACATATTTTTTTGGTATATATTTTATTTTCTTCAGGATTTTGGAAATTCTCCCACAACCCCATTTTCACATCAGGCGACCTCACATGGGTCGCGACCCCTAGATTGGGTACAGCTGCTCTAGCCTATGTAATACTTTTCTACATCATGTGAGGGAGAGGAACAGCATCAACATTGCCTTGATATGGTAACTTTACCTACTTTTGCACATTTTCATTAAATTCAATGCTTTTAATTAACTTGACATCCTCACAAACATGGGTTAGGCCATGAATGTTGTAAACGACATACTGGAGGACCATACAACTGACTAAAGTGCTGCACAAATGAGAGAATGAAAATGGCAACATAGACATCTCCTTGGATGCATTTATTCCAACCTGAATACCCAGTGTGGGACTTAATTGTCTTGATGATCACTCTAGCTGGAGTATCACAGGTAACAGAGGTGACAATTAGAGAGAACTGTTTACCTTTGATGACAAATCCCTTTGCAACTCATTAACTAGATCTCTCTGTAAGGACCGGAGCTGGGAGAGGAGAAGCAAGTACAGGGAGTGAACATTTAATGGATAATAGACAAGAAACAAACAAGGACATCGCCTGGACAGGGGAAAACGTAACAACATCAATGCTGACATGGGGAACAAACTGAGGAACAGACAGATATAGAAGGGGCTATCAACAAAGTGAAGGAGTCCAGGTGAGTCCAATGAGCGCTGATGCGCGTAATGATGGTGACAGGTGTGCGTAATGAAGGACCGCCTGGCGCCCTCAAGTGCCAGAGAGGGGGAGCGGGAGCAGGCGTGACACTCTCAAATAGTCACTGAGGGAAAGTGGCTTTGAGTTACCACAGAATAGTGCAATGATGACCGGGACCTTTACGTAGCCCTGAAGTATCCCTAGGATTAGCCAGAATTGTACACAATAACTTTTAAACGATGGTAAGCCATCGTAGTTCGGATGCAGTCAAAACGCGTATATCTATCTGGGAGTTTAGACCAGGTTTTTAACACATCCTCCCCATCTCTCGCTCCACCAGCTGGCACTGAAACATGAGTGAGTGAGGTATTGCTTCCAACCAGGAGAAGAAGAGCATCAAATGAATCTTTGGGAGTTCTTGTGGTTGTGTCTGCTGGGGCCAGGGTCTTGCATGGTCTTCAGGAATCTGGTGGGCAATGGGCCTCCCGAGTGGCGCAGTGGTCTAAGGCACAGCATTGCAGTGCTAGCTGTACCGCTAGAGATTCTAGGTTTGAGTCCAGGCTCTGTCGCAGTCTGCTGCGCCCGGGAGACCCATGGGGAGGCTCACAATTGACTCATTGTCGTCCGGGTTAGCGACTCCTGTGGCAGGTCGAACGCAGTGCATGCTGACATGGTCACCAGGTGTACGGTGTTTCCTCTGACACATTGGTGCGGCTGGCTTCTGGGTTAAGTGGGCAGTGCGGCTTGGTTGTGTTATGGAGGACGCACGGCTCTTGACCTTCACCTCTCCCATGTCTGTATGGAGTTGCAGCGATGAGATAGAACTGTACTACCAATTGGATACCATGAAAAAGGGGTAAAAAAGGAATCTGGTGGACTAGAGGTGGACAAGAGCAAAGCAACTTGAGGTTGGACTGTCTAAACAATGAACAGGAGTGAGGAAAGGAAAGAATTAATGACATGCATATAGCCTATTGACTATAATGACATGCATTATAGGCTATAGCCTCCTAGAGACGTTCATCATCCATATCGTAAATTTAGAGCCAAAAGGCCATGAAGGTCAAAGGTTGGCCCAGCAGTGAGGGTTAAGCATTGGAACAGAGGCTGCAGTACAGTTTTGGAGTTTATAAAGAACGTGGAGTTCCAGGTCCCGGTCGAAATTATTTACATTGTAGGACCAAACAAAACATAAAAATTACAAACTTGAAAAAACACGAGGCTTAAACTAGGTTATTATGCTAAGCCCACTTGGGCCCTAAAAAGGTATGCTTCCGCATCAAAGGTTTTCCATGTTCTGGTCTGGTCTGCCGTCACAGCCCTTATGTAGCCTGGCCGTAGCTCCTCCTACTAAACAAACCAACAGAAGATGTAAAATGACAAAAATCGTTCTCCAAACTATAATAGGTTGTAGGCTACCGTAAATGAATCCAAGTTAATTAAAATAAAAAGACTTTTACTCAATTAGTGATGAGCTGGACGTTGACTCTCTGTAGAGTGCTTATCACACCACTTTATAACACCCAGCAGATGGTGCTAAATCCTTATCCTTGTGGGTCTCAGTTCTGTGTTTTTGACAGAAAATGCGGAAGTGAAATAATGGAATTTGATGCCATTTCGGAGGACAGGAATAGGCAACATGAATTGATATATTACAGTTCAATAACAATTTATAGGAAATTAAATAGCCAAGCGGAATATTTCGCTCAATCAAATCATCACGACAGCCGTGTTGAGATGGAGAGCCGTCGCACAGTAACACAAAGGTCGAGAAATCAACACACCAGGTGAGAGATGAGCTGCATTTGTTTTGTTGACAACGTTGGTTGGTCTGTGACTGTCGCGGGTATGGAGTTGCCATCCATCCCCATTGTCTGTCTTATTATGAGACCGACAGACCAACATTCATTTGATGATAAGCGATGGATTGCCTTCTGCTCTATCAAATTGCAACATTGTAGGCATATGCAACCGCAACAAAAGGTTATGACTAATATGCACAAATTGTCTTACGTATAGAAAGTATCAACATTGTATCAGAGTTGCATTTTGTTGCTGAAACCAAAAGCGCAGTAACAATGCATTTAATTTATTACTCCACCCGACATCACTCCTCCTAATCTCCACTGCCAATTAGTAATTCTATCCATGGTCTGTATATTGCCTTACAGATTGATCAAATTATATCTACTTCGGAAAGCGCCACACGCCTGTAGCCTAGGTGTGGTGCATCCGATGGTGGGCTCGAGGGCGTTTTGTGTCAACAAACGAAAACTTCCACATCATCGCGCTCGGATTCTTCCACGGAGGCAGAGGGACTGAAGGTGGGACGCCCCCATGGCCCACGCCCGCTTCCCGGGGAGGACTGCAAACGTGGCCGCTAACCTGACTTCCCCGGTGTTGGGTCGGCCACTGTGCTCTAACGGGACGCCCTGGATCCTCTATCTGTTCGAGCAATGCGTGGAGAATGTGTGGGAATACTGGAGCGTAGTCATCGGGTTGATCTCAATGCTCTGTTTCTTGCTGTCTACTCTACCGTAAGTTTCAACGCTCTGTTTCTTGCTGTCTACTCTACCGTAAGTTTCAATGCTCTGTTTCTTGCTGTGTACTCTACCGTAAGTTTCAATGCTCTGTTTCTTGCTGTCTACTCTACCGTAAGTTTCAATGCTCTGTTTCTTGCTGTCTACTCTACCGTAAGTTTCAATGCTCTGTTTCTTGCTGTCTACTCTACCGTAAGTTTCAATGCTCTGTTTCTTGCTGTCTACTCTACCGTAAGTTTCAATGCTCTGTTTCTTGCTGTCTACTCTACCGTAAGTTTCAATGCTCTGTTTCTTGCTGTCTACTCTACCGTAAGTTTCAATGCTCTGTTTCTTGCTGTTTACTCTACCGTATATTTTCCACTACAGCAGTAGGAAGGCGTTATATAAGGAAAAAGTAGATAATTTATTTGAATTTGTCTTTATAATACTATCACAGATGTTGTGATCAACGTTTCTCTGACATTTGGTGTTATGATAATACTCATGACAGATGAATTAGCCCATTATTGATGTATTACCATAGCAATGAGAGAGAGTCTGTGTGGCTCTGCAAAACCAGTTTATGAGACCTCTAATCCAAGAGATCTAATCCACGTATCTGTTTACATGCCATATCACTCTTTCCTTTTCTTCCCCCTTCTCTGCCTCCATTTAATCTCTTGTTGTCTCTCTCTCCCCCCAGACAAGTCTATGAGGCTTATCGCAATGGTAAAGTGGAGGAGGCCATGTCTTTTGGCTTTCTGCTCTTCCTCTTCAGTGGGGACCTCAGCAGTCTAATAGGCTGCATCCTGACCAGCCAGCTGCCCATCCAGGTATCTAACAAAAGGCACAACTTCAACTTGCCGTTGTATGCAAAGTATGAGTATGGGCAGAGGCATATGGGAGTTATTGTTTTGATTACCATATCACTTTCTGCCCAGGCATGCCCTGCTGCATTGTATAGCTGCTGCATTGAAGTTGGTGTCTCTGCATTTACATTCTATCCCAAGGGCATGTTTTCCTTTTAACTGTTCCATGACCCTTGCCTATGCTTACCAGCAGAGGGTGCCACTGTCAATCATATTTGATTGTTCTCTCTCTCTCTTTCTCTCTTTCTCTTTCTCTCTTTCTCTCTTTCTCTCTTTCTCTCTCTCTTTCTTTCTCGCTTTCTCTCTTTCTCTCTCTCTCTTTCTCTCTCTCTCTCTTTCTCTCTCTCTCTTTCTCTCTCTTTCTCTCTCTCTTCTCTCAGATTGTGACAGTAGTGTTCTACATCTTCACTGATCTCCTGCTCATCTCCCAATTCCTCTACTACAAGATCAAGAACAACTCATCTAAAAGTAAGGCCAGCCGGATCATGATATTACACTGTCCGCCCAATATGGAAACACAATAGAATGCCATGGTTGTGTATGTGTGAGAATCAGCATTGTTCCTTGCGTTGTAGTTAGTGTGCTGTAGGTTCGTATTTCCATTGTAAGTGTAATTATGAGGGTGCAGTCTGTGTACTCACATTATGTGTTACATGCACACCTTATTGACAATGCTAACAGCTATGCCAAGTTGTGTGTGTGTGTGTGTTCAAGTAAAATAGTTCCCACTAAAAGTTGATGACTGACAAATGCTCACATTGTAAAGCTCCTTTGTCAGTCCAGTTTGCAGCTGAGGGCTGGGACACAAAAGGAAGACATATTGGATTACTTACAATCCAGTGTATAGTGTGTGAATACTGTGTGTGTTTATGTTATGTGTGTGTGACTCTTCACAGTCCTCGCTTTTCCATAAGGTGTAAAAAAAATATATTTTACTGCTTTTTTAAAATGTTTTATTAAACCTTTTTTAAGTAAGTTGACTGAGTACACATTCTCATTTACAGCAACGACCTGGGTAATAGTTACAGGGGAGAGGAGTGCGTGCTGCGTGAGTTACTTGATGTGGAATAGAGTTCCATGTAGTCATGGCTCTATGTAGTACTGTGCACCTCCCATAGTCTGTTCTGGACTTGGGGACTGTGATGAGACCTCTGGTGGCATGTCTTGTGGGGTATGCATGGGTGTCCGAGTGTGCTAGTAGTTTAAACAGCCAGCTCGCTCTATTGAACATGTCAATAAGTAGTGATGAAGTCAATCTCTCCTCTACTTTGAGCCATGAGAGATTGACATGCATATTATTAATGTTAGGTCTGTGTACATTTAAGGGCCAGCCATGCTGCCTTGTTCTGGGCCAGTTGTAATTTTACCAAGTCCCTCTTTATTGCAACAAAACTATGGCCTGTAGGACCTGACTTGTTGATATTGTTGTTAAGAAGGCAGAGCAGCGCTTTATTATGGACAGATCTCTCCCCATCTTATTTAGCTAATGTTGCATCAATATGTTTTAACCATAACAATTTACAATCCAGGGTTACTCCAAGCAGTTTAGTCACCTCAACTTGCTCCATTTCCACATTATTCATTACAAGATTCAGCTGAGGCTTAGGGTTTAGTGAGTGATTTGTCCCAAATACAATTCTTTTAGTTTTTGAAATATTTAGGACTAACTTATTTCTTGCCACCCATTCTGAAACTAACTGCAGCTCTTTGTTAAGTGGTGCAATGATTCCACTCACTGTAGTATCTGACGTGTATAGTGTTGAGTCATCCGCATACATAGACACATAGGCTTTACTCAGAGCCATGTCATTAGTAAAGATTGAAAAAAGTAAGGGGCCTAGACAGCTGCCCTGGGGAATGCCTGATTCTACCTGGATTATGTTGGAAAGCCTACCATTAAAGAAAACCCTCTGTGTTCTGTTAGACAGGTAACTCTCAATTCACAATATAGTAGGGGTTGTAAAGCCATTACATCCTAAGTTCTTCCAGCAGCATACTATGATTGATACTGTCAAAAGCTGCACTGAAGACTAACAAAACAGCTCCCAAAATCTTTGTAATATCAATCTCTCTCAGCCAATCATCAGTAATTTGTTTAAGTGCCGTGCATGTTGAATGCCCTTCACTATAAGCATGCTGAAAGTCTGTTGCTATTTTACAGTAAATAAATTAACATTGTATTCAGTCAAACACAATTTTTTCCCAAAAGTTTACAATGGATTGATAACAGGCTGATTGGTCGGCTATTTAAGCCAGTAAAGGGTGCTTTATTATTCTTGGGTAGCAGAATGACTTTTGCTTCCCTCCAGGCCTGAGGGCACACACTTTACTGTAAGCTTAGATTGAAGAGCTGGCAAAAAGTAGTGGCAATTTTGTCCTCTATCATCCTCAGTAATTTTCCATCCAAGTTGTCCGACGCGGGTGGTTTGTCACTGTTGATATACAACAATTTTTTTCATCTTTTCCACACTCACTTTACAGAATTCAAAATTAAAATGCTTGTCTTTCATAACTTGGTCAGTTATACTTGGATGTGTAGATTCAGAGTTTGCTGCTGGCATGTCATGCCTTAATTTGCTAATCTTGCCATTTAAAAAAAATAATTAAAGTAGTTGGCAATATTAGTGGGTTTTACGGTGAATGAGCCATCTGAATAAATGAGGGATGGAGCTTTTTGCCTTTTGCACAACATTTTTATTTAAGGTGCTCCAAAGCTTTTTACTATAATTCTTTATATCATTAATCTTTGTTTCACAGTATAGCTTTTTCTTATTTTTGTTCTGTTTAGTCACATGATTTCTCAATTTGCAGTACTTTTGTCAATCGGTTATGCAATCAGACTTATTTGTCATTCCTTTTGCCTCATCCCCCTAAACCATAACATTTTTAAATTCCTCATCAATCCTTTGGGATTTAACAGTTTTTATAGTGCATGCTTATTAGTAACTGGTGTAAGCAATTTCTTAAATAAGTCAAGTGCAGCGTCTGGTTGCTCCTCATTACAGACCACAGACCAGCAAATATTATTTACATCATCAACATAGGAATTACTACAAAACCTCTTGTAGGACCTCTTATACACAATATTTGGTCCAGCCTTTGGAACTTTGATTTTCCTAGCTATGCCTACCATATTGTGATCACTACATCAGATCGATTTGGAAACTGCTTTACAGCAGATTTCTGCAGCATTAGTAAAGATGTAATCAATACATGTGGATTTCATTCCTGTGCTGTTCGTAAACACGCTGGTAGGTTGACTTATAACAAATACTGACTGTTAGCACTTGGTGGTCTATAGCAGCTTCCTACAATAATGGGGTTTAGGTGAGGCAGATGAAGCTGTAGCCATATTACTTCAACATTACTTGACATGTGATCCTCTCTAAGCTTTACAGGAATGTGGCTCTGAATATAGACCGCAACACCACCCCCGTTGGCATTTCTGTATTTTCTGTAGATGTTATAACCATGTATTGCTACCCCTGTATCATCAAAGGTATTATCTAAGTGAGTTTCAGAGATGGTCAGTATATATCAGTCTCAACGGTTACCTGCAAGTTATCGATTTCATGAAACTTGTTCCTTATTGGTATTGTTGCTCCTTAATTATTTGTTATATTTCAATTTTATTTGTAATTTTTTTTCTTAACTATATTGTTGGTTAAGAGCTTGTAAGTAAGCATTTCACTGTAAGGTCTACACCTGTTGTATTCGGCGCATGTGACAAATTACATTTGATTCTTAGGCTATATACACTACATGACCAAAGTATGTGGACACCTGTTCATCAAACATCTCATTTGAAAATGATGGGTATTAATATGGAGTTGGTCCCCCCTTTGCTGCTATAACAGCCTCCACTCATCTGGGAAGGCTTTCCACTAGATGTTGGAACATTACTGCAGGGACTTGCTTTCATTCCGCCACGAGTATTAGTGAGGTCAGGTACTGATGTTGGGCGATTAGGCCTGGCTCGCAGTCGGCGTTCCAATTCATCCCAAAGGTGTTTGATGGGGTTGAGGTCAGGGCTCTGTGCAGGCCAGTCAAGCTCTGTTGCCACAAAGTTGGAAGCACAGAATCGTCTAGAATGTCAAACTGACTGTATGCTGTAGCCTTAAGATTTCCCTTCACTGGAACTAACGGGCCTAGCCGAACCCTAAAAAACAGCTCCAGACCATTATTCCTCCTCCACCAAACTTTACAGTTGGCACTATACATTCAGGCAGGTAGCGTTGTCCTGGCATCCGCCAAACCCAGATTCGTCTGTGAGTCATCACTCCAGAGAACGCATTTCCACTGCTCCAGAGTCCAATGGCGGCGGGCTTAACACCACTCTAGCCGATGCTTGGCATTGCGCATGTTGATCTAAGGCTTGTGTGTGGCTGCTCGGCCATGGAAACCCATTTCATGAAGCTCCCGATGAACAGTTCTTGTGCTTATGTTGCTTCCAGAGGCAGTTTGGAACTCGGTAGTGAGTGTTGCAACTGAAGACAGACAATTTTATGCACTTCAGAACTCGGCGGTCCCGTTCTGTGAGCTTCTGTGGCCTACCACTTCGCAGCTGAGCTGTTGTTGCTCCTGGACGTTTCCACTTCACAACAACAGCACTTGCAGTTGACTGGGGCAGCTCTAGCAGGGCAGACATTTGACGAACTGACTTGTTGGAAAGGTGGCATCCTATGACTGTGCCACGTTGAAAGTCACTGAGCTCTTCAGTACGAGCCATTCTACTGCCAATGTTTGTCTATAGCAATTGCATGGCAGTGTGCTCGATTTTTATACACCTGTCAGCAACGGGTGTGGCTGAAATAGCCAAATCCACTCATTTGAATGGGCATCCAAATACTTGTACGTTAATGTGGGCTATTTTTTAGCATTTTTCTGAGATGCTTGAGCGGCTTATCAGAAGTAGACATGCCAGTGATATTTACAGTATGTTGGAGCTGATAGTACAGGATGAGCTGCACACAGTGGACTTCCTACGAGGACACACAGCACTGAGGCGGTCAGTATAACTCTAGTTCATAGACATAGGATTACTGCATATAATAGCTATAGGATCGACAGAGGCATTCAGTGGACTTGGAGGGAAATAAATGAGGTTACATACACTATGACTTCCAACGCTCCTGGGACATTGTAATTTTTTTCTAAAGCACTACGACAACTCAGTGACACAATGGTAGGGATTATCTGAGCAGGGCTTGGGCCAAGTCATTTTTTCAACGCAGCCTTGAAATGCGTGGACAGAGCCAGGAGCCAAGATGATTTGGATGGACTCTGTCATTCTTGTAGAGCATCTTATGTAAGTTATGCCAACAGAGCTACAGTAGTCTTTTAGCCAGATGTGTAATGCCAGTAGCCTGCTGAATCTCTCACAGCCATGACCCAACGATGGTACCGGGCCTGAAATAATTGGCTGCTTTTTGAAAACTTTCATAGCTAGAATCAGTTATTTTAAAATACATTTTCAGCATTCCCGGTTAGCCCTCCTAATGTCATTTGACCCCACATGGACTACCACAGCGTCAGGCCCTGGCATTTGTCATAGAATGGTGGGAAGCAGCCTTGTAATGTCCTGTACTTGTGCTCCTGGGTAGCACAGGGTTTTTGCCCTGAGAACCGAGATGTTTCTTACCATAGAGCTGCTGATGACGACAGCTGGTGCATAGGCTTAGGAGGTGCGGCCGTTCTTTCGCCTCGAGTGGCCTCGCAGACCCCCCGAGGATCGATGGGCGGTGAGGCCACGATGGACCTACCCAGCTGTAGAATCAATCATGGCTGGAGTCTCAGACACCCTCATGGTCTGATGGGGGGAAGTTCTGAAGATCTGAAACCGAGTTAGAAACCACAGGAGAGGGAGACAGAACAGAGGGCGAAGGCGCAGGTACCTTAGGATCTGATCTTGAGAAGCAGAAGCCCCCAGGGATGAAGGTGCCGGAACCTCTAGATCCAGGGCGAAGAAACTGTTTGAAGTATGTGTCCAGTCCGGGCTTCCCATCACCAAGGAGGCCCTCATTGCCAGGTGCCGCTGCTTTTTGAGTGACGTATTGCCATGGCTGGTTGATAAGATCAAGAACAGGAACATCCACCAAGTCATCCAGAAGCAGCTTACTGACTCCATTTTCCAGGGAAGAGGCAGACACCTTCGGTGAGGGATCCCTGCCGAGCACCAGTCAGTTGGCTGTGGAGAGCCGTCATGGCGGAGACACTTCCACCAGGCCAGAGAGGCGTCCGGCTACTGGAGTAGAGGAGAAAGAAAAAGTAGGCGGGCGTGGATTCCCCAGTAGCTGGTGTAGGACTCCCCAGTGGCTGGTGTAGGACTCCCCAGTGGCTGGTGTAGGACTCCCCAGTGGCTGGTGTAGGACTCCCCAGTGGCTGGTGTAGGACTCCCCAGTGGCTGGTGTAGGACTCCCCAGTGGCTGGTGTAGGACTCCCCAGTGGCTGGTGTAGGACTCCCCAGTGGCTGGTGTAGGACTCCCCAGTGGCTGGTGTAGGACTCTCCAGTGGCTGGTGTAAATTCACTACTTGTTTGCTAAGAATAGCCACTTCGCCACTGTAGTCCTCTGCAAACAAACAGTTAAAAGTCCGGGCAATCCACTTTGTCCTTGAATAGAGCTAAATAAACACAGCTCCAGCAGGGTTGAAAACGTTCAATAGCGACTTCCATTTGAGACTGTCAGACAGCTAGGCTAGCTGGGCTTCTATGTCTCTGTCCTTACAAGGATTTTTCAACTAAGTGAACAAGAGCACAGTCCTCCTTTAAATCCTCTCACAGCGGTGAGCACGCAAGCAGTGTCTCTGCATGTACTGTTGGTAGCAGCATCGGCTAACGTTGGTAGCTATACAACACAGTTCCAGTACAGGTTGCAGGCTAACGTTGGTAGCTATACAACACAGTTCCAGTACAGGTTGCAGGCTAACGTTGGTAGCTATACAACACAGTTCCAGTACAGATTGCAGGGGAAAAGGTGTGTCTGAAATCGGTCACCTCTACAAAACCAGACGTCTGTGTGTGTGACCCATGTGTGTCTCTCTCTCCCAGAGCGCCCCATGTTGAAGTGGTTGTGTTTCCTGTGGTGTGGGGCTTCCACTGTGGCCCTCCTGATTCTCCCCAAGTTCATCACTGACAACAACACCTCTGCCAACACCGAGGTGACGTGTGTGTGTGTGTGTGTGTGTGAGTGAGAAGGCGATATCACCCAATGTGAGTTGTAACTCATCCTATATATATCTCTCTCTCTCTTCAGAGTGCCTCTAACAGCGTGGAGATCTCTGGTTATGCCTGTGGATACATGGCCTCCATATTCTACCTCTCCTCTCGTTTTCCACAGCTCTACAAAAATGTAAGTGACAGTCTATGGGTGTGATTATGGAGGTAAGATGTGACAGGATGGCAGGGTTAGGGGACATGAGGAGTGAGAGGGAAGAGGGTGACAGGAGGGGAAGGAAGGGGTGATAAAGGAAGGCTCAATGTAGTTGGGGCCAGAAGAGAAAAAGGAATGCTGTTGTTTGATTTTTTTTAAATGAGAACCAGGCGTGAGAAACTGGTGTTTTGTACTGAGTGATGTCACAGCATCTGGACTGGTGGCTCCTGCAGAGAACTCACTGTCACTCCCAATGTGATAATAGTTCCTAGGGATGGCCTAAGGGGGAGAGCACAGTACACACACACACATTTTGATATATTGAGTGTCTTTGTGAGCATGCATGACTTACCAACAACAAACCTTACATACTAACACATTGTGAAAATATGTTCAGAACTAATATTATTTTGGAACTTAACAAAAAAGTAGTTAAAATGAAGAAGTAATAGAATGGGGTTAAATGATTAACTACATAACATGTTTTGAAGACTCTAAGCCTAAAATCTTTACTTTTCTCTGTTGGTTTTGAGGTGTAGACGGTAACATCTCCCTGTCTGTCTCCAGTTTAAGCGGCAGTCTACAGAGGGCACGTCGTACATGCTGTTTGCCCTGGCCATGGTGGGCAACGGGACCTACGGCCTCAGTGTCATTGTGGTTCTACCAGCTCTGGCCGGCTCCAAACAGACCTTCATCCTCAAACATCTGGCCTGGCTCATCGGCAGCCTGGGAGTCCTCCTCCTAGACTTCTTTGTATCTTTTATTTTTCCCCGAGATCATCATTTCACTAAAAAAAGGGATAAGGATAAAGAAGTGAAAGTGTTATTTTTGTCTCTGGAATATTGTTGACTTGTTGTGGTGTGTTTGTGAATGAGCCTTAACTCTCCCAGGTCACTGCCCAGTTCATCATCTATAGGAAGAACCGCTCCGCTAAAACCAGCAAGAAGATGAACGTTCCTGAAGTAGAACCTCTGCTCTGTGAAGAGGAAGAGCTCTCCACATTCTAGAAAACACATGAATAAAGGTGTATCGTTAGAACACATGATTGAAGTTCTAGAGTGAGAATACATGATTGAAGTTCTAGAGTGAGAATATTACTGAAGTTCTAGAGTGAGAATAAATTATTGAAGTTCTAGAGTGAGAACGCATGATTGAAGTTCTAGAGTGAGAACGCATGATTGAAGTTCTAGAGTGAGAACGCATGATTGAAGTTCTGGAGTGAGAACGCATGATTGAAGTTCTGGAGTGAGAATACATGATTGAAGTTCTAGAGTGAGAACAGTAAGAGATTTCCATAAATCGTTTTCATAATGTTGAGTGGAGACCTAGAATAATCCAACAAATGTGATAGTACACCAATGTTCCCTCCATTTAAATCCAGGTGAATTAAAGGGGGCGTCTTGTGTTTGAGGAATGTAATCTCAGTAGAACCGTTCTCTATTATTTTGTATGATCTATTCCCTATGTTTTTTCTTATTACACTAAAGGCCTATAGGGTGTATCTGTGTCACATTCCTCTAGTCTATGTTTGTCAATGGTTAGAGCGCTTGTGTTTTCCAGGATAAAATATGCAATACACTGAACTGTTCACACAGCATTGCCGTCTAGGTAAACAGTACAAGAAGGAATCATAACATCGATTGTTCCTGTATGTAGGTTTAAAAAGATCATACATTACGCCAATGGCAATGTATCACATTGACTATTGATGTGCCACAAAGTAGTGGGCTGCACCAACAGTAATCTATTTTACACTTGTGGTGAATTTGTTATGGTTTACCTTGGTTTGTTGTAGGAGCAGATTCCGTTGTAATTGAATCCCTATTTAAGTTGTAGTTGGTAAATTGCTTGGAGTGTTACACAGTGTTTAGGTTGTGAATATGCAGTGATATCCTGTTCCTTGCATCTACATCTATTTATGTGTTGCTGCAGTGGAGGTCTGAGGGCTGTTTGACGTCTTCACACTGGTGCTTTTAAAACAGACAGTTCTTTGGCTGAAATCTAACCTTTAGATAAACATCCTTCTTTCCTTATGTTATGGCCCAGTTATGCTACCTTTCAGTGGCCACAAAGAATGGAAGAAAGGAGGGAGGGTTTTTGGCCGTATTGAGTCACAGCTTTGAGCATTGAGTTCTCACCCCTTATTGTGGAGTTGTGTCCAGGGTTGTATTCACTAGGAACCAAAACGGGGAAGGACCTAACTGACTTTGTTCAATAGAAACTTGTTTTCATTGCAAAAATGTTTTCAACTGTGTACAACTAATGAATACACCCCAGTCTTCTGTGTGTGTGTAGTCACATGTTCAGAAAGCGGAGGATCAAGGTTGTGTGGGAACTGTTTTATAAGTTGATGTGCCATAACTTGGTAACATGGAGTCATGATGAGTGAATAGAGCTTTCTAATTACCGATGGATGTGATTGGTTGATTGACACCACAGATTTCTCTACCTCGTCTTTCAGTGAGGGGGTTTGTTTATCTGGTTTGGTTTGAACCGGGTGAAAAGTGATTTGTATTCATTTTGGAACCGGGCTGCCTCCCGGGTGTGAGCCAGGTGCCCTGCTCTGGCCAACGGCGAAGTCGGCTCAAAACAAAAGTGACGTAATTAAGCATGTGTGATGAGTAGGATTATGTGTTTTCAAATGCTAAAGTGATTACTTTTGATAAAAATCCTTTATCTGCCTTCCCAATAAAAACTAGTTTGAAAATTCAAACATTTTATTTGATAGAAAATAGATGTATGTTTCTGGACAATGTACCTAGCTGCCTTGTTGACAACATGATTGAGTGGCGCAGATTACTGTTTGATTTGAGAAGTGCGCTCCTCCCTCCCCACTTTCGCCCGATGACGTGACAGGCCATTGCCCGGTTCAACCCAGGCCAGTGTAATAGAACTCCCTCAGTGACATAGGAGTCATGCCTGGTGAAAATGTAAAACAAAGCAAATAAAAAATTGTGACATGATCCGAATACAACAGGTGTAGAAAGTCATGGGTTGAACCGGGCAATGGCCTGTCACCTGTTGTATTCGGATCATGTGCCTATTTTTTATTTGCTTTGTTTTACATTTTCACCAGGCATGACTCCTATGTCACTGAGGGAGTTCTATTACACTGGCCTGGGTTGAACCGGGCAATGGCCTGTCACGTCATCGGGAGGGAGGAGCGCACTTCTCAAATCAAACAGTAATCTGCGCCACTCAATCATGTTGTCAACAAGACCTTACTGTAAAATGCTTACTTATGAGCCCTTAACCAACAATGCAGAGTAAGAAAATATTTGCTTAATAAACTAAAGTTTAAAAAAGTAACACAATAACGAGGCTATATATGGGGGTACCGGCACCAAGTCAGTGTGCGGGGGTACGGGTTAGTCGAGATAAGACCAGCATCCCGGAGTCGCCTCTTCACTGTTGACATTTAGACTGGTGTTTTAATGAAGTTTCCAGTTGATAACTTGTGAGGCGTCTGTTTCTCAAACTAGACACTCAAATGTACTTGTCCTCTTGCTCAGTTGTGCACTGGGGCCTCCCACTCCTCTTTCTATTCTGGTTAGAGCCAGTTTGCGCTGTTCTGTGAAGGGAGTTGTACACACATCAGTTTCTTGGCAATTTCTCACATAGCCTTCATTTCTCAGAACAAGAATAGACTGACGAGTTTCAGAAAAAAGTTATTTGTTTCTGGCCATTTTGAGCCTGTAATCGAACCCACAAATGCTGATACTCCAGATACTCAACAATTTTTTTTTTTTACCTTTATTTAACTGGGCAAGTCAGTTAAGAACAAATTCTTATTTTCAATGACGGCCTAGTGGGTTAACTGCCTTGTTCAGGGGCAGAACGACAGATTTGTCTAATCTAAAGAAGGACAGTTTTATTGCTTCTTTAATTAGAACAACAGTTTTCAGCTGTGCTAACATAATTGCAAAAGGGTTTTCTAATGATCAATTAGTCTTTTAAAATGATAAACTTGGATTAGCTAACACAACGTGCCATTGGAACACAGTAGTGGTGGTTGCTGATAATGTACCTCTGTACGCCTATGTAGATATTCCATGAAACATCTGCCGTT
>NC_042982.1:39123398-39146155 GCF_901001165.1 Salmo trutta | reverse complement strand
GCTGGCCCCGTCCCCCCTTCCTCCTCCTCCTCTTCGTAGCTCTCTTCCTCGTTGATCTCTCCTTCCTTTCTGTGTTCTCCCTCATTTCCTGCTGAGACCTCCTGGTCTTTCACTTCCTCCTGCAGCAGAACAAACACATTCACCAGGTGGGTAAGACCATAGACAATCAGAAACCTACAGAATATTTACATGGTAGTGGTAGTGTCTATGGTAGAGTATCTACCTGACACTACCATACCCCCCTTCCCATTCTCTCTCGCGCACACACACACACACACACACACACACACACACACACACACACACACACACACACACACACACACACACACACACACACACACACACACACACACACACACACACACACACACACACACACACACACACACATTAGGTAGGCGAGTGTTGTTTCCCCTGAGATCCAGTTAATTACCCACAGAGGGACCAATAGGCCCTCTAGAGCACTGAGTGTCCATTACCTTGGTCTCTCTGGATAACAACCCTCTAGAGCACTGAGTGTCCATTACCTTGGTCTCTCTGGATAACATCCCTCTAGAGCACTGAGTGCCCATTACCTTGGTCTCTCTGAATAACATCCCTCTAGAGCACTGAGTGTCCATTACCTTGGTCTCTCTGGATACCAACCCTCAAGAGCACTGAGTGTCCATTACCTTGGTCTCTCTGAATAACATCCCTCTAGAGCACTGAGTGTCCATTACCTTGGTCTCTCTGGATAACAACCCTCTAGAGCACTGAGTGTCCATTACCTTGGTCTCTCTGGATAACATCCCTCTAGAGCACTGAGTGTCCATTACCCTGGTCTCTCTGGACAACAACACTCTAGAGCACTGAGTGTCCATTACCTTGGTCTCTCTGGACAACAACTCTAGAGCACTGAGTGTCCATTACCTTGGTCTCTCTGGATAACTAACCTCTAGAGCACTGATTGTCCATTACCTTGTTCTCTCCGGACAACACCAAGGCTGCATGATGGTACTTGCAATACTCTTAGTTATACTAAATAGTTGGGACATTCCTTTTGGGCTGAATACTAAATTGAGGCGTATGCTTAACTCAAACCGTCATATAAATCATGCATCTTTGTCAAAATAAAAAAAACTTGGGGTCCGCTAGGGACACAATGTGCGACTGACGTGTTTTCCGTTTGCTCCCACAATATTCTTAAAGTTTAAGTGAATTTTGCAGCAAAACCGTATTTATTTTCAAATATTAGTTTGGTGATCCCTTTCCATAAAACCCAAGACTACTTTGCTTTCGAATGTCAGCATGTCGATGAAACATAAGGCTAAAAACATGACTTAGAGAAAACCAGGCCTACAAGAACCACTCTTATCACCGCCCTCTTCCTGAGTCTGAGGGCCCGGGGACTGACACTTTACCCGGGGGTGCGGCTTGGCCTGGCGGCGCTGAAATGAACATTCTCGAGGCCATCAAACTACTACACTCTGAGATAGTTAAAATGAAAATGGAGGAAGTTGCTACGATTGAGGCCAGAATACAGGAGCTTTCTGATACTTTAAAAGCAGATCTAACCATCCTGCGGAACGAGACGGTGCCAGCAATCACATCACTCAAAACAACATCAGAGTTGCACACTACGACGATTTCAGCACTGGAGACCTCTGCTAGCAGTGTCTCCGACTTAACTACCTCCCTGGAGGTTATCGTGAAACGCCTGGCTGCGGATCTGAAAACGGTACAGGAGAGTTGTGATCATAGATCAACAACTGTTGCTTGCGAACTGTGGATAGTAAGTAAGTTCCCCACCTGTGGTACATAAACCTGTGGTACATAAACCTGTGGTACATAAACCTGTGGTACAACCTGTGGTACATAAACCTGTGGTACATAAACCTGTGGTACAACCTGTGGTACATAAACCTGTGGTACATAAACCTGTGGTACATAAACCTGTGGTACAACCTGTGGTACATAAACCTGTGGTACATAAACCTGTGGTACATAAACCTGTGGTACAACCTGTGGTACATAAACCTGTGGTACATAAACCTGTGGTACATAAACCTGTGGTACAACTATGTTTAGTTATAACGTACTGTTCTTGTTTAGTTGAGGAGTTGGCGAACCCACTCAGGCTTATTTGATGTGATCTAATGTTTTGATCATCTAGTGTGCTGGCCTTACAAGCATTCAGTTAATTTAATGTCATTGTATTAAGGTTTTACTTAACTCTTTTGTTTCCAGGCTGACTCATTCACTTATTCAGTTTGTTTACATAGTGTCTCAAATATTTTTGGTTATTTGTTTACTGCATCCGTTTGTGTACCGACTCAGTAAACAGTAAATGTTCCGAGGCAACACGTTTTTGGGGGTCTTCAATTCAATGTTAAAGGTTTTGAACATCATTTATGCCCAGCAAACTTTCAACGTTGCACATACATCGTTTTTTGGTCTTGGCTATTGTGACGACCCTCCCACTCTGTCTGCTGTATTATTTTTCTTTGCTCTTGTTTTCCTTATTAGGATGTCGGCGGGCGGAGCTGGGAGGGTCGTCAGCGACATGGGACACACCTGGGCCCGGATGTGTCCCAGGATAAATACACCTCTTCCCCATTCATTGAGGAGACTCTCCATGCAGACACACTGATAGATTTTGGTTGTGGCATTTTTGCGGCTGTTTTGTTTGTTTGCGTTGGCACCTTTCAACACCCCTCATTATCACATCTATACACGCAACCACTCACTTACACTAGTGATTACTGACTACACACACCATTGTTAATTGTATATAGTTTACTTTAGTTAATAAATATATTTTGTTATTCCTTATCTCCACGTTGTCTCCCTTTTTGTTACTTCGAGCCGGTTTGTGACAGCTATAAGTTGTCTTATCGTCCCAACTAGACAATTATTATATACATATATATATATATATATATATATATATATATATATATATATATTGTATTATCTTACTTCGATTTGCTTACTTCCAATTAGGTTTTTGGTTGAGCCTTGATATATTTTATTTATTTTCTCTCTCAATGCCTGTTATAAGACTGGGAATATAATTATATACATCTGAAAGTGGTGCTTTGGTAATTTCGATTGCACACGGGATTCACTGTTTATTTTTTATTTATTTTTTTCTGCTTGATCTACTAACACAAAACGTGACTTCAAAGAGTGGAACACCCCACTCGTACAGACAAACTGTGCAGAGAGAACATGTTGTATTTAGGCTCGTACCTCGTTTGGGGAGGTATTGTCTGGGATGGGGGGGGGGGGTTGAATTGTTCAGTTCTAATGTTGTCATTCTGTGTTCTTTTTAAAAATTTTATCTGTACTTTTTTCAAGTATCTTACACCGTACATTATTACTCTGCGACAAGTTATTCTGGGGTTTTTGGGGTATTCATTGCTATTCCACTCTATGCTCTAATGACAGGGTTGTATAACGGGAGTGTTCAGGCTGGCCAAAATAATGCGATCAAGTACATTTTGTGGAACATCAAAGCGGCTAACAACCCTGTGAAACGTAAGAGGGTGTTGACACACTTAAAGGGTTTGAATGCAAATTTTGCATTTCTACAACAGACTCACTTGAGGACTGGTGAGCACTTTAGGATGAGTAGGGACTGAGTTGGTCAAGTGTTCCACTCTAACTTTCATAGGAAATCAAGAGGTGCTGCCATTTTGGTTAATAAATCTACTCCCTTTGTAGCTTCTGAGGTTATTGCTGATCCTAAGGGGCAAAACTTCATAGTAACCGGTAAACTGTTTTCTACCCCTCTTGTTTTGGTTTGTGTTTATGCTCCCAATTGGGATGACACAAGTTTAATTTCTACCTTTTTATCTGCTATACCCAATTTAGATTCCCAGAGTCCCCAGTTCTTGACAAGTCCTCACGAAGAACTACAGGCCCATCTAAATGTGTCCTACTTATTGAACCTTTTCTTCAGAAATATGCTGTGAGGCCTGGCGTTTCCTACACCCTACAGATAGACACTAGTCCTTTTTTTCTCATGTTCATCAAATATACTCCCGCATTGATTACTGATTTTTGGAAAAAAACTTCTGCCTAACCTTCAGAGGTGTACTTATGAGAGTATTGTTATTTCTGACCATTCACCATTAGTGCTTGAGTTAGAGTTTCCCCAGCAACGTCCTGTGTGTTATCAATGGCGTCTTAACCCCATTTTACTCTCAGATAAGGAGTTTGTCAATTTCATTTCTTCTGAAATTCCCTTATTCCTAGAAATTAATTAAACGCCAGGTATATCCTGCTCTACCATATGGGAGTCTCTCAAAGCATCGGGGGACCCGGAGGTGGTGGTCTCGCTTGATGCGGAAAAAGCTTTTGACCATGTTGAGTGGGACTACCTAACATCTGCCCTTTATAGATTTGGCTTTGGCCCCAAATTCATTGCGTGGATAAAGATTTGTTATTTTTCTCCCATGGCTTCGGTACAAACTAACATTTTGTCCTAATTTTCAGACATACTATTGGGCTGCAAATTTCAGAGCCCTTTTGTACTGGCTGCAGACTGATCCTACTGGCCCTAGACCACTCTGTGTCCAGATGGAGTCTGAATCGTGTAAACCTGCTGCACTTTCGTCTGTGTTGTGCTCGTCTCTCCCAGTGTCCCTAGGCAAAAGGTGTGTTGGAAAGCAGTCTCTTAAAATGTGGAATCAGTTTCGTTTAGCCTTTAACCTCCGAGGCTTTTCTCTATCAGGCACAATAAAATCCGAACATTTTATTTCCTCCATCTTTAAATGATGGGGCTTTTGGCATCTGGTACTCACTAGGCCTGTCTTCATTTGCCAAATTATTCTTTGATGATACATTTGCCTCTTTTGCTCAGCTACAGGAAAAGTTCAACCTTCCTCAATCCCACTTCTTCCGCTATCTCCAGACTAGGAACTTTTTCAGCGTTAACACACCTGTATTTCCCCATAGGGCTGCGAGTACAGCTATAGAGAGCACCTTTGAGCTAAACAAGCTTCCTAGGAGTGCAATTGCAGGCGTATTTTAAATCATTAATGACTTACAGAACCCTTCTTTGTTGCCTTTAAAGACTTGATGGGAAAAGGATTTTGGGGAGGAACTTGGGGAGACACCTGGGAATCTGTGCTGCACAGGGTGCATTCGTCCTCTTTTAGCACTAGACACAGCCTCCTTCAATTCAAGGTGGTTCACCGTATCCACTGGTCCGGGGCCAAACTGGGAAGAATATTCTCCGATTCTGATCGTACCTGTGTCCGATGTAAAACAGAACCAGCCACACTGTATCATATGTTTTGGGACTGTCATAAACTGTCAGGTTTCTGGGACTTAATATTTAAAGGTGTCTCTGATATATAGGACACTGTTATTGATCCGTCTCCCCTTTATAGCCCTTTCTTGGAGTACTGCCCAAAGGTACCCTCCTGTCAAGAATTCAGTCGGACACTGTTGCTTATACAACTCTTTTAGCTAGATGGCTAATACTATAGAACTGGAAGATGGCAGCTCCCCCATCTTATAAATATTGGGTGGGAGATGTGTTGTGCTCTACGAAATTAGATTTTTTTTAAAATTCAATACACATGGGAACTCCAAACTGTTTTATGAGGCCTGGGCTCCATTCCGGTCTCACTTTAAACAGTCCATCCTCTGATGGAATTCATATTAAAACAAAAATACGTCTGTATTTGACTCCCCTGTGACTTAATGGTTGGATGAGCATTAAGGTTGATGATGTGCCGATTGATTCTTATTGAATGTGACTTGCGGGTGCCTTGTTCATCTTGCCCTGTCAGAGACTAAAATCTGAGGTTGTTTTTGCCCTGTTTTTTTATTCTGTTTGCACTTACAGAAACATATATATTTTTAAAGCATTGTTAACTTTATTTTTGGTCCAGTGGATGGTCGGTCTGTGGCCATGACTGTCTGGGAGTGTGATTGGTTGCATTTCTCCACCCTTATCTGTTTACAGGAACAATGGTGAGGTGTCCGCTCTGTCCCTGTACTACAGATTGCCCTTTAACCTTTGTAGCCTTCTGCCCGGCGTGTTGAACTTGTCTAAAGTACGCTATCTTTATAGATATTCTTTTTTACTTTTATTTTTGGTAGTTGAGTATATTATTTCTATTGTTTTGTGTTGTGTAAAACTGAATAAACAGAGGTATTTTTTAGTTTAGTTTTTTTTTTTTTAAATTGGAGGGAGAGGGATTGGATATGTATTCGCCTCTCAAGTTAGGATTTGGCCTCTGGCAATAGGAGAGAAATGTAAATTATTCATGCCTAGTTATTCAACCATGAAATAATTGAAGACATCCAATAGGAGAGAGAACAGCCTCCATGACTCCAGATGACAGACCTTAGCATCACTGAACACTCCTGCATGGCTGTAGGGTGTGTTTGTTTGTGTGCGTGTGTCACCAGCCTGCTATTAGCACAGTAATGAGTCACCTCTGAAAATGTTCCCACTCCTCCAACATCCCAGAACCCCCCTGGGGAACACGGGAGTGTGACACCACAGAGGAACAGGAGACATGGATGATGAGATTAGCTTGGGCCTTGGGGTAAAGGTGGGAGGTGAAATGTGTGTTTCAAGTCTTTTCCCCTTCCTTTTCTCTCTCGCTCTCACTTCTCTTATTTAATGTTCATGTCGTTCTCTTCAGAGCAGTTTGATTTCCTAAGGGAAGGGTGAGATGGACCGTTTCAGCTCTCTGTAGCTCCACTGCAGGATTCACCATGTTTATTCCTCACACACCATCCTCTAGGACAGGGGTTCCCATACCCTTTCAAACATTCAACCTCCAGCTGCGTACCAGGGTCAGACCACTCTCAAATGATGTTTTCTTAACAGAGCGATTTGCCAAGGCAGGATACTCTGAGCGCAGCCCAATCCAGATATCTGGCAGTGGCTTCTGATTAAATAACATTTTCACAGAACCGCATGTTGCAATTTCGATGAGGCTCTCTTGTTCAGATACCAGTAAGTGGACTGGAGGCAGGGCATGAAAGGGATAACGAATCCAGTTGTTTGTGTCATCCGTTTTGGGAAAGTACCTGAGTAATTGCGCACCCAACTCACTCAGGTGCTTCGCTATATCACATTTGACATTGTCCGTAAGCTTGAGTTCATTTGCACACAAACAATCATACAATGATGAAAATAAATGTGTGTTGTCCTTGTTAATGCAGACAGAGAAGAGCTCCAACTTCTTAATCATAGCCTCAATTTTGTCACGCACATTGACTATAGTTGAGAGTCCCTGTAATCTTAGATTCAGATCATTCAGGAGAGAAAAAACATCACCCAGATAGGCCAGTCGTGTGAGAAACCCGTCATCATGCAAGAGGTCAGACTAGTGAAAATTATGGTCAGTAAAGAAAACTTTAAGCTCGTCCCTCAATTTAAAAAACGTGTCAATACTTTGCCCCTTGATAACCAGCACACTTCTGTATGTTGTTACATGGCCGCTGCCCATATCATTGCTGTATATGTCTGTATATTTTCTGGGGCCTTTTCCCCCAGCATTGTCCCAGCCATATCCGCGGCAGCAGGAAGAATGAAGTCCTCCACAATAGTATGGGGCTTGCCTGTCCTAGCCACTCGGTAGCTCACCATATAAGACGTATCTAGCCCCTTCTTATTAATGGTATCAGTTGCTTTTGTACATGTCTTACTACCCAAAAGTCGTTTTAATTCTCGCTTGAAAAACTCCCGTGGCTTATTTTTCAAATTGGCATGTTTTGTTTCTAAATGTCTGCGCAAGAGTGAAGGTTTCATCGAGTTGTGAGATAGTACTTTTGCACATACAACACACTGTGGCTTAGGAAAGGCACTACTCCCAATATAAGTGAACCCCAAATCAATGTAGTTCTCATCATATTTGCTGCATCAGATTCACAACTGTCAGTGTCCATGCTTTCTGGCCTAACAACAAATGTAGAATTACTGATGTTAGCATTGGATGTGCTCGTGGAAGCAGAACAACTTGTGTCGTCGACAGGTGCAGGTGTAGTACTGCTGGTAGTAGCAGTACTACCAGTAGAGCTGGAATGTGTCTATGGACACGGGCCTTACTTTTTAAAAATCATTTTCGAGCAAACGGAATGAGCAGCAGTTATGTTTGGCTACATACGGACCGTTAGCGGAATTCCCGCGAGAGAGTAACGGTTAATGTGATTGGATGTTAATTATTTGACTAGGCTACCTGTATTTGACATTGTGTTGATATCTCTCTCTACACTAGATGGCAAAAAAAAAAAAATTGGGGCAGTGAAACGAGGCTACTCAGGTGAGAAAACCTCACCCAAATGTACAACCCCGTTGGAAAAATATAAAATGGACCGTTTCAAAATGTGAATAAAATAAATGTAAAAAAAAAAAAAAAAAATCTGGTTTATTTGGCGTATCCCCGACGGCGTTGCGCGTACCCCAGTTTGAGAATACCTGCTCTAGGAGATTCCTTTATCCATGTTCAATTCAACCACATTCTCTATCTTTTTCTTGTTACCAAATAAACATTTTGAGGCAGGTGGATGTATTTCTATACATTGTACAGTTAGTGTTTACGGATAGGGGTGAAAGGTCAAGTGGATATTTGTGATTTAGATCCATGTCAACAGGGGGTTCAACCAAAGATGATCAGAAAACTATGAAAGGACTTTGTGATTTACTGGCAATGCTTAGCCAGTAACAAGAGGACAAGCAAACAGAAGAATGAAAATGTTTTTTTGTTTTTGTTTTTTTACTATTATTGGCATCAATGATAGTGTAAGTTTCTCCTGCAGTAATGACAATTACTTTCATAGAGCTTTGAGAAGGTCAGAACATTTTCAACTCCACCCATAACGATCATCATATCTATAATAAATAAACAGAAGAATAGAAAGCATGTCCTACTAAACATACATTGAGAGGAATTTGCTGTAATTGAGAGGAATTTGCTGTAATTGAGAGGAATTTGTTGTAAAAAACAAAAACAGTAAATACAACTTTGATAAAAACTAAACGTAAAAGTCTGACACTCAAACAGACAAACCTTCAATCTCTTTCTGGGCACAAACAAATAGCATACAGTAACATGACCTTCTCATGTCTGTCTGAGGTCACTGGATGGACAGACAGACTGACATAAACAGATTTATAGATTGTATTCCCAGTTCCAGTACAATAATTATGTTCAGAAGTTCATCAGTTCCAGTCCCACACAGAAGGGAATGCCAAGTGGGTGACTTTTTTACTCCTTGAGAGAAGAGGAAACAATAGAGAGATCTGATTGGCTCCCAGTGATGGGGAAAGGCACTCTCATTGGTCAATGTCTCTGTTTATCTCACATCTCCCTTCGATTGGGCCGCTTGTCCCGTCCAACCCCCACCTCCTCCTCTTCCTCCTCTTCGTAGTTCTCTTCCTCGTTGATCTCTCCTTCCTTTCTGTGTTCTCCCTCTTTTCCTGCTGGGACCTCCTGGTCTTTCACTTCCTCCTGCAGCAGAACAAACACATTCACCAGGTGGGTAAGACCATAGACAGGATGTGGAGTGGAGCAATGTTCTAGACTAGAGCAGCCAAATAGGTAAACATAACTCTAGGAACTGCCACCGACCTAACACTCTAGAGCAGTAAGGTGAGAACCAGCAATACATGCGGATCATTCTAGAACATTGAGTCAATTGTGGTGGAACGGTGACAAACTGACCATGTTGGAGCAGTGTCAGAGCCTTCACTAGTGTTTAGATGGGTGAATGGAGTACACACACACACACACACACACACACACTTGGGGGGGTAACTAGACATGGGGCATGTGCACACACCCAACCAACACACAACTATGCTGAGAGAGTCTGAAGGTGTATCTACTGGTCCTTGCTCTGGGACTATGCTGAGGGAGTCTGAAGGTGTATCTACTGGTCCCTGCTCTGGGACTATGCTGAGGGAGTCTGAAGGTGTATCTACTGGTCCCTGCTCTGGGACTATGCTGAGGGAGTCTGAAGGTATATCTACTGGTCCCTGCTCTGGGACTATGCTGAGGGAGTCTGAAGGTATATCTACTGGTCCCTGCTCTGGGACTATGCTGAGGGAGTCTGAAGGTGTATCTACTGGTCCCTGCTCTGGGACTATGCTGAGGGAGTCTGAAGGTATATCTACTGGTCCCTGCTCTGGGACTATGCTGAGGGAGTCTGAAGGTGTATCTACTGGTCCCTGCTCTGGGACTATGCTGAGGGAGTCTGAAGGTATATCTACTGGTCCCTGCTCTGGGACTATGCTGAGGGAGTCTGAAGGTGTATCTACTGGTCCCTGCTCTGGGACTATGCTGAGGGAGTCTGAAGGTATATCTACTGGTCCCTGCTCTGGGACTATGCTGAGGGAGTCTGAAGGTGTATCTACTGGTCCCTGCTCTGGGACTATGCTGAGGGAGTCTGAAGGTATATCTACTGGTCCCTGCTCTGGGACAAACCCACGGTCGTTTTCCACACTCAAGGTTCCACGTACGTTATTCCATAGTGTTCCTAGACTCACGTGTTCTCCTTTCTCCTCGTTGTATGGCTCCTCCTCCCTCTTCTGCCCCCCGGCCAAATCCTCCTGCACCTAACAAGGTTAACCACCATCAGACCATGTCTTCATCCTCCTCTTGTTTGTTTGTTTGTTTGTTTGTATGTATGCATGTACGTGTGTGTGTGTACGTGTGTGTACGTGTGTGTATGTATGTATGCATGCATGTACGTGTGTGTACGTGTGTGTATGTATGTATGCATGCATGTACGTGTGTGTGTGTGTACGTACGTGTGTACGTGTGTGTGTGTACCTCGTCCTCCTCCGGATACTGGTCATCCAGGTTGTCTTCCTGCTGGTCGGGGTTTACCGCCATCTGCAAACACAGAAACCATAACAACTGTTACCATGGCAAAGTCACCGGAACAACTTTTACCTGTTGCTTGTATCAGAGCCTAAGTTTGTTATCCTGGTATATCTCTGACTGCTTCTGTTGTCTCCTTACTTCCTTTCCTTCTCTTCTCTCCTCCACCCCTCATCCCCTCCCTTCTTCCTTCTCTCACCACCAGTTCCTCATCTATGGCTGGGTGATTGGGGTTGAGGTGTACATCTGCCTCCTCTTCCTCCCTGTGCTGAAGATGCTGCTCCTCTGCCACATCAAACTCATCCTCCCCCTGGTTATTAGGGTCATCCTCTGGGTCCACCTCCCCCTCTACTGCCCCCTGCAGGACGGGAGGGATGGAGAGCGACAGATTGTCAGTGTGTATGAAACTGTGCATATCACAGTTCAGATTGGGGTGGGTTTCTCTGCTCTAACTCTCTGTGAAAGCACACACACACGGAAAGAACACTAGACCAATACCCAAGGGGCTGTGGCTAGGGTTGAGGCTGATGTTTGTGTCAGGCAGGGAGAGAGACAGCAGGGAGAGAGACAGCAGGGGTTGAGGCTGATGTTTGTGTCAGGCAGGGAGAGAGACAGCAGGGAGAGAGACAGCAGGGGTTGAGGCTGATGTTAGTGTCAGGCAGGGAGAGAGACAGCAGGGAGAGAGACAGCAGGGAGAGAGACAGCAGGGGTTGAGGCTGATGTTTGTGTCAGGCAGGGAGAGAGACAGCAGGGAGAGAGACAGCAGGGAGAGAGACAGCAGGGGTTGAGGCTGATGTTTGTGTCAGGCAGGGAGAGAGACAGCAGGGAGAGAGACAGCAGGGAGAGAGACAGCAGGGGTTGAGGCTGATGTTTGTGTCAGGCAGGGAGAGAGACAGCAGGGAGAGAGACAGCAGGGAGAGAGACAGCAGGGGTTGAGGCTGATGTTTGTGTCAGGCAGGGAGAGAGACAGCAGGGAGAGAGACAGCAGGGAGAGAGACAGCAGGGGTTGAGGCTGATGTTAGTGTCAGGCAGGGAGAGAGACAGCAGGGAGAGAGACAGCAGGGAGAGAGACAGCAGGGGTTGAGGCTGATGTTTGTGTCAGGCAGGGAGAGAGACAGCAGGGAGAGAGACAGCAGGGGTTGAGGCTGATGTTTGTGTCAGGCAGGGAGAGAGACAGCAGGGAGAGAGACAGCAGGGGTTGAGGCTGATGTTTGTGTCAGGCAGGGAGAGAGACAGCAGGGAGAGAGACAGCAGGGGTTGAGGCTGATGTTTGTGTCAGGCAGGGAGAGAGACAGCAGGGAGAGAGACAGCAGGGGTTGAGGCTGATGTTAGTGTCAGGCAGGGAGAGAGACAGCAGGGAGAGAGACAGCAGGGAGAGAGACAGCAGGGGTTGAGGCTGATGTTTGTGTCAGGCAGGGAGAGAGACAGCAGGGAGAGAGACAGCAGGGAGAGAGACAGCAGGGGTTGAGGCTGATGTTTGTGTCAGGCAGGGAGAGAGACAGCAGGGAGAGAGACAGCAGGGAGAGAGACAGCAGGGAGAGAGACAGCAGGGAGAGAGACAGCAGGGGTTGAGGCTGATGTTTGTGTCAGGCAGGGAGAGAGACAGCAGGGAGAGAGACAGCAGGGAGAGAGACCGCAGGGAGAGAGACCGCAGGGAGAGACACAGCAGGGAGAGACACAGCAGGGAGAGAGACAGCAGGGAGAGAGACAGCAGGGAGAGAGACAGCAGGGAGAGAGACAGCAGGGAGAGAGACAGCAGGGAGAGAGACAGCAGGGGTTGAGGCTGATGTTTGTGTCAGGCAGGAAGAGCGAGCCCTCCAGTGCCAACAGATCCTCCATAATTCACTACGGCTTTAGGACTTCTTAGAAAGACATGAACCGAGTCAGAGTCAACTGATGTCAATTCAATCATTTTACATTAACTTTAAAAGCGTAGAACATGTTTGAACATGATAATATCATGTTTGAATATGATTCATAAATATAATAAAAACATGTAAAATAATAAATAACAGACTGAAAGTGGGGTCAGATCCACCTCAGACCATGTGACAGTCATTGAAATCAGTGGTTGATGGAGACTGTTTGGTACATTTAAATATCTGTCTGACCTGTAGCTGTGGTACTCGGTGGTCCTCTTCCTCTTGCTTCTCCTCCTCCAAGTGGGTGTCCCGCTCTGTACACACAGGAAACCAACAGTGAGTCAGATAACAGCCAGGTAAGTATGTCTATACAATCATGTCTTATTCAGTCAAAAATGCAGAGAGAAAAAAAATCATTTTGTCTAAATGTCAATATCAGTCTCCCTCTTTAAAAATGGTTCCAGAATCCAGACAGAACATTTTGTGACTTGATTATCTCACCTTCGTCATCATCAATATGAGGTTCTTCATCACCCTGGACGATGTCATTGTTCATGTTCTCATAGTCACTCTTCTTCCTGAACAACATAACAGAACATATTGTAACACCATTCCATATGGGGTCAAATTCTTTTCAATAAGTAATTGATGAATTTAACTAAAGACCTCTTCGTGACCTCTCTACATAAGCTTTGACCCCTGCCCCTTGCCCTCTGACCTGAGTTGCTCCTCCTTCAGTAGCTGTTCCCGACGGTCCTCCTCTCGATGCTGCTGCTGCTCCTCTCTCTCGTGCTGAGCTCGCAGACGCTGCTCTCTCTCCCTCTGCACGCTCATTCTCTGGGCCAGCAGGGCCTCCTGGCGCAGCTGTAGCTCCCTCGTCCTCTGGGCCTGCAGGGCCTCCTGGCGCAGCTGGAGCTCCTTCGTCCTCTGGGCCCGCTCAGCCTCCAGGCGCTGCTGCACCTGCTGCTGCTCGTAGGCAGACTTCACACGCTCCACCTGGGCCTGGGCCACGTGGGCCTCCTGCCGGAGGTGGGTCTCAGGGACGAGGTGGATGTCACTTTCTGGATCCTGGGGAAACCAAACAGACAATGAGACAACATGCTGTTCTAAACATATTGTATTAAGGAGTACTATTGGTGTAAAGTACTTAAGTAAAAATACTTTAAAGTACAACTTAAGTCGTTTTTTGGGGTGTCTGTACTTTACATCTTTTACTTCACTACATTCCTAAAGAAAATGATGTACTTTTTACTACATACGTTTTCCCTGACACCCAAAAGTACTCATCACATTTTGAATGCTTAGCAGGACAGAACATGGTCCAATTCACACACATATCAAGAGAACATCCCTTGTCATCTCTACTGCCTCTGATCTGATGGACTCACTAAAGACAAATACTTCACTTGTAAATGATGTCTGAGTGTTGGAGTGTGCAACTAGCTATCCGTACATTAAAAAAAAATTAAACACAATAATTGTGTTTACTGGTCTGCTTAATATAAGTCATTAGAAATGATTCATACTTTTACTTTTGATACTTAAGTACATTTCAGTAATTACATTTACTTTTGATACTTAAGTATATTTAAAACCAAATACTTTTAGACAAGTAGTATTTTACTGGGTGACTTTCACTTGAGTCATTTTCTATTAAGGTATCTATACTTTTACTCAAGTATGACAAGTGGGTACTTTTTCCACTGAGCAGTACTAACGTGGTTCTAAAGACCTTGTGTTAAGCAGTTCTAAGTGTCTCTAACTAGTTCTTACCTGTTGTGGTTGGCGTCTCTGACGGTTCAGAGCGTTGTTGTCTGGCTGGTCGTGTTCTGCTTCCAACCCCTCATCCTCCTGTGGTTGTTCTGATTCCTCCTCCAGCTTCTGAGGCTGCCCCGCCTGCTCCATCTCTTCTTCCGCCAGCTCTCTCCTCCTCTCTGCCTCCCCCTCCGCCAGCTCTCTACTCCTCTCTGTCTCTCCATATCCCTCTTTCTCTGCCTGGTGGGACCCGGCAGGCTGAGACTGGAACTCTGGCTTGCCCACCACCTCCTCCTGCAGATGCAACTAGTCAGTAAAATAACAGAGTGGGTTAGAGAGAATGTGTGTGTGTGTGTGTGTGTGTGTGTGTGTGTGTGTGTGTGTGTGTGTGTGTGTGTGTGTGTGTGTGTGTGTGAAACAATGTGTCACAAAATAACATGACAGATTCAAGGATGTGCCTAAAAAGAGCAGCCTCCTCTACCCTAGACTGTGTGTCCCCATGGTCTTCCTCATGGGTGTGTGCCTCTATGTGGGGCTCAGCCAATAAGGCAGCGGCGGGCTGTGGTAGGGGTGGGCCCTGTTCATGGGCCTTGGCCAATAGAGCAGCAGGCTGGGCTTGTTGGTGGGCAGGGTTTTGATCATGTCGAAGGCTGGGCATTCTGATCAGGGTCTCTTTGAGATGCTTAAACTCATCTACCTGGACCTGAGGAGAGACCATCAGACAACCTTCAGACAACCATTAAATAACCATAAGGAAACGGTGAGGTCAGGACATGCAAACAACATTAAGTCAGATTTATTGAAGGGCACTTGCATGAGCAAAGGTTAGCTGAAGGTTAGAAGAGCGTTAGGAGGCAGCCTCCTCAGAACCAGGAAGACAGCATCAAGGAAGCCAGAAGATCAGGGGTCAGAGGTGAGAGGTCCTCTTGCAAGGGGAACAGGCAGCAGACATGCAGAGGGACAGCCCACCTACAGATGGCAAGACATCTGAGTGAAGGACCATTAGCCAGGCCCACATCACCCCCCCCTTTCCAGATTTAAATGGTACAGTCCTTTTTCTCCCCCTTGTCTAGCAAATGAACTGGACCAGTTAAATAACCCATTTATCAAACATTGCTTTTCTGACAGACAAAGCTGTAGAATTCTTAAATTCTTTCCCTCTCTCTCTCTAGCTCCAAATCAACCCATTATATTTTCCCGCTTGATTAGCTTAAGCATGCTTTTGATGTGCCCCTCAAGCTCAGACACCCCTTAGTGAACCAACCCACCCGATGCGAAGCCCGTCCTCCCGCTGCCCAAACAGACCGACACTGCCCCTCCGAGAGTCATGCCTTCCTGTCTTCACCAGGATCGTCCCTAAATGGACACGTTAGAACCCAACCAGGATCGCCCCTAAATGGCCACGTTAGAACCCAGCCAGGATCGCCCCTAGATATGTTAGAACCCAACCAGGATCGCCCCTAGATATGTTAGAAACCAGGATCGCCCCTAGATATGTTAGAAACCAGGATCGCCCCTAGATATGTTAGAACCCAACCAGGATCGCCCCTAGATATGTTAGAAACCAGGATCTTCTCTAAATATGTTAGAACCCAACCAGGATCGCCTCTAAATATGTTAGAACCCAACCAGGATCGCCCCTAGATAGGTTAGAGCCCAACCAGGATCGCCCCTAGATAGGTTAGAGCCCAACCAGGATCGCCCCTAGATAGGTTAGAGCCCAACCAGGATCCCCCCTAGATAGGTTAGAGCCCAACCAGGATCCCCCCTAGATAGGTTAGAAACCAGGATCCCCCCCTAGATACGTTAGAAACCAGGATCCCCCCCTAGATAGGTTAGAAACCAGGATCCCCCCTAGATAGGTTAGAAACCAGGATCCCCCCTAGATAGGTTAGAAACCAGGATCCCCCTAGATAGGTTAGAAACCAGGATCGCCCCTAGATATGTTAGAGCCCAACCAGGATCGCCCCTAGATATGTTAGAGCCCAACCAGGATCGCCCCTAGATATGTTAGAGCCCAACCAGGATCGCCCCTAGATATGTTAGAGCCCAACCAGGATCGCCCCTAGATATGTTAGAGCCCAACCAGGATCGCCCCTAGATATGTTAGAGCCCAACCAGGATCGCCCCTAGATATGTTAGAGCCCAACCAGGATCGCCCCTAGATAGGTTAGAGCCCAACCAGGATCGCCCCTAGATAGGTTAGAGCCCAACCAGGATCGCCCCTAGATAGGTTAGAGCCCAACCAGGATCGCCCCTAGATAGGTTAGAGCCCAACCAGGATCGCCCCTAGATAGGTTAGAGCCCAACCAGGATCGCCCCTAGATAGGTTAGAGCCCAACCAGGATCCCCCCTAGATAGGTTAGAGCCCAACCAGGATCCCCCCTAGATAGGTTAGAGCCCAACCAGGATCCCCCCTAGATAGGTTAGAGCCCAACCAGGATCCCCCCTAGATAGGTTAGAAACCAGGATCCCCCCTAGATACGTTAGAACCCAACCAGGATCCCCCCTAGATACGTTAGAACCCAACCAGGATCGCCTCTAGATACGTTAGAACCCAACCAGGATCGCCTCTAGATACGTTAGAACCCAACCAGGATCGCCCCTAGATACGTTAGAACCCAACCAGGATCGCCCCTAGATACGTTAGAACCCAACCAGGATCGCCCCTAGATACGTTAGAACCCAACCAGGATCGCCCTAGATACGTTAGAACCCAACCAGGATCGCCCCTAGATACGTTAGAACCCAACCAGGATCGCCCCTAGATACGTTAGAACCCAACCAGGATCGCCCCTAGATACGTTAGAACCCAACCAGGATCGCCCCTAGATACGTTAGAACCCAACCAGGATCGCCCCTAGATACGTTAGAACCCAACCAGGATCGCCCCTAGATACGTTAGAACCCAACCAGGATCGCCCCTAGATACGTTAGAACCCAACCAGGATCGCCCCTAGATACGTTAGAACCCAACCAGGATCGCCCCTAGATACGTTAGAACCCAACCAGGATCGCCCCTAGATACGTTAGAACCCAACCAGGATCGCCCCTAGATACGTTAGAACCCAACCAGGATCGCCCCTAGATACGTTAGAACCCAACCAGGATCGCCCCTAGATACGTTAGAACCCAACCAGGATCGCCCCTAGATACGTTAGAACCCAACCAGGATCGCCCCTAGATACGTTAGAACCCAACCAGGATCGCCCCTAGATACGTTAGAACCCAACCAGGATCGCCCCTAGATACGTTAGAACCCAACCAGGATCGCCCCTAGATACGTTAGAACCCAACCAGGATCGCCCCCTAGATACGTTAGAACCCAACCAGGATCGCCCCTAGATACGTTAGAACCCAACCAGGATCGCCCCTAGATACGTTAGAACCCAACCAGGATCGCCCCTAGATACGTTAGAACCCAACCAGGATCGCCCCTAGATACGTATAGAACCCAACCAGGATCGCCCCTAGATACGTTAGAACCCAACCAGGATCGCCCCTAGATACGTTAGACCCAACCAGGATCGCCCCTAGATACGTTAGAACCCAACCAGGATCGCCCCTAGATACGTTAGAACCCAGGATCGCCCCTAGATACGTTAGAACCCAGGATCGCCCCTAGATACGTTAGAACCCAGGATCGCCCCTAGATACGTTAGAAACCAGGATCGCCCCTAGATACGTTAGAAAACAGGATCGCCCCTAGATACGTTAGAAACCAGGATCGCCCCTAGATACGTTAGAAACCAGGATCGCCCCTAGATACGTTAGAAACCAGGATCGCCCCTAGATACGTTAGAAACCAGGATCGCCCCTAGATACGTTAGAAACCAGGATCGCCCCTAGATACGTTAGAAACCAGATCGCCCCTAGATACGTTAGAAACCAGGATCGCCCCTAGATACGTTAGAAACCAGGATCGCCCCTAGATACGTTAGAAACCAGGATCGCCCCTAGATACGTTAGAAACCAGGATCGCCCCTAGATACGTTAGAAACCAGGATCGCCCCTAGATACGTTAGAAACCAGGATCGCCCCTAGATACGTTAGAAACCAGGATCGCCCCTAGATACGTTAGAAACCAGGATCGCCCTAGATACGTTAGAAACCAGGATCGCCCCTAGATACGTTAGAAACCAGGATCGCCCCTAGATACGTTAGAAACCAGGATCGCCCCTAGATACGTTAGAAACCAGGATCGCCCCTAGATACGTTAGAAACCAGGATCGCCCCTAGATACGTTAGAAACCAGGATCGCCCCTAGATACGTTAGAAACCAGGATCGCCCCTAGATACGTTAGAAACCAGGATCGCCCCTAGATACGTTAGAAACCAGGATCGCCCCTAGATACGTTAGAAACCAGGATCGCCCCTAGATACGTTAGAAACCAGGATCGCCCCTAGATACGTTAGAAACCAGGATCGCCCCTAGATACGTTAGAAACCAGGATCGCCCCTAGATACGTTAGAAACCAGGATCGCCCCTAGATACGTTAGAAACCAGGATCGCCCCTAGATACGTTAGAAACCAGGATCGCCCCTAGATACGTTAGAAACCAGGATCGCCCCTAGATACGTTAGAAACCAGGATCGCCCCTAGATACGTTAGAAACCAGGATCGCCCCTAGATACGTTAGAAACCAGGATCGCCCCTAGATACGTTAGAAACCAGGATCGCCCCTAGATACGTTAGAAACCAGGATCGCCCCTAGATACGTTAGAAACCAGGATCGCCCCTAGATACGTTAGAAACCAGGATCGCCCCTAGATACGTTAGAAACCAGGATCGCCCCTAGATACGTTAGAAACCAGGATCGCCCCTAGATACGTTAGAAACCAGGATCGCCCCTAGATACGTTAGAAACCAGGATCGCCCCTAGATACGTTAGAAACCAGGATCGCCCCTAGATACGTTAGAAACCAGGATCGCCCCTAGATACGTTAGAAACCAGGATCGCCCCTAGATACGTTAGAAACCAGGATCGCCCCTAGATACGTTAGAAACCAGGATCGCCCCTAGATACGTTAGAAACCAGGATCGCCCCTAGATACGTTAGAAACCAGGATCGCCCCTAGATACGTTAGAAACCAGGATCGCCCCTAGATACGTTAGAAACCAGGATCGCCCCTAGATACGTTAGAAACCAGGATCGCCCCTAGATACGTTAGAAACCAGGATCGCCCCTAGATACGTTAGAAACCAGGATCGCCCCTAGATACGTTAGAAACCAGGATCGCCCCTAGATACGTTAGAAACCAGGATCGCCCCTAGATACGTTAGAAACCAGGATCGCCCCTAGATACGTTAGAAACCAGGATCGCCCCTAGATACGTTAGAAACCAGGATCGCCCCTAGATACGTTAGAAACCAGGATCGCCCCTAGATACGTTAGAAACCAGGATCGCCCCTAGATACGTTAGAAACCAGGATCGCCCCCAAGATACGTTAGAAACCAGGATCGGCCCCTAGATACGTTAGAAACCAGGATCGCCCCTAGATACGTTAGAAACCAGGATCGCCCCTAGATACGTTAGAAACCAGGATCGCCCCTAGATACGTTAGAAACCAGGATCGCCCCTAGATACGTTAGAAACCAGGATCGCCCCTAGATACGTTAGAAACCAGGATCGCCCCTAGATACGTTAGAAACCAGGATCGCCCCTAGATACGTTAGAAACCAGGATCGCCCCTAGATACGTTAGAAACCAGGATCGCCCCTAGATACGTTAGAAACCAGGATCGCCCCTAGATACGTTAGAAACCAGGATCGCCCCTAGATACGTTAGAAACCAGGATCGCCCCTAGATACGTTAGAAACCAGGATCGCCCCTAGATACGTTAGAAACCAGGATCGCCCCTAGATACGTTAGAAACCAGGATCGCCCCTAGATACGTTAGAAACCAGGATCGCCCCTAGATACGTTAGAAACCAGGATCGCCCCTAGATACGTTAGAAACCAGGATCGCCCCTAGATACGTTAGAAACATGATCGCCCCTAGATACGTTAGAAACCAGGATCGCCCCTAGATACGTTAGAAACCAGGATCGCCCCTAGATACGTTAGAAACCAGGATCGCCCCTAGATACGTTAGAAACCAGGATCGCCCCTAGATACGTTAGAAACCAGGATCGCCCCCTAGATACGTTAGAAACCAGGATCGCCCCTAGATACGTTAGAAACCAGGATCGCCCCTAGATACGTTAGAAACCAGGATCGCCCCTAGATACGTTAGAAACCAGGATCGCCCCTAGATACGTTAGAAACCAGGATCGCCCCTAGATACGTTAGAAACCAGATCGCCCCTAGATACGTTAGAAACCAGGATCGCCCTAGATACGTTAGAAACCAGGATCGCCCCTAATACGATTAGAAACAGGATCGCCCCCTAGATACGTAGAAACCAGGATCGCCCCTAGATACGTTTAGAAACCAGGATCGCCCCCTAGATACGTTAGAAACCAGGATCGCCCCTAGATACGTTAGAAACCAGGATCGCCCCTAGATACGTTAGAAACCAGGATCGCCCCTAGATACGTTAGAAACCAGGATCGCCCCTAGATACGTTAGAAACCAGGATCGCCCCCCTAGATACGTTAGAAACCAAGGATCGCCCCTAGATACGTTAGAAACCAGGATCGCCCCTAGATACTGTTAGAAACCAGGATCGCCCCTAGATACGTTAGAAACCAGGATCGCCCCTAGATACGTTTAGAAACCAGGATCGCCCCTAGATACGTTAGAAACCAGGATCGCCCCTAGATACGTAGAAACCAGGATCGCCCCTAGATACGTTAGAAACCAGGATCGCCCCCTAGATACGTTAGAAACCAGGATCGCCCCTAGATACGTTAGAAACCAGGATCGCCCCTAGATACGTTAGAAACCAGGATCGCCCCTAGATACGTTAGAACCAGGATCGCCCCTAGATACGTTAGAAACCAGGATCGCCCCTAGATACGTTAGAAACCAGGATCGCCCCTAGATACGTTAGAAACCAGGATCGCCCCTAGATATGTTAGAAACCAGGATCGCCCCTAGATATGTTAGAAACCAGGATCGCCCCTAGATATGTTAGAAACCAGGATCGCCCCTAGATATGTTAGAAACCAGGATCGCCCCTAGATATGTTAGAAACCAGGATCGCCCCTAGATATGTTAGAAACCAGGATCGCCCCTAGATATGTTAGAAACCAGGATCGCCCCTAGATATGTTAGAAACCAGGATCGCCCCTAGATATGTTAGAAACCAGGATCGCCCCTAGATATGTTAGAAACCAGGATCGCCCCTAGATATGTTAGAAACCAGGATCGCCCCTAGATATGTTAGAAACCAGGATCGTCTCTAGATATGTTAGAAAGAACCATCATATCCCCATGCAGTTCAGTGTCTCCCTACCTGAGCTGCGGCCAGCGCACTCTTGTGGTCCTCTAGCGTCAGTGCAAGTTGATCATGGGCAGCCTTCAAGTCCTTATGTACTATCTGTAATAATAATAATAATAATAATAATAATAATAATAATAATAATAATAAGTTAAGATAGAAAATAACATGGTGATGCATCCTCCTAGCTATCCAATGGCCTTAAGACAGATCTAAAATATGGAAGAAGCTATGTTTTTTACATAAACAATTCGAGGTTGACCAAGCTTTACTATTACCAGTAGGGCTGAATGACAAGTTCTTTTTGAGGTCGGTTTGGTTTACGTTCGATAAAAAAAAAAAAAATCTGGGTTTTTGATTATTCTTTTCAACATTAAATGCATATTTAAATAAATTAAATAACAATAATTTGAGATTTTTTACAGAAATTCCAAAGCCAAAAATAGTGAACATTCAATTACCAAAACATTTAAAATATTCCATTGTCTCTGTCAGGTCCACATTTGGTAGACATTGTCATGACTGTCCTGTGAGGATCCAAATTGGTCAGATCAGGTATGAAATGAATAACTTCAACCAGACTCCCAGAATTAGGGGGGATTAACAATAACAACTCCCTTCAGCCCAGCATCCCATAGTTATAAAGTTGAATTCTCTCGTAAATGATTCGATTTCTCTCTAGAGAAACGGCACATTTGGCAAAATTAAAAATAAATAAATGTAATTCAAGTAATTGAACCGACGTCGGTCAACCCACCCAAAAATGAAATGACATGTCGGTTAATCGCTCAGCACTGATTCCCAGGACTCACCCGTGCATCCTGCAACTGGACATGGATGTCCTGGTGAGCTTTCCTCAGCTGCCTATTCTCCTCTCGCAGATTATACACATTCTCTACAGTAATTACACACAAA
>NC_042982.1:39110575-39123198 GCF_901001165.1 Salmo trutta | reverse complement strand
AAATCGGAGTGTAAAACGATGCAGTCATTGCAGTGTAAATTGAACTCAATTCAGTGATTAAAAATACACTGGAGAGTGTAACTAAACCAGTGTTAAATATTATTACACATTTATGTGTGAATTTTAACACCATTTTGAGTCATATGAACTCTGAAAATGTGACACTACCTGTTGAGTAACTTTAACACGATGTGAACTGGGACCAAATGTTATCTGAAACAGTGTTGAATTCAACTCTATAGGAGTTAAATTAACACTTTGATTTTTACTGTGTAGACGAAAGAGGACAAAAGTACGGTTGTCACTATATGAAGTGAAAAGTTGTATTGTGGCTAGTGTAGTAACTTGCAGGCGTATATTGATGCTTTGTATGTAGTGTAGTATAATGGCAGGCGTATAGATGGGCATTGTGGGTAGTGTAGTACCTTGGCAGGCATATAGAACTCAGGTCTGTGAGGGAGTTATTGATCAGCTGCAGTCTCTCCACTCGGATCAGCCTCCTCAGGATCCGACTGAAGTTTTCCTGCTGGAACGGATCTCCCAAGTCCTGATAGGACAGGTTCAGCTCCTGGGAATACCGGGAATACCAGGGACCACAGGGAGAGGTTACTCAGGCCCTGAGAGGACAGGTTCAGCTCCGGGGAATACCGGGAATACCAGGGACCACAGGGAGAGGTTACTCAGGCCCTGAGAGGACAGGTTCAGCTCCTGGGAATACCAGGGACCACAGGGAGAGGTTACTCAGGCCCTGAGAGGACAGGTTCAGCTCCTGGGAATACCGGGAATACAGGGAGAGGTTACTCAGGCCAAGAGAGGACAGGTTCAGCTCCTGGGAATACCAGGAATACCAGGGACCACAGGGAGAGGTTACTCAGGCCCTGATAGGACAGGTTCAGCTCCTGGGAATACCAGGAATACAGGGAGAGGTTACTCAGGTCCTGAGAGGACAGGTTCAGCTCCTGGGAATACCAGGAATACAGGGAGAGGTTACTCAGGCCCTGAGAGGACAGGTTCAGCTCCTGGGAATACCAGGAATACAGGGAGAGGTTACTCAGGCCCTGAGAGGACAGGTTCAGCTCCTGGGAATACCAGGAATACAGGGAGAGGTTACTCAGGCCCTGAGAGGACAGGTTCAGCTCCTGGGAATACCAGGAATACAGGGAGAGGTTACTCAGGTCCTAATAGGACAGGTTCAGCTCCTGGGAATACCAGGAATACAGGGAGAGATTACTCAGGCCCTGAGAGGACAGGTTCAGCTCCTGGGAATACCAGGAATACAGGGAGAGGTTACTCAGGCCCTGATAGGACAGGTTCAGCTCCTGGGAATACCAGGAATACAGGGAGAGGTTACTCAGGCCCTGAGAGGACAGGTTCAGCTCCTGGGAATACCAGGAATACAGGGAGAGGTTACTCAGGTCCTGATAGGACAGGTTCAGCTCCTGGGAATACCAGGAATACAGGGAGAGGTTACTCAGGCCCAGAGAGGACAGGTTCAGCTCCTGGGAATACCAGGAATACAGGGAGAGGTTACTCAGGCCCAGAGAGGACAGGTTCAGCTCCTGGGAATACCAGGAATACAGGGAGAGGTTACTCAGGCCCAGAGAGGACAGGTTCAGCTCCTGGGAATACCAGGAATACAGGGAGAGGTTACTCAGGCCCAGAGAGGACAGGTTCAGCTCCTGGGAATACCAGGAATACAGGGAGAGGTTACTCAGGTCCTGATAGGACAGGTTCAGCTCCTGGGAATACCAGGAATACAGGGAGAGGTTACTCAGGCCCAGAGAGGACAGGTTCAGCTCCTGGGAATACCAGGAATACAGGGAGAGGTTACTCAGGCCCTGAGAGGACAGGTTCAGCTCCTGGGAATACCAGGAATACAGGGAGAGGTTACTCAGGCCCTGAGAGGACAGGTTCAGCTCCTGGGAATACCAGGAATACAGGGAGAGGTTAGTCAGGCCCTGAGAGGACAGGTTCAGCTCCTGGGAATACCAGGAATACAGGGAGAGGTTACTCAGGCCCAGAGAGGACAGGTTCAGCTCCTGGGAATACCAGGAATACAGGGAGAGGTTACTCAGGTCCTGATAGGACAGGTTCAGCTCCTGGGAATACCAGGAATACAGGGAGAGGTTACTCAGGCCCTGAGAGGACAGGTTCAGCTCCTGGGAATACCAGGAATACAGGGAGAGGTTACTGAGGCCCTGAGAGGACAGGTTCAGCTCCTGGGAATACCAGGAATACAGGGAGAGGTTAGTCAGGCCCTGAGAGGACAGGTTCAGCTCCTGGGAATACCAGGAATACAGGGAGAGGTTACTCAGGCCCAGAGAGGACAGGTTCAGCTCCTGGGAATACCAGGAATACAGGGAGAGGTTACTCAGGTCCTGATAGGACAGGTTCAGCTCCTGGGAATACCAGGAATACAGGGAGAGGTTACTCAGGCCCTGAGAGGACAGGTTCAGCTCCTGGGAATACCAGGAATACAGGGAGAGGTTACTCAGGCCCTGAGAGGACAGGTTCAGCTCCTGGGAATACCAGGAATACAGGGAGAGGTTAGTCAGGCCCAGAGAGGACAGGTTCAGCTCCTGGGAATACCAGGAATACAGGGAGAGGTTACTCAGGCCCTGAGAGGACAGGTTCAGCTCCTGGGAATACCAGGAATACAGGGAGAGGTTTGTCAGGCCCTGAGAGGACAGGTTCAGCTCCTGGGAATACCAGGAATACAGGGAGAGGTTACTCAGGCCCTGAGAGGACAGGTTCAGCTCCTGGGAATACCAGGAATACAGGGAGAGTTTACTCAGGCCCTGAGAGGACAGGTTCAGCTCCTGGGAATACCAGGAATACAGGGAGAGGTTACTCAGGCCCTGAGAGGACAGGTTCAGCTCCTGGGAATACCAGGAATACAGGGAGAGGTTACTCAGGCCCTGAGAGGACAGGTTCAGCTCCTGGGAATACCAGGAATACAGGGAGAGGTTAGTCAGGCCCAGAGAGGACAGGTTCAGCTCCTGGGAATACCAGGAATACAGGGAGAGGTTACTCAGGCCCTGAGAGGACAGGTTCAGCTCCTGGGAATACCAGGAATACAGGGAGAGGTTACTCAGGCCCTGAGAGGACAGGTTCAGCTCCTGGGAATACCAGGAATACAGGGAGAGGTTACTCAGGCCCTGAGAGGACAGGTTCAGCTCCTGGGAATACCAGGAATACAGGGAGAGGTTACTCAGGTGTGTGTCAACACGCACACGCACGCACACGCACACACACACACACACCACACACACACACACACACACACACACACACACACACACACACACACACACACACACACACACACACACACACACACACACACACACACAGGCACTTATACACATGCTTGTTATACACATAGTACAGTATGTCTCTGAGTTGTAACTCACCACACAATTCTCCCAGTTCTCTTGAAGCCTCTCCTCCCATCTCTGCCCTTCCTCCTCTCTCCTCTTCTTCCTCCCCCTTTCCAAGGGGGTGTCATCCTTTCTCAGAAAGAGGTCCTCCACTGACGGCCCTTGTTGATATAATAATGACAGCAGTTACTTATGAGAACTGAGATGAGAGCAAAATAAAATTATTAAAAGGTCAAAGGTTGCCAAGGTGGTGACCTCTCTGACCTTCTCTGACTCTGGGACAGGAGAGCTGGTCTCCTTTGACATCACTCTCCTCAAGCCGCTGCCACGACACGAACCTGAACCGGCTGGACGGCAGCTGAGAAACGAGAGGAGAGAGAGGAAGAGGAGAGATGAATAAGAGGAGAAAGAGGAAGAGGAGAAGGAGGACGAAAAGCAAGGGGTTTTAAGGATTGTTTTTCAGACTGGGATCTGAATATGAGAGCCTTGATTGGGGGTGCTCTGTGACCCTCATCCCTGTCTCTGCCTCTTCACCTGAGATTCGACTGTGACTATAACCCCCCCCCCCCCCCACCTAGCCACGTGGGGGACTAGACCCATGCTTGGTGACCCCTGACATCAGAGCCAGCCTTGGAGCCTGTGCTCTCATGTCACAAACAGAGTGACTCCTCTATAGCATTCTAAACATGCCCTGACCCCTCTGTGTTGGCAGGTAGGAACTGGATAGGTGTGAGCAATACAGTGATGGCTGCGCCTAGGTTTCAAATGGAAGGGCTAGGGGGTTTGGACCAGTCATACTGTTGCAGGATGAGAGGGGCATGTTGTGGGGGGGGGGAGGAGCTTTGTAATGGGCTGTCAGAAGTTAGGAGGGTACGAGAGCGAGGATGGAGGACTGGAGGGTGAGAATGTGACGTAAAGCGTGACACTCACAGGGGTTTTGACGATTCCGGAATCTGGACTCTGGTCCACGGAGAGGGGTGTGTGTGTGACGCTGATTTCAGAATACTGGGAGGAGTGGGATTTAGGAAAACTGCCACTGCTCGTGTTCACACCTGAGGAACTGGGAGAGAGGAACAACAACACACCTGAGGAACTGGGAGAGAGGGACAACAACACACCTGAGGAACTGGGAGAGAGGGACAACAACACACCTGAGGAACTGGGAGAGAGAGACAACAACACACCTGAGGAACTGGGAGAGAGGGACAACAACACACCTGAGGAACTGGGAGAGAGAGACAACAACACACCTGAGGAACTGGGAGAGAGGAACAACAACACACCTGAGGAACTGGGAGAGAGAGACAACAGCACACCTGAGGAACTGGGAGAGAGGGACAACAACACACCTGAGGAACTGGGAGAGAGAGACAACAACACACCTGAGGAACTGGGAGAGAGGGACAACAACACACCTGAGGAACTGGGAGAGAGAGACAACAACACACCTGAGGAACTGGGAGAGAGGGACAACAACACACCTGAGGAACTGGGAGAGAGGGACAACAACACACCTGAGGAACTGGGAGAGAGGGACAACAACACACCTGAGGAACTGGGAGAGAGGGTGAAAGATGAGGGTGAAAAGTTTGAGGGTGAAAGATGTAGGAAGGTTTGAGTGGGATGAAAGTGAGAAGGGAAAGGGAGGGAAAGGGAGGGAGGGAGGGAGGGAAAGGGAGGGAGGGAGGGAGGGAGGGAAAGGGAGGGAGGGAGGGAGGGAGGGAGGGAGGGAAAGGGAGGGAAAGGGTAGGAGGGGTGTGAAAACAGAGAGAGCGGGAGAGAAAGAGAGAGGGAAAATACATTTCAACAGCTTCAGAGCCAAAAGGAAAAATGTAAATAAATAAATAATGTAAGGCCAAATTAAAACCCAAATGAAAAGAGCCTTGAAAATCATCATAAACCTAAACATAACATATTCTTCTCTTCAGGCCTACGTTTTTAAATCATAGGCCTAAAGCCTCTGAGAATTCTGTCTGTTTCTGTCGCCCACTCTTCAAGGAGGCTGGTTGAAACGGAACTCCTCAGGTACATCCACATTGCTGAAACCCTGACACGCAGCCGTCCGGTTTCGGTTACCGTGAACTCTGCCTTGCGCACCGGATTAGAGCCGTCGCCATAACAGCGGATACCCGACCAGGTGTCATTAGTTAATAATACCTGCATAAAAGGAACCTGGATAGTAATGTTTTTATAATTATTATCGTCTATTTTCATGTAAAGTACTAATAATTGTGAGATTTCTATTTGATGTGATCATCTACACATTGTCTAGACTATATAACCTGTAGGCTTGTTGCATGGAAAAATAACCGTGGGCATAAATAATGCAGCCTGGGCTAATGAAATAATGAAGAATTCTAAATCATACATAGCCTAAATACAAACCAAATAATACATTTTGCTTGTTAAGCGTACATTTGAAAAGGATGACAACACAAAGCTATTAAATGACCTATTTTACCTACCTTTCTGACATCTCCCAAAGTTCTACCAAATGTCCTTGGTCTTCAGCGCGTAATGAACGGAGCGTAGTCGTACCGCCCTGTGGTTTCCCATGGGAGCGAAACGCCCTGTTAGACCCGAGGTAACGACTGCTCCGGTGTCTGGACGCATACAGAGACTAGCGTCGGTGTAGCACTCGTGTAGCGGGCAGAGGAAGGTCAACTGGGGGCAGGTGCACATTGCTTGGCAACACCGTGAGTCCGGTGCAGGTTGTGACGTGGTTATCTCCGTGTCTCACAGGCAGGGGGGGAAATAAACAGGGTTCATTTAGATTCCAGTACATAAAGGCCAGGCCAGCAGCGGTAGAAATGATCAAATACATAAGAGTTAAACGCCTTTGGACTCTTATTTATTTGACCAGGACATTCTCAGTTAGCTTTCCTACACAAGTTACCCATGGAGAGTAACCTGTGGAGCCCTTAACACTAAAATACATAGATTTTGGGGGGATTTGTACAATTATTGCAGGATTCTCTTGCCTGTTTTAGATGTCACGTAGTCATATTTTGATTGAGTAGCATTCCTTCAATAAATAAACAAGAATGTTATTGATTTATTTTAAACACAAAGGTGATCATTCTTATTTCGTGTTATTGCATCCTTCGAATACAGGAATTTAGCTGTTTTGTTTGTAGGAGAAAACCATAAAATACACTGTAAGAGAGTGAGAGATTAATGTTACATTCCCATAAACACGATTGAGTTTGAGCGCAATGGAACTCGGTCTCTGTGCGTGAAGCGAATGAAGTATTTCCCGTGTTGGTTCTGGTGACCTCCAACAACCTTCCATTCAATGAACTGCTGGGTCATGCGCCCGCTGATCAATCATCCCCTGGCACCGTACATGCTGCAGGGTGGTGCACATTCTTGGACCTGAATACCAAATAGATATTTGGGAAGAAAGCTGTTCTGTATCCCACTCGCTGATACCCTGTGACTGAACAGACTGTAACCAGGCTGTCTCTGACATTGACCTCTCAATAGGGAATGTCAATAGTCTATAAACCCCTCCACTACGCAGGGAGTGACTGGTAGGTCAGCCTGCCCATTACAGGAAGTAACACTGGGCCTTTACTAGTCCTGTATTAACAGGCCTTTACTAGTCCTGTATTAACAAGCCTTTACTAGTCCTGTATTAACAGACCTTTACTAGTCCTGTATTAACAGACCTTTACTAGTCCTGTATTAACAGACCTTTACTAGTCCTGTATTAACAGACCTTTACTAGTCCAGTATTACTAGTCTTGTATTAACAGACTATTACTAGTCCTGTATTAACAGACCTTTACTAGTCCTGTATTAACAGACCTTTACCAGTCCTGTATTAACAGACCTTTACTAGTCCAGTATTACTAGTCTTGTATTAACAGACTATTACTAGTCCTGTATTAACAGACCTTTACTAGTCCTGTATTAACAGACCTTTACTAGTCCTGTATTAACAGACCTTTACTAGTCCTGTATTAACAGGCCTTTACTAGTCCTGTATTAACAGACCTTTACTAGTCCTGTATTAACAGGCCTTTATTAGTCCTGTATTAACAGACCTTTACTAGTCTTGTATTAACAGACCTTTACTAGTCCTGTATTACCAGACCTTTACTAGTCCTGTATTAACAGACCTTTACTAGTCCTGTATTAACAGACCTTTACTAGTCCTGTATTAACAGACCTTTACTAGTCCTGTATTAACAGACCTTTACTAGTCCTGTATTAACAGACCTTTACAAGTCCTGTATTAACAGACCTTTACTAGTCCTGTATTAACAGACTTTACTAGTCCTGTACTAACAGACCTTTACTAGTCCTGTATTAACAGACCTTTACTAGTCCTGTATTAACAGACCTTTACTAGTCCTGTATTAACAGGCCTTTACTAGTCCTGTATTAACAGACCTTTACTAGTCCTGTATTAACAGGCCTTTACTAGTCCTGTATTAACAGACCTTTACTAGTCCTGTATTAACAGACCTTTACTAGTCCTGTATTAACAGACCTTTACTAGTCCTGTAATAACAAACCTTTACTAGTCCTGTACTAACAGACCTTTACTAGTCCTGTATTAACAGTTCTTTACTAGTCCTGTATTAACAGACCTTTACTAGTCCTGTATTAACAGACCTTTACTAGTCCTGTATTAACAGACCTTTACAAGTCCTGTATTAACAGACCTTTACTAGTCCTGTATTAACAGACCTTTACAAGTCCTGTATTAACAGACCTTTACTAGTCCTGTATTAACAGACCTTTACTAGTCCTGTACTAACAGACCTTTACTAGTCCTGTATTAACAGACCTTTACTAGTCCTGTATTAACAGACCTTTACTAGTCCTGTATTAACAGGCCTTTACTAGTCCTGTATTAACAGACCTTTACTAGTCCTGTATTAACAGGCCTTTACTAGTCCTGTATTAACAGACCTTTACTAGTCCTGTATTAACAGACCTTTACTAGTCCTGTATTAACAGACCTTTACTAGTCCTGTAATAACAAACCTTTACTAGTCCTGTACTAACAGACCTTTACTAGTCCTGTATTAACAGTTCTTTACTAGTCCTGTATTAACAGACCTTTACTAGTCCTGTATTAACAGACCTTTACTAGTCCTGTATTAACAGACCTTTACTAGTCCTGTATTAACAGGCCTTTACAGACGTCTGCAGCACAGGCAACCCCCCCTCGACTTCCACAGCCTTCATTGTTCAGTAATTATATGGTTATTCTGCCTTCAGCTTCCTTTCCATCATCTGCAATGAGGGGGAGGAGACGAGGAATCCTCTGAGAATGCAGCCTCATTCCCTAGTCTTGTCTGTCCTCCAGTGTGCCCTTGACTACTTCTGTGATCAGATCTCTCTCCCCCTCCATGCCAAATGATGGTCCTATCCTGGACAGAAATAATATTGCTCAGATTTGGCCTCTGCCGACTCTGTTGTTGCTGCTGTGAGGTATAATGAAGCATCCAGAGGGCTTGTCAAGGTCATTTCCAGTCTTAACGTGACAATACTCTGTTATATGACCCTTTACCTCAGACGGTCATCATTACAAGTGATGTAATTACTATTACTAATACAGTACACTGTTGTATATACAGCGTTACTACACTGGTATAAGAGGTACTTCATGTAAAGTAGTTTTACCAAATACAATTCAATGAAATTACATACAAAAAGACACCAGACAATTGTAACTGGAACACATTGATGTTTAATTCAGTAAAAGAGTGAATACAGCTGTTGGTATAATTCCTGCCTGTTCCAGCCTCTTCTCAAGAGCAAACTATTTTACACAACCTGTTCGACTGTCTTCAAAAGCCTCCGCTAAATCAACAACTCATAAAGGCATGTTAGTTCATCAGTATTTTAGCCGGGTACTTCTAGTGTGGGGACGACGAGGAACTAAAATAGAATTACTAAGATTCTGTGTGATTACATACATATATAATCTGCACACATTTTTTTTTTGTCGTTGCAATAAATATCTAGTCTTATATATAACACAGTAGTAAATGTACAGGAATATAATGGCGGTGATTTGGGAGACACCTGAAACGACAGAGCATGTGTGTGTGTGTGTGTGTGTGTGTGTGTGTGTGTGTGTGTGTGTGTGTGTGTGTGTGTGTGTGTGTGTGTGTGTGTGTGTGTGTGTGTGTGTGTGTGTGTGTGTGTGTGTGTGTGTGTGTGTGTGTGAGTGAGTGAGTGAGTGAGTGAGTGAGTGAGTGAGTGAGTGAGTGAGTGAGTGAGTGAGTGAGTGAGTGAGTGTGTGTGTGTGTGTGTGTGTGTGTGAGGTTAGTGAAATTAAAGGGGTAGTGCACAGATGTTTAATGGCTTTCTATTGGTCCAATAGACGATAGAAACCATTTTACTGTTCTTTATATATATTTACATCTCTCTCTCCCTCTCTCTTACCAAGTGGTTAAAGCTTACAGTATCAAAACACAGTCACATTATATGTATATATCAATATATATCAAATAGAATATAGAATATAGAATAGGAATCATGTATATTCTCGATAAGAGTATAAAAACACAGCCGACGATGGGGAGAGGAAAGGTTGCGTTTATGGCGTCGTTTTGCCTGGATCTGATTGGCTTTGAGCATATGACCTCATAGCAGGATAGCAGCACACTGGAATCCCATTGGTCGTCGTCATAGTTACATGGAGTCGTTGTCGAAGTCGGTAGGCTCGATGACCTCTGGTGTCATAACCCTGCCCATGAACAGGATAGAACCTGGAGGGGAGGAGAGAAAGAAACGGTCAGGGAAGGCACTAGGGTCAGATACATACTGTATAGGATCAGAGGCACAGACGGACAGTGTAACACACACCTGTCCTGCGGTTTCTGATGATGAAGAAGAAGGGGTGATCAGCCATGACCTGAGGGTACAAAACCAGAGTCCTGGTGAGGGCTATCATTCCTACAGGACGCAGAGAGGGAGAGAGAGAGAGAGAACATTCAACACACTGGAAGAATCTCCGTTGCGAGGATGAGAGGAGTATGCAACTGAGATTCTCCCAGTGACATTTAAATCTACTGACACTGAACAGTCAGCAGGAGGGGGCACTGTTTGCATACCATCCATATGGAAGACAACACAGTACTGCATTGGGAAGACAACACAGTACTGCAGTGGGAAGACAACACAGTACTGCATTGGGAAGACAACACAGTACTGCATTGGGAAGACAACACAGTACTGCAGTGGGAAGACAACACAGTGCTGCAGTGGGAAGACAACACAGTACTGCATTGGGAAGACAACACAGTACTGCAGTGGGAAGACAACACAGTACTGCAGTGGGAAGACAACACAGTACTGCAGTGGGAAGACAACACAGTACTGCAGTGGGAAGACAACACAGTACTGCAGTGGGAAGACAACACAGTACTGCAGTGGAAAGACAACACAGTACTGCAGTGGGAAGACAACACAGTACTGCAGTGGGAAGACAACACAGTGCTGCAGTGGGAAGACAACACAGTACTGCAGTGGGAAGACAACACAGTACTGCAGTGGGAAGACAACACAGTACTGCAGTGGGAAGACAACACAGTACTGCAGTGGGAAGACAACACAGTGCTGCAGTGGGAAGACAACACAGTGCTGCAGTGGGAAGACAACACAGTACTGCATTGGGAAGACAACACAGTGCTGCAGTGGGAAGACAACACAGTACTGCATTGGGAAGACAACACAGTGCTGCAGTGGGAAGACAACACAGTACTGCATTGGGAAGACAACACGGTGCTGCAGTGGGAAGACAACACAGTACTGCATTGGGAAGACAACACAGTACTGCATTGGGAAGACAACACAGTGCTGCAGTGGGAAGACAACACAGTACTGCAGTGGGAAGACAACACAGTACTGCAGTGGGAAGACAACACAGTACTGCATTGGGAAGACAACACAGTACTGCAGTGGGAAGACAACACAGTACTGCAGTGGGAAGACAACACAGTACTGCAGTGGGAAGACAACACAGTACTGCAGTGGGAAGACAACACAGTACTGCAGTGGGAAGACAACACAGTACTGCAGTGGAAAGACAACACAGGATCGACTCTGATAGAGATTGACAAGAACAATAGAAACGAGACTTGGGTCTAATAGGTGGAGAGAGGGATAAAGAGAGAGAACGAGAGAGAGAGAGATAGAGAGGGATAAAGAGAGAGATAGATAGAGAGAGGGAGAGGGTTAAAGAGAGGAATAGAGAGAAGGAAAGAGACTGGGGACTAATCGGTGGAGAGAAAGATAGAGAGAGAACAGGTGGATACAGAGAAGAAAACATTTAAAAGCAAAAGAGAGAGAGAGATGCAGAGAATGAAATAATACTGTCAAAGCGAAGGTCAAATTGAGAAGAAAAGAGAGAGAGAGAGACGAAGAGAGAGCAGAAAGACGGTAGACAGTAATGGTAGAAAACAGAAAGGGTAGAAAACAGAAAGGGTAGACCCTGCAAACAGAATGTCATTTCAGGAATGCTGATGATGCAACCATGAGGTCACCTGATCCTGCAGCTCCCTCCGCCCCCTCCTCAGTCACCTCCAGGTAGGCCTTCTGCACCGCCTTCCCAATGAACAGGTCCTTACCGTCTGGACCACACACACACACACACACACACACACACACACACACACACACACACACACACACACACACACACACACACACACACACACACACACACACACAGACACACACACACACACACACACACACACACACACACACACACACACACACACACACACACACACACACACACACACACAGACACACAGACACATATACACACACACACAGACACATATACACACACACACACACACACACACACACACACACACACACACAAATGGTAAAGTATAAACACAAAGAGCAGACTCATTTCGCAGTCTGACATGTGAAGTGTTTCTACCACTCCTGGCTGAGACTGTTAAAGATCTCTCCCTGTCTATTTCTACCCTCTGTCAATCTGACCGACCCACTCAGAGAGTTGGACCAATGGGGTTTCTGTCTGATCAGAGTGATGTATAGAGAGTTGGACCAATGGGGTTACTGTCTGATCAGAGTGATGTATAGAGAGTTGGACCAATGGGGTTACTGTCTGATCAGAGTGATGTATAGAGAGTTGGACCAATGGGGTTTCTGTCTGATCAGAGTGATGTATAGAGAGTTGGACCAATGGGGTTTCTGTCTGATCAGAGTGATGTATAGAGAGTTGGACCAATGGGGTTT
>NC_042982.1:39033075-39100575 GCF_901001165.1 Salmo trutta | reverse complement strand
GCTAAACAGCCAGTTATCCTACTGAACGACTGTAACTACATTTATACTGCTAAACAGCCAGTTATCCTACTGAACGACTGTAACTACATTTATACTGCTAAACAGCCAGTTATCCTACTGAACGACTGTAACTACATTTATACTGCTAAACAGCCAGTTATCCTACTGAACGACTGTAACTACATTTATACTGCTAAACAGCCAGTTATCCTACTGAACGACTGTAACTACATTTATACTGCTAAACAGCCAGTTATCCTACTGAACGACTGTAACTACATTTATACTGCTAAACAGCCAGTTATCCTACTGAACGACTGTAACTACATTTATACTGCTAAACAGCCAGTTATCCTACTGAACGACTGTAACTACATTTATACTGCTAAACAGCCAGTTATCCTACTGAACGACTGTAACTACATTTATACTGCTAAACAGCCAGTTATCCTACTGAACGACTGTAACTACATTTATACTGCTAAACAGCCAGTTATCCTACTGAACGACTGTAACTACATTTATACTGCTAAACAGCCAGTTATCCTACTGAACGACTGTAACTACATTTATACTGCTAAACAGCCAGTTATCCTACTGAACGACTGTAACTACATTTATACTGCTAAACAGCCAGTTATCCTACTGAACGACTGTAACTACATTTATACTGCTAAACAGCCAGTTATCCTACTGAACGACTGTAACTACATTTATACTGCTAAACAGCCAGTTATCCTACTGAACGACTGTAACTACATTTATACTGCTAAACAGCCAGTTATCCTACTGAACGACTGTAACTACATTTATACTGCTAAACAGCCAGTTATCCTACTGAACGACTGTAACTACATTTATACTGCTAAACAGCCAGTTATCCTACTGAACGACTGTAACTACATTTATACTGCTAAACAGCCAGTTATCCTACTGAACGACTGTAACTACATTTATACTGCTAAACAGCCAGTTATCCTACTGAACGACTGTAACTACATTTATACTGCTAAACAGCCAGTTATCCTACTGAACGACTGTAACTACATTTATACTGATAAACAGCCAGTTATCCTACTGAACGACTGTAACTACATTTATACTGCTAAACAGCCAGTTATCCTACTGAACGACTGTAACTACATTTATACTGCTAAACAGCCTGTTATCCTACTGAACGACTGTAACTACATTTATACTGCTAAACAGCCAGTTATCCTACTGAACGACTGTAACTACATTTATACTGCTAAACAGCCAGTTATCCTACTGAACGACTGTAACTACATTTATACTGCTAAACAGCCAGTTATCTACTGAACGACTGTAACTACATTTATACTGCTAAACAGCCAGTTAATCTACTGAACGACTGTAACTACATTTATACTGCTAAACAGCCAGTTATCCTACTGAACGACTGTAACTACATTTATACTGCTAAACAGCCAGTTATCCTACTGAACGACTGTAACTACATTTATACTGCTAAACAGCCAGTTATCCTACTGAACGACTGTAACTACATTTATACTGCTAAACAGCCAGTTAATCTACTGAACGACTGTAACTACATTTATACTGCTAAACAGCCAGTTATCCTACTGAACGACTGTAACTACATTTATACTGCTAAACAGCCAGTTATCCTACTGAACGACTGTAACTACATTTATACTGCTAAACAGCCAGTTATCCTACTGAACGACTGTTACTACATTTATACTGCTAAACAGCCAGTTATCCTACTGAACGACTGTAACTACATTTATACTGCTAAACAGCCTGTTATCCTACTGAACGACTATAACTACATTTATACTGATAAACAGCCAGTTATCCTACTGTACGACTGTAACTACATTTACACTGATAAACAGCCTGTTATCCTACTGAACGACTGTAACTACATTTACACTGATAAACAGCCAGTTATCCTACTGAACGACTGTAACTACATTTATACTGATAAACAGCCAGTTATCCTACTGAACGACTGTAACTACATTTATACTGTACCAGACAATGAGAGGACAAGAGGATTGTGATACCGATTTCTAATTAGGGAGTTGTTCAACAATGGAAGTGTTAATGAAATTACCTGCAAAAAAGCAGAGAACCATTCACACAGCCCCAATATGTGTATTTTGTTTATAGGGTATAAATTGACTAGGTCCTTTGTTTTTTTGGTTTTTTACCCCTACCCCTTTCAGAAATACGCAAATGCAGGTATAAAAAGCAGGCATGGTAAAGGCATGGTAAAATAGTGGGATTTTGGTCTGCCCTTTTTTCACTTGGACAAAAGGAAGACCTACGTGAGAATGCTGTTCGGTGACTACTGCTCAGCGTTCAACACCATAGCGCCCTCAAAGCTCATTACAAAGCTAAGGACCCTGGGACTAAACACCTCCCTCTACAACTGGATCCTGGACTTTCTGACAGTGAGGGTAAGCAACAACACAGCTGCCACGCTGATCCTCAACACGGGGGCCCCTCAGGGGAGCATGCTCAGTCCCCTCCTGTACTCCCTGTTCACCCATGACTGCATGGCCAAGCACAACTCCAACAAGTTTGCTGACAACGCAACGGTGGTAGGCCTGATCATTGAAGACGATGAGACAGCCTATAGGGAGGCGGTCAGAGACCTGGCAGTGTGGTGCCAGGACAACAACTTCTCCCTCAACGTGAGCAAGACAAAAGGGCTGATTGTGGACTACAGGAAAAGGAGGACCGAGCACGCCCCCATTCACATCGACGGGGCTGTAGTGGAGCAGGTTGAGAGCTTCAAGTTCCTTTGTGTCCACATCACCAACAAACTATCATGGTCCAAACACACCAAGACTGTCTTGAAGAGGGCACGACAACACCTCTTCCCCCTCAGGAGGCTGAAAAGATTTGGCATGGGTCCCCAGATCCTCAAAATGTTATACAGCTGCACCACTGAGAGCATCTTGACTGGCTGCAGTATGGCAACTGCTCAGCATCAGACCACAAGGCGCTACAGTCAGTAATGCGTACGGCCCAGTACATCACTGGAGCCGAGCTTCCTGCCATCCAGGACCTCTATACCAGGCGTTGTCAGAGGAAGGCCCTACAAATTATCAAAGGCTCCAGTCACCCAAGTCATATACTGTTCTCTCTGCTACCATATGGCAAGCGGTACCGATGCACCAAATCTGGAACCAACAGGAACCTGAACAGCTTCTACCCCCAAGCCATAAGACAGCTAAATAGTTAGTTAAATAGTAACCAAATAGCTACCCGGGTTATCTGAATTAACCCTTTATGACCCAGCTGCTACTGTTTATAAAACTCTGCAAAAAAAGAAAGGTCCTCTCACTGTCAACTGCATTCATTTTCAGCAAATTTAACGTGTAAATATTTGTTCCAACATAACAAGATTCAACTGAGACATAAACTGAACAAGTTCCACAGACATGTGACTAACAGAAATTGAATAAAGTGTCCCAGAACAAAGGGGGGGGGGGGGTCAAAATCAAAAGTAACAGTCAGTATCTGGTGTGGCCACCAGCTGCATTAAGTACTGCAGTGCATCTCCTCCTCATGGACTGCACCAGATTTGCCAGTTCTTGCTGTGAGATGTTCCCCCACTCTTCCACCAAGGCACCTGCAAGTTCCCGGGCATTTCTGGGGGGAATGGCCCTAGCCCTCACCCTCCGATCCAGCAGGTCACAGACGTGCTCAATGGGATTGAGATCGGGGCTCTTCGCTGGCCATGGCAGAACACTGACATCCCTGACTTGCAGGAAACCAGCCATACTGCTCATTCTGTGCGTGGTGGCATTGTCATGCTGGAGGGTCATGTCAGGCTGAGCATGCAGGAAGGGTATCACATGAGGGAGGAGGACATCTTCCCTGTAACACACAGCGTTGAGATTGCCTGCAATGACAACAAGCTCAGTCCAATGATGCTGTGACACACCGCCCCAGACCATGACGGACCCTCCACCTCCAAATCGATCCCGCTCCAGAGTACAGGCCTCGGTGTAACGCTCATTCCTTCGACGATGAACGCGAATCCGACCCTCCCCCCATGTGAGACAAAACCGCGACTCGTCAGTGAAGAGCACTTTTTGCCAGTCCTGTCTGGTCCAGCGATGATGGGTTTGTGCCCAACGCGACGTTGTTGCCCTCAGTCCAGCCTCTCTCCGCCTATTGCAGAAATTCTGAGCACTGATGGAGGGATTGTGCGTTCCTGGTGTAACTCGGGCAGTTGTTGTTGCCATCCTGTACCTGTCCTGCAGGTGTGATGTTCGGATGTACCGATCCTGTGCAGGTGTTGTTACACGTGGTCTGCCACTGCGAGGACGATCAGCTGTCCGTCCTGTTTCCCTGTAGCGCTGTCTTAGGCGTCTCACAGTACGGACATTGCAAATTATTGCCCTGGCCACATCTGCAGTCCTCATGCCTCCTTGCAGCATGCCTAAGGCACTTTCACGCAGATGAGCGGGGACCCTGGGCATCTTTATTTTGGTGTTTATCAGTCAGTAGAAAGGCCTCTTTAGTGTCCTAAGTTTTCATAACTGTGACCTTAATTGCGTACCGTCTGTAAGCTGTTAGTGTCTTAACGACCGTTCCACTGGTGCATGTTCATTAATTGTTTATGGTTCATTGAACAAGCATGGGAAACAGTGTTTAAACCCTTTACTATGAAGATCTGTGAAGTTATTTGTATCTACTATTACTTTTATTGTTACATGTTTTACTTTATATTATTTCTCAATTTTCATTCTGTCTGCATTTTTGGGATGGACCCGTGAGTAAGCATTTCACTGTTAGTCCACACCTGTTGTTTGTAGACCATGTGACAAATAACATGTGATTTGATATGAGAAACGAGGAGACGGGGAAGAGTGATGAAGCTGTCCTCCTCCAGTGGATTGTAACTACATTTGTGCTGTCGACTGCAGACAGAAGAAACTCTGTTTGGTGACAATTACTAAATGAGCTCATGCATATTTCATCCCTGATCTTATCATCTCCTGTTACATCATATTCTTCTTCAAAATCTGCTTGCCTCAGTGCCATGAGAATGCCTGTGTGTGTGTGTGTGTGAGTGAGAGAGTGTATGTGACTATGGACACTGCCTAACCCAACATAGAATATGTGGCATTTATTTTCTTTGCTTCATATCCCTCTCCCTCCCTCCCTGTCTACCTTCCTTTCCTCAAGTCCACACTCCTTCCTTCCTTCCTTCCTTCCTTCCTTCCTTCCTTCCTTCCTTCCTTCCTCTCTACCTACCTCACAGCAGCATGTTACGCACAGTTCTTAAGGGGACTGGTGTGTTCTGGCTGCTCCTGCTGAAAACACACACGCAGTTCATGCAGTTTCATCCCTCTGCCTTTTACCGTTGCCTGGCAACGCTGTTTTCTGCACAAACAAAGAAAACAGGAGCATGCCACTGCGTTTTTAGAGCGATAGAGGGAATGAGAGAGAGGGACACATACAGAGGGGATGTCCCTCCCTGGTTCTCTATTGTGTATTGCTGAACTGCTGAATAGGTTCAGGTACCCTGCATGTTGTTTGTGTGTTTGGGGCTCCGTGTGTGTGTGTGTGTGTGTTACTATCAGATAGATGAGAGTCCCATGCTCCCACACTGGGCTAGAAGCTCCTGTGGGTGCTGGTGACTGGAGTGACATTGTACTTGAGACAACAATGACAGGGCTGGATCAATACAGCAGCCCTACAAAACACACAACTATCATATCAATGCAGACTTCCTAAGTTCCACTCTAGGAACTTACTCAGAACATGGACAGTGTTAATCATTCTAGAATCCTGTCCATTGAAATGTGAGACATGGGGCTGTGACGGTGATTGAATAACTGTAGCTGACAGTTATGGATGAAGGCCGTCATGAAAATAAAATAACCTGCAAAACTGTTTAAATAGGCCTATATACATTTTAGGATTTATTTTTATTTACCTTCTTTTTTCTAACGTAGATAAACTTGACCTAATAGCAGGGGTGTTTACTAATGATTATAAGCAATTGATTTGCTAACTTAGTCCGTCTATCAAACTTTCTCCATCTCCTCCTCTTTCCAACTGTCCTTTGATGATGGAGCAGCTCGGCACTAGATGATGGAGCAGCTAGGCGCTAGATGATGGAGCAGCTAGGCGCTAGATGATGGAGCAGCTAGGCGCTAGATGATGGAGCAGCACGGCACTAGATGATGGAGCAGCTAGGTGCTAGATGATGGAGCAGCTCGGTGCTAGATGATGGAGCAGCTTGGCACTAGATGATGGAGCAGCTAGGTGCTAGATGATGGAGCAGCTCGACACTAGATGATGGAGCAGCTAGGCGCTAGATGAGGGAGCAGCTCGGCACTAGATGATGGAGCAGTTTGGTGCTAGATGATGGAGCAGCTAGGCGCTAGATGATGGAGCAGCTCGGCACTAGATGATGGAGCAGCTCGGCACTAGATGCTGGAGCAGCTTGGTGCTAGATGATGGAGCAGCTAGGCGCCAGATGGAGCAGCAAGGCGCTAGATGATGGAGCAGCAAGGCGCTAGATGATGGAGCAGCTAGGCGCTAGATGATGGAGCAGCTAGGCGCTAGATGATGGAGCAGCTAGGCGCTAGATGATGGAGCAGCTAGGCGCTAGATGATGGAGCAGCTAGGCGCTAGATGATGGAGCAGCTCGGCGCTAGATGATGGAGCAGCTCGGCGCTAGATGCTGGAGCAGCTAGGCGCTAGATGATGGAGCAGCTCGGCGCTAGATGATGGAGCAGCTAGGTTCTAGATGATGGAGTAGGTAGGCGCTAGATGATGGAGCAGCTAGGTGCTAGATGATGGAGCAGCTCAGTGCCAGATGCTGGAGCAGCTCTGTGCTAGATGATGGAGCAGTTCGGTGCTAGATGATGGAGCAGCTCGGTGCTAGATGATGGAGCAGCTCGGCGCTAGATGATGGAGCAGCTAGGCGCTAGATGATGGAGCAGCTAGGAGCTAGATGATGGAGCAGCTAGGCGCTAGATGATGGAGCAGCTAGGCGCTAGATGATGGAGCAGCTCGGCGCCAGATGATGGAGCAGCTCGGCGCTAGATGCTGGAGCAGCTAGGCACTAGATGATGGAGCAGCTAGGCGCTAGATGATGGAGCAGCTAGGCGCTAGATGATGGAGCAGCTCGGCGCTAGATGCTGGAGCAGCTAGGCGCTAGATGATGGAGCAGCTCGGCGCTAGATGATGGAGCAGCTAGGTTCTAGATGATGGAGCAGGTAGGCGCTAGATGATGGAGCAGCTAGGCGCTAGATGATGGAGCAGCTCAGTGCCAGATGCTGGAGCAGCTCGGTGCTAGATGATGGAGCAGCTCGGTGCTAGATGATGGAGCAGCTCGGTGCTAGATGATGGAGCAGCTCGGCGCCAGATGATGGAGCAGCTAGGCGCCAGATGATGGAGCAGCTAGGAGCTAGATGATGGAGCAGCTAGGCGCTAGATGATGGAGCAGCTAGGCGCTAGATGATGGAGCAGCTCGGCGCCAGATGATGGAGCAGCTCGGCGCCAGATGATGGAGCAGCTCGGCGCTAGATGATGGAGCAGCTCGGCGCTAGATCCTGGAGCAGCTAGGCGCTAGATGATGGAGCAGCTAGGCGCTAGATGATGGAGCAGCTAGGCGCTAGATGCTGGAGCAGCTCGGCGCCAGATGATGGAGTAGCTCGGCGCCAGATGATGGAGCAGCTCGGCGCCAGATGATGGAGCAGCTCGGCGCTAGATGATGGAGCAGCTCGGCGCTAGATGCTGGAGCAGCTCGGTGCTAGATGATGGAGCAGCTAGGCGCTAGATGCTGGAGCAGCTTGGTGCTAGATGATGGAGCAGCTCGGTGCTAGATGATGGAGCAGCTCGGCGCTAGATGATGGAGCAGCTTGGTGGTAGATGATGGAGCAGCTAGGCGCTAGATGCTGGAGCAGCTAGGCGCTAGATGATGGAGCAGCTAGGCGCTAGATGATGGAGCAGCTAGGCGCTAGATGATGGAGCAGCTAGGCGCTAGTTGCTGGGAGTAAAGCGCTACAGGCTATGGCACTTCAGTAAAAAAAATTGATTGATGTGTGGACTTTCTTTTATACAAATGCACATTTTCATTGCTTGCTAGTAAATGAATACATTTAAAAAAAGGTTGGATGTGTCTGACTATTCATGAATTATTCAACAGCAATCGAAAAGGTTGTTGTAGCATGAGGCCTATATTGCACTAATCTTATGTCAAATGGACAACACACCAAACCTCTCCATCCTGGCATGGTATCATTAGATACAGAATCTTTTCTTTATTTATAGACTAATCAAGGCTGACCAGCCCGGTCCTGGCCGATATGCTGCCCTAGGAGATACAAAATACAGTGTCGGCCCGCAATGCACTTTATGAATGACCATGTGGTAGCCTACCGTTTGTAAAACAGCCAATTTATCATTAATCCCAATCATTTGGTTAAAGGAATGTATGTTAATACATGTATTAATTACAGTAATTTACCATTCTCAGAGTGGAAACGTTGTTTACAGAGTTCAAAAACCTGCTACACTTGTGAGAAAAAACCTTTGGTTTATTTCACACCATAATTTACGCACTGAGCATGTCTATTTTCTCTGTCCTGTTAATGTTGACAGAGCAGGCATAGAAGTACCTGTCCTGTTAATGTTGACAGAGAAGGCATAGAAGTACCTGGCCTGTTAATGTTGACAGAGCAGGCATAGAAGTACCTGGCCTGTTAATGTTGACAGAGCAGGCATAGAAGTACCTGGCCTGTTAATGTTGACAGAGCAGGCATAGAAGTACCTGGTCTGTTAATGTTGACAGAGAAGGCATAGAAGTACCTGGTCTGTTAATGTTGACAGAGAAGGCATAGAAGTACCTGTCCTGTTAATGTTGACAGAGCAGGCATAGAAGTACCTGTCCTGTTAATGTTGACAGAGCAGGCATAGAAGTACCTGTCCTGTTAATGTTGACAGAGCAGGCATACCTGGCCTGTTAATGTTGACAGAGCAGGCATACCTGGCCTGTTAATGTTGACAGAGCAGGCATACCTGGCCTGTTAATGTTGACAGAGAAGGCATTTCTGGCCTGTTAATGTTGACAGAGAAGGCATACCTGGCCTGTTAATGTTGACAGAGCAGGCATACCTGGCCTGTTAATGTTGACAGAGAAGGCATACCTGGCCTATTAATGTTGACAGAGCAGGCATACCTGGCCTGTTAATGTTGACAGAGCAGGCATACCTGGCCTATTAATGTTGACAGAGAAGGCATACCTGGCCTATTAATGTTGACAGAGAAGGCATACCTGGCCTATTAATGTTGACAGAGCAGGCATACCTGGCCTGTTAATGTTGACAGAGCAGGCATACCTGGCCTATTAATGTTGACAGAGCAGGCATACCTGGCCTATTAATGTTGACAGAGCATGCATAGAAGCACCTGGCCTGCTTCTTGCAAAGGTCAAATGTAGAAAAGTGCCCAGCACATTTTTTTCTTAATCTCAAACAGTCAACGAAGTAGATCCTCACAGTATTTGAAACATCTTTCCAAAGCTCTCCCGTTGATAATCAGAGTTGCTGGTGAATAGGCTATAGAGATGTTGCGTGTCATCCTCTCTTGAAGAACAATGCTGTCATGACTGTCCACGAGAATCCAAATAGGTAAGATCAGGATTTGTTTCAAAAGAGTTTTCCTGCCAAAACTCTAGCATGTTCTAAAGCAAATGCTGGAACAATATTTCTAACAAAGAACATGGGGAATGGTCAGAGCCGATCTATAGAACATTAATGTCATGTTGTTAATTATTTTGTGATGTCATTAAAAATGTTATACAGGAAATACTGTAACTTGGAAAGTATATCCACTATGTGTAGGAAGTGTCCATCCGATGCGCTGTGCATGTAATATGAACAATTATGAAAGTGTTTTTGTTAAGAGAGGGATGTGATTTTAGGAGCCATAAGAGAGAATTGTTTTAACATAAACTTTGCAGAGTGACAAGTCACGCCCCGAGTGAGGTCAGAGAGCGTGTCACCAGACGGAACCGCCCTTTCGAAAAAACTGTATGAAATGATGGGTTAAGAATTAACATATCATACCAGAGAGACGTAGAGCTGCAGCTGCATATTTAAAGTGGTTTGAACGGTGAATCTCAACACGAGGTAGAGACGATAAACTCACCTCGCGGACAATCACTGGTACGGTTGATTAGCTGTCCTAAGTAAAATATCTAGATAAGCGAATTTAAGTTGGACCATCCTGTTGCTCTGCTCAAACCATCGCATTACACTACTCTCATCACCCCACTGGGAACCATCCACACGGCTGGCTAGCCTATCTTCAAAGATGCCTCTTCAGGAGCGAATGGAAGGAAAATCAACTCTGTAGTTCTGTTCAGGACTACACAACAAGTCACCGGATACCGTACAACTACGAAGAAGAACAACAGGAAAAGACTTGTCGGAACCATTTTGGAGAATCAGAGCCTTACAAGCGTGTCGCGAAAAGGCCCAACTCCCTTCCCAAGGCGGCCCTGTCCACCGAGAGAGATCCGGCGGACCAAGACATTTTACGTAACTACATTCATGATTTCTTACTCCAAGCAGGCAGCAGTTTGTGTGCAAAGTAAAGGAGTACTATAAGTGAGAGTAGTTTCTAAATGTACCAACGTTAAGTGTCTCTGTCCCTCTCTCCATCTCTTCTGTAACAAGCAGCCATATTGTTGTCAGTCAGCTAGGGACCTGTTTTTAATGTATTAAGAGTGTGTGTTTATCCTGTGTTACCATTTAGTTAGCTAGTAAATAAATAATTAAACCAATTTGTGTAGTACTGAATCATAAGGCTCTGGTTTTTGCAGATGCAAAGAGGTTACAACGGTTCAGAATGATGATATGATACGAGGTTATGATTAATGAGTTCACTGTTTATAGATGTGATAGGTAAATATCTATTAAAGTTTAATTCAGGAGATGGTAACTCTTTATAGAACTGCTCTTGTGGTGCCCCAAATCCTAATGAGTTAATTGTTACATGATTAATTTAAATCGGGTAACAATTAAACATAGTTGATTAGATAAATAACAGTCATCAGATTAATGTTAAAGTCAAGTCACGACACAATGCCATCGAATGGCTGCAGAAGCAGGGTTCATGAAGTTATGTGAATATTTTGGGAAAACCCATCGGACTTCGTTTGAATAGTTGAGGACAAGCTAGGCGTGTTTCTTTTGACTACGTTAATGTTGTGTCAGTACGAAAATGCTACAGATCCTCTCCAACCTGGAATTTCTTAACTTGTTGATGAATATTTATATGTAATAACCTGAATAATAATAAAATAATGAAATAATACTGAAAAGATGTGGGAGTGAGGGAGAGGCGAAGGGGGGGGATTATTTGTGTGATGGTGACACCTGTGTGACCTTATGAGTTGTGGGAGCGGAGCTGTTCTATTAAAGCAGCCTGCCACCTGTAAGGGTACACCTGCCCTGGTAGTGTATACAGATTGGGGAGAGAGGGTGAAGGGGTTGGGGGGAGAGAGGGTGGGAGGGAGAGGGATTTGAGCGGGAGAGGGGGTAAGGGTCTGAGATGGGCATCACCTGAGTGCCACAGGTGAAAACCAACACCTGTTAAACCCATATGCCTCTTAAAAACCTGACGTGATGCCAGCAGAGCACAAACCCCAGGCACTTTGAAGTCATTTCTGTTTAATCTTCAAGGCTTCTAAAATGAATAGAACTTTGAAAAGAACACGACTGATCCTAAATCACCACTAATATACAGTAGCTGACATTTCCACATTCAGAACGTGACGCCATTCACCCCCTCAGACACTTTAATCCTCAACGCCCTTTAAACCCGACACCTTTAAGAAAGCATACTTACCAAGCTAGTAGAATTAAATCCAACACCTTTAAGAAGGCATACTTACCAAGCTAGTAGAATTAAATCCAACACCTTTAAGAAGGCATACTTACCAATCTAGTAGAATTAAATCCAACACCTTTAAGAAGGCATACTTACCAATCTAGTAGAATTAAATCCAACACCTTTAAGAAGGCATACTTACCAAGCTAGTAGAATTAAATCCAAGCTTTACCGCCTGTAGCTGGGCTTATAACATAATATAACACACTTAGGAAGATCATCATTCATTCCTCTCACTCACACACACACACACACACACACACACACACACACACACACACACACACACACACACACACACACACACACACACACACACACACAATTTTCTTCCTTTGTTACCATGATGATGGGATGTGATGAACATCATTCTCTCCATGTCCAGAGAAGACAGAAAACTAAAACCCAAATACCCAGTCTCTGTATCTCCCCTTAACATGAGAACGCACGCATACACACACACACACACACACATATACACATACACACAACACTTGCTACTCCATCATCAGCAAACTCAGTAATTATATAAGAACACTGAGACAGTCCGCTCTTATAATAGCTCCTAACTGAAACACACTTAAAGGGGAATTTCACCCTGGCCCTCCCATGGCATATATTCATTACTATTTTAAAGGTGAATTTCACCCTGGCACTCCCATGGCATATATTCATTACTATTTTAACAACATTACCTTTTTTATCGTAAATATCAACATTATCCACAAGCTACAACTAGCACCTTTTAGTTCCACTGGTAGAATCGGGAAGTTTTGACTGTTTATTCCTCTGCTCATTGCGAACCACAAAATCTGGAAATCATAGCGGATACAGCCCTCTAAGGTAGATGGGGCATGTTCACAAACGTGGAAGATGGCATTGTGAACGAACAACACACAGCCATCTCAGAACTTCTGCAGGCACAATTTTTTGGGGGACAATGTTTGTTTTTCATCATGCTGTGTGGTGTTCTGTGCCTGGCTGTGCTAATTACAAACAAGCGTGAAAATGAGATTTACCGCGATGCTGCCAGTAACTTACGGCTATCAGGAATGATGCGCCTTACGGTGACCAAAGATTATCAGAGGGATTTTCAGGCTGAACTGATGTGATGGGGAATCCATAGACAACAGCTGAGAAGTGATACCATAGATTTGTTTTCCTTCACAACAAAACTGAGCATTCTCGATTAGAGGTAACCTAACATGATTTAGCTGATGGCTCTCTGTGTTTCATAATATTCTTTCAATTCGCAAGAATTGTATCTCACCGGATAAAGAATCAGAGCGAGCAAAACAGCGCCGTTCTGTTTCTAAATGTGTAGGCCATCTATCTGATACTGTCTGGTCCAAAAGAGTATGACATTGTTGCCGCCCATAGCATTGAAGGCAAGGGAAGCCAGCGAGCATTTGGCCTCCCTTGATAAAAAAAAAATTAAAAAACGAGTATAAAATTATAACCAATCAGCGTTGAGATTAACTGAGTGAGCTCAACTGTGAAATGGTCCTGGGGGATTTTTTTTTTTTAAGTGTCAAGGGAAGCCATCTTGGATTTGGCGTCTCTCCTATTAAATCACATTGAGAGCATACGTCATTCATAGAAACAACTTGAACTGTTGCATCTCGTTGTGTTGTTGTCCTCCGGTGGCTAGCTAGCTAAAACTGGCCCTTTACTAAATTAGCCATGAATAGAGATAGGGATTTGGACTTGTGTTTTACTTAATTCTCCTTACTGGCCAATGATTATAACAGCGATTCTGATCCAACCATTAATTCATATCTTGTTGTGCCCCTGGCCTGAGAGGATGGAAGTTCAATATGTAGCTAGATGTAGATGGCTAATGTTAACTAGCTAACGTTGCCCATAAATGGAAGTTAGGCTAGAGAGCAAGTATTTTAGCCAGGTAGCCGAGGACAACAAAGAATAAGTGTTTACTGTATGACAGAGTGATAGTCCGTGAAAACATGAAAGAGAGGAGGATGGCATTGCCGTTTCTCTACAAGTAGGGTGAGTCATCATGTTTTTTCTACTTACACAAATGCACGCACGTACGCGCGCGCGCGCACACACACACACACACACACACACACACACACACACACACACACACACACACACACACACACACACACACACACACACACACACACACACACACACAAATCAGAACCATGGACAGCCACATCATATTTAGTTTACGTTGATGGGACTAAATAGTTTTTGGTATCTTTTAGTTGTCACTGTATTAGACTAAGCATAGGTGATTTGATGATGTTGAAATGATGATGTTGAAATGGTGCTGGAATAGTGGAGGCAGCTCCTGTTTTCTTTGTGACTTGTGGTATCTCTCCGTGGTTCTAAATCAATAGTAGTTCAGTGGTCTGAAAATGTGGGAAACATGAACTTGCTTGAGGTCATGCAACAGGTCATGTAAATGTCTGTTACATGTAATATGCTTTGAGGACTTCACCAGACAGAGGCTGCTCTCCGGGGATGTGATAAAACAAAGGTGTGGTTGAATTTATTTTGCCACTGTGTCTTCGTATTGTCTCAAGCCTTTAGGCCCTCATATCACAGTGTCAAGGCATATGAATTTAACAGATTATAGAGCAAACAACACTATTATCACAACACATAGGTTGTAATATGGCTTTTTCTTTGTATGGTTTGTGTTATCAGGTTACAGTTGGTTAGAGGTAGTCTGAGGACCACCGAGTACCTTCCAGACCATGTCATCAATTTAGTCCCACCCTCTTCTCTCTGTAAAACTCAGGTTATCTGGAGTCCTTCCACAGGCCCTGTTGAAAAATACCCCAAAGCGGCTGCGTTTTGGGTACACGAGCATTGAGGGAGCGAACACACCTTGCGGTTAATTGTGGGACAGAAAGGTATAAAATCAAGACTACAACAGTAATGACACAACCACCTCATTCTTCTCTCTGTAGATTCTCAAAACATAATACAAAGACACGTCTACAAAAAACCCCTGCAAAGGTCTACTATTGACAAGAATGATCTGTCAAAGTCAATGGGCTGGGGGAGGATCACGGACAGTACTTTTAGATGAGGACGTTGTTTTGGTAATGCAGGGTTGTACTTAGACAGTAAATGTATTGTTGTGTATGAGAACGGTTGAGAGGTGCCACCTCTCCTCAATCTCCCATACACAACAATTCATACCGTGTAAGAACTGCCCTCCTAAGACTTTTCACACATTCTTTAGCCCCCTAGTCCATTTACTTTGTTGAATGATCTTTCCTCTCAAAAGCAGCTCGCAATGTCCCTGATTGGCCCTAAACAATGTTAGCCGGTCCCATTCGGTTGATCCCTTTACCAACAAAGGTGTTGCCCCTCGTCTCTTCCACTAAAAGTATAAAATGCTAACACCACAACCATGACTTCCCAGGAGACGTGCAGTACCAGCACATCTTCTGCAAGAGGACCAAACAGTTGAGGGTTAAGAAGCCCTACACCACTTTCGGCAGTCTTATCCAGCTGGCCGTTCCCCGCAGACATGACAGAGTCTTATCCAGCTGGCCGTTCCCCGCAGACAGGACAGTCTTATCCAGCTGGCCGTTCCCCGCAGACATGACAGAGTCTTATCCAGCTGGCCATTCCCCGCAGACAGGACAGTCTTATCCAGCTGGCCATTCCCCGCAGACAGGACAGTCTTATCCAGCTGGCCATTCACCGCAGACAGGACAGAGTCTTATCCAGCTGGCCGTTCACCGCAGACAGGACAGAGTCTTATCCAGCTGGCCGTTCACAGCAGACAGGACAGAGTCTTATCCAGCTGGCCGTTCACCGCAGACAGGACAAGACCATTCGCCATAAGCACAGAGTCTCAGCTTCCCCAGCCCACCATGCCGAACACCATTGTCAGTCTACCGAAGCCAGATAAAGGACTATGGCTGCGTTTACACAGGCAGCCCGATTTTGATCTTTTTTTTCACTAATTGGTCTTTCAGATCAGATCAGTTCTGAAAAATGTTCGATGTGAAAAGATCTGATGTGATTAAGACCAATTAGTGGAAGAAATATTAGAATGTGACTGCCTGTGTAAACGCAGCCAGTGTGGCTCAGCTTAAGATCATGTGGAACAGGGGATCTCTAACCTTGTTCATGTAGAGCTACCCTCCTGTAGGTTTTCCCTCAAACCCCAGTTGTAACAAACCTGGTTCAGTTTATCAACCAGCTAATTATTAGACTCAGGTGTGCCAGATTAGGGTTGGGGTGAAACTGTATAGGACGGTAGCTCTACAGGAACAGGGTTGGGGTGAAACTGTATAGGACGGTAGCTCTCCAGGAACAGGGTTGGGGTGAAACTGTATAGGACGGTAGCTCTCCAGGAACAGGGTTGGAGTGAAAACCTACAGGACTGTAGCTCTCCAGGAACAGGGTTGGGGTGAAACTGTATAGGACGGTAGCTCTACAGGAACAGGGTTGGGGTGAAACTGTATAGGACGGTAGCTCTACAGGAACAGGGTTGGGGTGAAACTGTATAGGACGGTAGCTCTACAGGAACAGGGTTGGGGTGAAACTGTATAGGACGGTAGCTCTACAGGAACAGGGTTGGGGTGAAACTGTATAGGACGGTAGCTCTACAGGAACAGGGTTGGAAAGCCCTGATGTAGAACCACCATAACATAAATATGGATTATTTTCTATCAGTCTTCAAAATGTATCTGCCTTTAAGGATTCACAGAATATAAACTACATGGCCAAAAGTATGTGGACACCTGCTTGTCAAACATCTCATTCCAAAATCATGAATATGGAGTTGGTACCCCCTTTGCTGCTATAACAGCCTCCATTCTTCTGGGAAGAACATTGCTGAGGGGACTTCCGGATGAATGACACGACAATGAGCCACAGGATCTCGTCACAGTAGCTCAGTGCATTCAAATTGCCATTTATAAAATGCAATTGTGTTCTTTGTCCGTAGCTTATGCCTGCCCATACCATAACCTCACAGCCAACATGGGGCACTCTGTTCACAACGTTGACATAAACAAACCGCTCGCCCACACCACGCTATACACACTTTCTGCCATCTGCCCTGTACAGTTGAAACCGGGATTCATCCGTAAAGAGAATACTTCTCCAGTGTGCCAGTGGCCATCAAAGGAGAGCATTTGCCCACTGACATCACTTACGATGCCAAACTGCAGTCAGGTCAAGACCCTGGTAAGGACAGCGAGCACACAGATGACTTTCCCTGAGACGGTTTCTGACAGTTTGTGCAGATATTCTTTGGTTGTGCAAACCCAGTTTCATCATCTGTCCGAGTGGCTGGTCTCAGATGATCCCGCTGGTGAAGAAGCCAGATGTGGAGGTCCTAGCCTGGCGTAGTTATACATGGTCTGTGGTTATGAGGCTGGTTGGACGTACTGCCAAATTCTCTAAAAAGACATTGGCTTATGGTAGAGATATGAACAGTCAATTATCTGGCAACAGCTCTGGTGGACATTCCTGCAGTCAGCATGCCAATTGCACGCTCCATCAAAATTTGAGACATCTGTGGCATTGTGTTATGTGACAAAACTCCACATTTTAAAGTTGGAATTGAATTGTCCCCAGCACAAGGTGCACCTGTGTAATAATCATGACACTTAATCAACTTCTTGATATGTCACACCTGACAGGTGGATGGATTATATTGGCTGAGGAGAAATACTCACTAACAGGGATGTAAACAAATTTGTGCACAACATTTGAGAGGAATATGCTTTTTGTGCATATATATAGCATTTCTGGCATCTTTTATTTCAGCTCATGAAACATGGGACCAACACTTTACATGTTGCGTTTATATTTTTGTTCAGTATAGAATTGAATTCAGTGAAACTCAATGAAATTACAGTGCATTCGGAAAGTATTCAGACCCCTTCACATTTTCCACATTTTGTTAACCTCAAAACTTGTGACATTGTGTTGTGTGACAAAACTGCACATTCCAGAGTGGCCTTTTATTGTCCCCAGCACAAGGTGCAACTGTGTAATTATCATGCTGTTTAATCAGCTTCTTGATATGCCACACATGTCAGGCGGATGGATTATTTTGGCACAGGAGTTCCGTCTTGCATCGTATGATTTTGTTTTGATGACCTTGTTTTTGCTTTCTCATTTGCCTAGCAGTCCTTTTTCATCAACATTTAATATCAAGGTCTAATATTAAGGCCTAATATTATGTATGCTTTGGAATTATTTTTCACTAACAGGGATGCAAAGAAATGAAACATGGGACCAACACTTTGCACGTTGCATTTATATTTTTGTTCAGTGTATATCTAAAATTAGGGATGCGCGATATATCGGTGAACATATCAGAATCGGTCGATATTTGCTAAAAATGCCAACATCGGTATCGGCCGATGTCTAGTTTAACGCCCCGATGTGCAAAACTGATGTCAAAGCTGACGTGCGTACCTATATAACGAGCAGTCATTTGAAAGAGTAAGAACATTTCAGCGAGACAACTCAAAGGCGAAATCCATCAAAGCCAAGATAATGGAATTCATTGCCCTTGACAATCAATTGTTCTGTCTTGGGTGATGTTGGCTTTCGTCGACTGGTCGAGCACTGGTACACACTACCAAGTGCGCTATTTTTCAGATGTTGCCCTACCGGAGTTACACAGTAATAGCGTCACTGCTATTAGCTTCAGAACATACATTCTATGGAACGCCGTTTGGGTCTTTGCGTGTCAAAAAAGATACAGTAGCACTGTCAAAGCTGTACAAAAAAGTCTGCAAACAAGCAAACACCGGCCACGAACGATGTGTTTACAGTACCGCGTTGGTAATAAAGCATCATCTGTTCGACCGCAACTTCTGGGGTAGCTAGCTTTAGCTTGGTATCTAGCTAGCACCAATACAACCAGCTTGAAAACAATGACCAGTAGAACCTGCAGTCATTTTCATTATTCTTAGCAATGATTTAGGAATCCTTGTGAGTAAGTATTAGCTAGGTAGCCACTTGTTGTTCGCCTATTGAAATTGAACTCCAGTTCATGAAAATAAATAGCTAGCCAGCTACTTAACCCTGTTGCCCAAAGCTAACGTTATAAGCAGCCAGCTAGCTTCATCTGGCTAGTGAGGCCCGACCGGACTGGGTTATGTGTTGTGAAGCTAGCCACAATAAGGATTAGGCACAATAGTAGAATTTGCGGTTTGCCTTCAAAATAAAAGTATGGCATTGACAGTGATGCAAATGAATAAAAATAATGGAATTATGCCATACTTTTATTTTGAAGGCTAAACGCAAAGTCCACTATTGTGGCTAATTCTTATTGTGGCTTTAATAAAAGTATGGGTATCTTTTTTTTGTCAAGAAAAAATATCGGCATCGGCCAAAAATGTAATATTGGTGCATCACTATATAAAACATATTTTTCATGTGAATGCGGTATATAAAACTACCATGTATGTAAAATGTAGTATGTAAAATATATGTATATGTAACAAAAAAATCTGTACAAAAAAAAGGTTGGTCATCAAAAATTCTCTGTGCTACACAAAAAGCATCTACCCTGTAACTCCGAATAAAGGATAACAAAAATATTTGGTTAAATCAGATTATCTGGTGTAACAATCTGTAGCGAAGACAACTTGTGGTCATGATAAAATTGCCATTCAAAAAGAACATACAGTAAGAGAATACAGTATGGTCAGTGTAGTAAAGTTCAGGGAATACTTATAAAGCTGTGGGAGGAATGTTGTCATTATCAAACTGCCATTCAGCTCCTTATGAGTCATATACTGGTAATCCAGCATAATGTCTAATCCCTCTAGAGGGATACAGTTCACGGAATACAGTCCTGCTACAATGACACACACACAGGACAAAGGAATTATGTTTCTGTATCTAGAATACACTCCAGGAAGGCACCACACGGTATTGTCTGTAAAACAAAAAAAAGATTTACAATAGTATATTGTTATATTATTGTTTCTTCTAATTTAGCGAGTTGACTGTATATATATATAATACTTATTTACATCTGTTTGGAATCCTATTTTGCGTTATGGCTATCATTTTGTGAGATTGAAATACATCCACGGTCATGACCCTCGTCAATTACGTTACATAGCTAGCTAGTACAATTATTTACAGTTGCTGATGTTACACGTCTCCTAACTAGATTCAAACGCAAGGTGTGGCGCATAACAAGTTAGCAGATGCCAGGTTGACTAGCTAGCCAATTCCAGTTATGTGTTACCATTTGCTAGTAAACCTAGCTTTAAGTGGCTGGTTGTAACGTTGTAATTTACTGTTTTGACTTGAGTCTGACTCGAGTCACACATTTGATGACTTGACTTGATAGAAAATAAAATAATTTGAGATTTGACTTGGAGCTTCAAGACCGGCGGCTCGACTTTGACTTGAGACTGATGACTTAGAAATGATTTAGCCAGGTTTTGTAATGTTTTGTCAATAGTTGTGCGGCACCGAGTCCACGTGGATTACGCTGCATGCAGCCAGACAGTAGTCGCAGCATCGTCCTTGCAAAAAACAAAACGGTTCAGCTCCTAAAACGCACACTGCACTCTGTTTGGACCAGCAAACTGCCGATCCACACAGGTCGGGTGAGCAGGTGAACCGATCTCCTGATGATTTGCTGTACAGCTATAGGATACGGTGCAGCGAAAACGTCAAATTGTAGGATTGCCATAATAAATACATTTGGGTGATCAAGAAAATGAACTGTTTACTTTGCAAACTCACCAGCAATGGAGCAACTGTTACTAGAATAGGCCTACTGGTCCTTTGGTATGTAACAATTGCTTGACATTGATCATTTACTTTTGAAGCCTGCATTTGTAATTTGTTAAATGAATTACGCACCAGAGGAGCCGCTCTTCACCTGCGCTCTCCAAACTCCCGCCAGTGGACAGGCCTTTTTCTCTTGTTCATACAGTATGTTTCCTCTTTCTTTCACACGTTTAAATGTATAGGCCCTATGTGGTAAATCTGTATTCCATTTAATACTACACTAATTGCTAGCGTTTCATCATTCCATCCACATACCGTTTATTGCAACACGTAGACTTTTCTGTTTCATGTTTGATAGGCCTACGATACACTTTCATTTTATAGTTAACCATTTCTTACCCTGCTCTGAGTTGGCGCGATGTTTATAGTGCACATGAACATTTCGCAAGACTCATGAGGTACAAGTTCTGTTTATTTAATTAAATGCATGGTTTCCTTTGTTCATATTTTCTGGGTTATGTCGGAGTTCCGTGTGTCTGTGTCCTGACTCTGTCATTTATTGCTGGGCGTAATAGGGGCTTGCGCGCCTTAGAGCGCATAGAAATAGGCTACGTGGCCTGTTGTAGTCAGAAGAACGTTGAATATGAGAAAATGATTGTTCCATGTATGCATTGTGTTGAAATGTCATTACTAATAATAATGTCTGACTAAGACAAATGTACCAATGTAACAATGGATGTAGAAATTGCCTTTTACATTGTAGAACCAGTTTATTGGTTATAATTGCCCGTTGGGTAATTGTAATGGTTCTGGGGGCCGAGTGCCTGTATTATCTAGGCCTACCTGTTTGAGCTCCTGTTAGACAGAGTCCATGTGGTTTCTCAAGGGGAGGCTGTACAGTCCTGTCCTCTACCTGTTTGAGCTCCTGTTAGACAGAGTCCATGTGGTTTCTCAAGGGGAGGCTGTACAGTCCTGCTCTCTACCTGTTTGAGCTCCTGTTAGACAGAGTCCATGTGGTTTCTCAAGGGGAGGCTGTACAGTCTTGCCCTCTACCTGTGTCCGTTCAGATAGGACAGGTTAAGCCTGATACAGAGGCTATTTGTTTTGGGCTACTGCCGTGTAGATTTGGTTAAATCTACCAGTATATATTGTATGATATGGTACTTTCACCATTAGATCACCAAGACATTGTAATTAAATCTGCACTCTGAGCATGTCAACCTGCCTTGCCTTCAGCTGACTTCATGCCCTTATGACAACTACAAGGTCAATATTTTACAATTACATAGGCTAATTAAAATATGTTTTAGACAAAATAATCAAAATAGGTGTCTGGTAGCCTCAATAGACAAAGATTAATAGATTTTTTTTTACTTGACTCGAGACTTGACTTGAAAACTTGAGACTCGACGCAACTTGCTCTTAAAATGCACGACTTGGACTTAACTCGAGTCTTGACCCGTTCTACTTGAGACTCGACTTCAGACTCGGACCTTGTGACTTGAGACTTGCTTGTGACTCGAATAATAGCGACTTGGTCCCATCTCTGGGTAGCCATATATAAGAGAAAAGGTTTTATAATTGAGATACAAAAGATCTCAGATTGTAAAATCTATTCTATTTTTAGTCATAGATATGGCTACCAGTAGTTGTTTAGCTAACTTAGCTAACTAGCTAGCTAAATTAGCAAAACATATATATTTTTTTATTTCCCCCCACTGTAATATAGTACTATGTTAGCCAGCAATATGCAATATGGGTTTCAGTAGATAAACTAACGTTAGCTAGCTAGCAAGGTGGCTTGCATGACAAAATAACTTACTTATTTAGGCAGCGTATTTGTCATCTGCCATCTTAGTGCTGGCATCAGCTGTGAGCTTCTAATGTTAACTAAATCCAACTCTTTGTTTCGAATCCACTTTGCTATATTCCGGTTGAAACATGTATGGTTGAACGTAACCATGGAGATAATAGAACATCCAAACATTATCCATCGTAGAATTCGTGCTGATAAGAGGACTTACTTGAAGCTATTGCTTCTGGTCAGTACATTCAGTTTGGCCCAAAGGATTGTGTTGTTAGTGTCCGCCTCCTTTTCAAAAAAAGCCCGCCTTTGGGGAGGGACGGGGACCTGAGCACAAAATCACCGCCCAACACAAGTTGTGGCATTTCAGAGACTGGAAAGAATTTGTCTGCTTGTATATTTAGCAATGAATCCGCCGATAAGAACATCCCTGAAAGATGTTCAATGGCTCCATCAAACAAGGAGAACCATATCTATACGCACAAAATTGTAAAGTGCGATAGCCTTCGCGAAATGCCACAAAGCAGGACTACATTTATTTGTAGACCCCCCCCCCCAATACACAGGAAGCTGTCATAGGGTGTATAATTCAGCGCGAGAACCCCAGACCTGCCTTCCTCCTGGGCAGTTATGTGTGAAACACATCTCACTGTCCTAGAAATACTTTGGACATGATGAAAACAAGCCCAGATTCCCCCGGGGTGAAATTCCCCTTTAAAGACTTCTACTTGAAACACATCTCTACACATAGAAGTGTGCTTGACATAAACTTTATGAACACTTCTTATGATCACACAATATGCAAGAGTGGAGTGCAGTACGGCAGTGGAAAGTTAGGCAGAACATGTAGGTAAGAGGAGAGAGGACAGAGAGCTGTGTTAGGTTTGAGAGGACAGAGAGCTGTGCTAGGTTTGAGAGGACAGAGAGCTGTGTTAGGTTTGAGAGGACAGAGAGCTGTGTTAGGTTTGAGAGGACAGAGAGCTGTGTTAGGTTTGAGAGGACAGAGAGCTGTGTTAGGTTTGAGAGAACAGAGAGCTGTGTTAGGTTTGAGAGGACAGAGAGCTGTGCTAGGTTTGAGAGGACAGAGAGCTGTGCTAGGTTTGAGAGGACAGAGAGCTGTGCTAGGTTTGAGAGGACAGAGAGCTGTGTTAGGTTTGAGAGGACAGAGAGCTGTGTTAGGTTTGAGAGGACAGAGAGCTGTGCTAGGTTTGAGAGGACAGAGAGCTGTGTTAGGTTTGAGAGGACAGAGAGCTGTGTTAGGTTTGAGAGGACAGAGAGGTGTGTTAGGTTTGAGAGGACAGAGAGCTGTGTTAGGTTTGAGAGGACAGAGAGCTGTGTTAGGTTTGAGAGGACAGAGAGCTGTGTTAGGTTTGAGAGGACAGAGAGCTGTGTTAGCTTTGAGAGGACAGAGAGCTGTGTTAGGTTTGAGAGGACAGAGAGCTGTGTTAGGTTTGAGAGGACAGAGAGCTGTGTTAGGTTTGAGACTGAAGGACCACTCCACTGCTTGTCTCTGTGTGAGCTATGTGCTGCTGGTCAGAGATAGATAGGCCTCAGAGATAACAAGAACTACAGCTCTCATACTTTCTGAGATTTCGCACATTCTGAGAGGTTTTCTCTGGGTATCATTGTGTGTCGCTTTAAAGTCATTTGCCCACTTAATCCTCCCACCACACACAAGCAGACACAATCTGATATTCAGGAACATCCTTCAGACACAAGCCTCCCGGGGAGGGATTTCAGTGAGACACCAAGAGGATGTCAAAACCCATCACTGTCACAACTCGTGTGTGCATCTTCCCACTCCAACTATCTCTATCAGTATACAGTCTCTGCCTTTTAAATACAGCTCATCTTTTTCACAAGGGCTTTGTCAATCCTGTGGATTGAAGTCTTGCCTAAGAATCAGGAGAATTTCACCATCAGGGCTGTTATTAAGGGAGGTAAGGTGGGTTTGTTGTTATGGATTCCTTCTTGTAGTAGTGTTCTGACTGATATGAAAGGAGAAGAGACTATTAAACAAGATGATTGTCCCCTGGCTTCACCCAAGGAAATAATCAACATGAAACATTCTGTGGGAAAGAGAGAAAAACGGAGAGAGAAAAACAGAGAGAAAGAGAGACAGAAATAAAGACACGGAGAGAGAAATAGAGAGAGATATGGAGAGGAAGAGAGAGAGATATGACAAATCTGACCATAATTCTATACCCCTGATTCCTGCTTACAGGCAAAAACAAAAGCAGGAAGTACCAGTGACTCGCTCAATATGGAAGTGGTCAGATGCTACGCTACAGAACTGTTTTGCTAGCACAGACTGGAATATGTTCCGGGATTCATCCAATAGCATTGAGGAGTATACCACCTCAGTCATCAGCTTCATCAATAACTGCATTGATGACGTTGTCCCCACAGTGACCGTACATACATATCCCAACCAGAAGCCATGGATTACATGCAACATCCTCATTGAGCTAAAGGCTAGAGCTGTCGCTTTCAAGGAGCGGGACACTAATATGGACGCCTATAAGAAATCCCGCTATGCCCTCAGATGAACCATCAAACAAGCAAAGCGTCAATACAGGATTAAGATTGAATCCTACTACACCGGCTCTGACGCTCGTCGGATGTGGTAGGGCTTGAAAACTATTACGGACTACAAAGGGAAACCCAGATGCGAGCTGCCCAGTGATGCGAGCCTACCAGACGAGCTAAATGCCTTTTATGCTCGCTTTGAGGCAAGCCACACTGAAGCATGCACGAGAGCCCCAGCTGTTCTGGATGACTGTGATAACGCTCTCAATAGCCGATGTGAGCAAGACCTTTAAACAGGTCAACATTCACAAAGCCGCGGGTCCAGGCAGATTGCCAGGACGTTTACTCAAAGCATGCTCAGACCAACAGGCAAGTGTCTTCACTAACATTTTCAACCTCTCCCTGACCAAGTCTGTAATACCTACATGTTTCAAGCAGACCACCATAGTCCCTGTGTCCAAGGAAGCGAAGGTAACCTGCCTAAATGATTACCGCCCCATTGCGCTCATGTCGGTAGGCATGAAGTGCTTTGAAAGGCTGGTCATGACTCACATCAACAGCATCATCCCAGATACCCTAGACCCACTCCAATTCGCACACCACCCCAACAGATGACACAATCTCAATCGCACTCCACACTGCCCTTTCCCACCTGGACAAAAGGAACATGTATGTGAGAATGCTGTTCATTGACTTCAGCTCAGCATTCAACACCATAGTGCCCACAAAGCTCATCACTAAGCTTAGGACCCTGGGAGTAAACACCTCCCTCTGCAACTGGATCCTGGACTTCCTGATGGGCCGCCCCCAGGTAGTAAGGGTAGGCAACAACACATCTGCCACGCTGATCCTCAACATGGGGGCCCCTCAGGAGACTGAAAAGATTTGGCATGGGTCCCTAGATTCTCAAAAAGTTATACAGCTGCACCATCGAGAGCATCCTGACCAGTTGCATCACCGGCTGATATGGCAACTGCTCGGCATCCGACCGTAAGGCTCTACAGAGTGTAATGCGTACGGCCCAGTACATCACTGGGGCCAAGCTTCCTGCCATCCAGGACCTTTATACCAGGCGGTGTCAGAGGAAGGCTAAAAAAATTGCAGTTACTTTACCCCTACCTACATGTACATATTACCTCGATTAACCTGTACCCCTGCACATTGACTTCGTACCGGTACCCCCTGTATATAGCCTCGGTATTGTTATTTTATTGTAATACTTTTCATTTTGTTTTTTATTTTATTTAGTACATTTTATGAACTTTTTATTAACTCTATTTCTTGAACTGCATTGTTGGTTAATGTCTTGTAAGCATTTCATGGTAAGCTTTACACATGTTGTATTTGGCGCATGTGATAAAATAACATTTTATTTGATTATAATTTCGAGTCTCATAGCAAAGGGTCTGAATACTTACATAAATAAGGTATTTCTGTTTTTTATTTTTTATAAATTTGCACAAAAAAAACTGTTTTCGCTTTGTCATTATGGGGTAATTGTGTGTAGATTAAAGAGGGAAAAATAAGGATGTAACATAACAAAATGTGGAAAAATACAAGGAATCTGAATACTTTTGGAATGCACTGTACGCGGTCTGAGGTATTCAACATCAAAGACGTTCAAAATTACAGTATAATAAAAATTCAAATGACTTTCACTGGACGACCCCTCATTTTGAATGACTGCCAACTAAAACTTCTGTTAGAGAAATTAAAAATATATAAATGTAACAAAAATGCATTTTTCTCTTATAGACTGAGCCTCTCTCTGCATTTTTGATACAATGAAATCATTTTGTTTTTTTACATTAAAAACACTGGTTATAACAAATGATCATTGCTGCTTGCACCAAATGACTATTCTTTCACGGTGTCATTTTTTAGGCAGATCTCTCTCTCTCTTACTCAAACACACACACATAAAGAGTAAGTATGGTTTCTTATTCAACAATGAAATGCTTAATAAATTACCAAAAATATGACTCAAATGATTTATCTCACAGAAACATTTCATCACGAACATGGCAATGAACTTCTAAAAACATGATTCAAATCATGCATTATGATGCATTTCTTAAACAATGTTAAAAACAGTGTTAAGAATCATTGTACTACGTAAATAGTAAAGTTATTGAAATACTGTAAAGACATTCAAACATTAAAATAGAAAACATAGAAGAAAGTGTTATTCTACATTACATCAATTACAAATTGAATAAAAATAATGGAAATTGCTCTGTGTAATATCTTGTAAAAACATTCAAATGTAACATTAAAACATAAAAAAAATGTGTTTAGGTTTGTGAGGAACAGTGCAAGATTAAAATTGACAAATTAAAAACATTTAAAAGGTGGAAGCAATTCATGAGGTTCAAACATTAATGACAAACTTTCACTTTGCTGCAAAAGTTGTAACAGAAACTCATTGAAGTTGACAATAATCAAACTTGCATTCCTCAAACAGTTTGTTGGAGGGTGTTGCTGCACTAGACTGATGTGAAAACAGCCCAGTCTATGTCAGACAGATGAGAAAGCAGCCCAGTCTATGTCAGACTGATGAGAAAGCAGCCCAGTCTATGTCAGACAGATGAGAAAGCAGCCCAGTCTATGTCAGACTGATGAGAAAGCAGCCCAGTCTATGTCAGACAGATGAGAAAGCAGCCCTGTCTATGTCAGACAGATGTGAAAGCAGCCCAGTCTATGTCAGACAGATGAGAAAGCAGCCCTGTCTATGTCAGACTGATGAGAAAGCAGCCCAGTCTATGTCAGACTGATGAGAAAGCAGCCCAGTCTATGTCAGACAGATGAGAAAGCAGCCCTGTCTATGTCAGACTGATGAGAAAGCAGCCCAGTCTATGTCAGACAGATGAGAAAGCAGCCCAGTCTATGTCAGACTGATGAGAAAGCAGCCCTGTCTATGTCAGACAGATGAGAAAGCAGCCCAGTCTATGTCAGACAGATGAGAAAGCAGCCCTGTCTATGTCAGACTGATGAGAAAGCAGCCCAGTCTATGTCAGACAGATGAGAAAGCAGCCCAGTCTATGTCAGACTGATGAGAAAGCAGCCCTGTCTATGTCAGACAGATGAGAAAGCAGCCCTGTCTATGTCAGACAGATGAGAAAGCAGCCCTGTCTATGTCAGACAGATGAGAAAGCAGCCCTGTCTATGTCAGACAGATGAGATGTTCTTAAGCTGAAGGGTTTACTGATCATTGCCTTCACATCTCCTTCATAGCAGAAGGTAAAGTCTGGCACAGATGGCCAGACAAAAAACATTTCTCACTCCATGCTTCTGCATACAAGTGATCTGCACTTCCTCCCCCAATAATCTTCAGCATCTGACCTAAAAAGGAGTGGTCTTCGTAGCTGACAATGACAAATCTGCTACGAACTTTCAGTAAGCGTTGACTTGGCCACAGCCTCAGCTTCGTCTTGTTGTACCTCAGTGAATGTGTTCTCCTGATTGTGTTCTTCATTGAAGTTCACTTCCACACAACTGAAACAGGTGCTGCAGATGCTTGGTCGGCTACAGAAGGAAGATACTTCAAAGTGGTTTATTTTCCCTGCCACTGTGGAGGTGACGTGGTGCAATTTCACGGTTCCTTTGACACCAGCGAGGTTGTTGGGCACAGCTTCGTCGTACTTAGTGATCTCTGCAATCCGAAAGAACTTGATGCTCGATCCACTCTTCTCCAGTAGTTTGAAGAGTTCCTTGGGAGTCTGCACATCCTCCCCCCGTTGAACGGGTTCGTCCGCACAACATTTCACAGCCCCGCCCTATGCCATCTGGTGCCCCCTTCCCGTGGGCCTTTTCAGAAAAGTTTCAGCTGATTTGTTTGAATCTATCTATCTATCTATCTATCTATCTATCTATCTATCTATCTATCTATCTATCTAGATAGATAGATAGATAGATAGATCGATTCAAACAAATATATATATATATATATGGTACAGTACATGTTCTTCTTGTTTCTGTATTGGGTAACCAGATCATCGCTCATCATTTGGAGTGTCGTGATTTGTGGATTCTTGTTTTTGACATCTCTTAGGACAGGCTCCAGGTGAGCCCATACTGCTCTCTCATCATGTCTAAGGGAGTCAGATATGGTGGCGTAGGACTGGCTTCCCTCTAATGTGTACACAACAATGGATCGTAGCCTGCTGTCTACTCCCCCCAATGTGGAACGCCTGGATATCTGCAAAGTTCTCAGAGAAATCTATGTGAACGACCACCTCTTCCTCTGTGAGACTTTCCTTCAGATATCTACAGTTCTGTCACACCCTGATCTGTTTCACCTGTTCTTGTTATTGTCTCCACCCCCTCCGGGTGTCGCTTGTTTTCCCCAGTGTATTTATCCCTGTGTTTCCTGTCTCTCTGTGCCAGTTCGTCTTGTATGTCCAAGGCTACCAGCGGTTTTCCTGATTTCCTGCTTTGCCTTTTCTCCTTTTGCTAGTCCTCCCGGTTCTGACCCTTGCTTGTTTTCTGGACTCCATGCCCGCCTGCCTGACCATTTTGCCTGCCCTGACCTCAAGGCTGCCTGCCCTTCGGTACCTCCTGAACTCTGAACTGGTTTTGACCTTTGGCCTGTCCACGACCATTCTCTTGCCTATTCCCTTTGGATTTATTAAACATCTTAAACTCCAACCATCTGCCTCCTGTGTCTGCATCTGGGTCTCGCCTTGTGTCATGATAGTTCTCTACTTGGTGGATCCAGGTGAACTGGTGCTTTGCTAGAGCATCTAGCTGTTGGTTGAATACCTATTCCGTGTCTTTAAGAGACCCTTTCTCAACAGTACATTTCATTTACATTTCAGTCATTTAGCAGACGCTCTTATCCAGAGCGACTTACAGTAGTGAATGCATACATTTCATACAATTTCATACATTTTTTTTCTGTGCTGGCCCCCCGTGGGAATCGAACCCACAACCCTGGCGTTGCAAACACCATGCTCTACCAACTGAGCTACAGGGAAGGCTGTAGTCTCTGTCTTCCACTGTTGCCGGGAGATATGCCTAGTTGATGTCTGCGATGTGTCAGCAAATTCAACTTCATTATTTTTCACACAGGCGCATATCTAGATTAATAGCATAGTAGTTATTTACTTACGCATATTTTCAGTATTAGCTGCTTGATGTGCGCTACCCTCAAACTGTAAAAAAAAACGGACATAAAACACTTTGGATTTATTTATTATTATCCTCCAAAAACGTGTTTTTACTTAAAATGAGATAATATGATGTACTTGTGTGTACGATAAAAAAAATATGGATCGATAATTTAATACAAAGACAAACAGATTGATATCATTCACTACTTTTGTTTTGTCATATTGTGCAGCTGGAATTTCTGTACCGTATAACTTTTCTTCCATGTTTTACAGGAAACTGCAGTTGTACCCACTTGATTTTGACCTTAAGTATGTACACGAGTATGTGGACACCTGTTCAAATTAGTGGCTATTTCAGCCACAAGCAACAGGTGTATAAAATCGAGCACACGGCCATGTAATCTCCATAGACAAACATTGTCAGTAGAATGGCCTTACTGAATAGCTCAGTGACTTTCAACGTGGCACCGTCATAGGATGCCACCTTTCCATCAAGTCAGTTCGTCAAATGTCTGCCCTGCTAGAGTTGCCCCGGTCAACTGTAAGTGCTGTTATTGTGATGTGGAAACGTCTAGGAGCAACAACGGCTCATCCGTGAAGTGGTAGGCCACAAAAGCTCACAGAACGGGAACGCTGAGTGTTGAAGTGCGTAAAAATCATCTGTCCTCGGTTGCAACTCTCACTATTGAGTTCCAAACTGCCCCTGGAAGCAACGTCAGCACAATAACTGTTCGTCGGGAGCTTCATGAAATGGGTTTCTATGGCCGAGCAGCTACACAAGCCTAACATCATCATGCGTAATGCCAAGCGTCGGCTGGAGTGGTGTAAAGCTCGCCGCCATTGGACTCTGGAGCAGTGGAAACGAGTTCTCTGGAATGATGAATCATGTTTCACCATCTGGCAGTCCGATGACAAATCTGGGTTTGGTGGATGCCAGAAGAACGCTACCTGCCTGAATGCATAGCGCCAACTGTAAAGTTTGGTGGATGAGAAATAATGGTCTGGTGCTGTTTTTCATGGTTCAGGCTAGGCCCCTTAGTTCCAGTGAAGGGAAATATTAACGCTACAGCATACAATGACATTCTAGACAATTCTGTGCTTCCAACTTTGCGGCAACAGTTTGGGGAAGGTCCTTTCCTGTTTCAGCATGACAATGCCCCCGTGCTCAAAGCGAAGTCAACACAGAAATGGTTTGTCGAGATCGTGTTGGAACGCCGACTGCGAGCCAGGCATAATCGCCCAACATCAGTGCCCGACCTCAGTAATGCTCTTGTGGCTGAATGGAAGCAAGTCCTCGCAGTAATGTTCCAACATCTAGTGGAAAGCCTTCCCAGAAGAGTGGAGGCTGTATATAGCAGCAAAGGGGGACCAACTCCATATTAATGTCCATGATTTTGGAATGAGATGTTCGATGAACAGGTGTCCACATACTTTTGGTCATGTAGAGTACCTTGAGTATGAAAATAAAATATACGATTTTCAGATAATTCACAATTTTTATTGGTTTTTAGCGATTGTACCAAATGATGTGATTTTTGGGGTAAAACCTGACAGGAAATGGAAATGTGAACTTATCAACAGAGACTTGCTAACCTTTCTTCTTAACCAAAGGTTATCTCACAGGCATCTTAATGTCACATGTTGATCCAAAATCATGAAGGCTATTTTTCGCGGAATAAAGTATTTCAAACCTTTCTGCCTAAACTGTTTTACTCATATATCAGTATAGTGCAGAAGACCGTTACAGAATCAGAACCAGACCAGAATAATGTCTAGACAGTTTTGTTAATTAAGATGTTTTATTAACAGTTATATAGATTGCATTCGTCTTCGGACAGGTTTAGAGCACCAAAAGTAACAGTTTTTTAAATTTAACCATTAACTCTTTTAGGACACAGTAAAAAGGCATACATAAAATGTGTATATATTGGTTGTTGATTTTTGGAAAATATTTCCTTCGGGCACCAAAATATGCACGTCATTGACCCACCTATTGTTATGCAGCTCAGCCCTCCTTCCTCTCAAACTACAGAGAACAGCGATATCTCAGAAACAACCGCTCCTCCTTATGATAGAAGGACAAAAGATGTTGTGTCCCTCTATCCTTTCATGTAGTATTTTCACAGTCATTTCCTTCTGCTTGGTATACTGTGAGGAACATAGGAAATGAATAGTATTTAATAACCTATTGCTGCTCCAGCCTGCTAGAATCATTCCCTCTTGCTTGTAAATTGAATCAGGTGTCATGCGAGCTGCCACATAAATCTCATAGTACACTCTGCACACACCACAGGGGTCAACTGAGGTCAACCACTTATTAATCCCTGCTAACAGACAGAGAGAAACAACAGGGAAACAAGGGCTGACGTGGAGCCAAAGTTAGTCAACAACCCCCCCCCCCTTACATAGCACAACAGCACCCCACAATGCTTGACCCCTTTCCACACACCCACAGGGAAACACACACACACACACACACACACACACACACACACACACACACACACACACACATACACACACACACACACACACACAGCACACAGCACACACAGCACACACACACACACACACACACACACACACACAGCACACAGGAAAGAGGATAGAGAAAAGAGGATACAACAAACAACCATCTGTGGGAGACACAGGAAGCAAAGAAAGGTTTTTAAAAAGGAGGAATGGAGATATGGAGAGAGGGATGGAGAGAGGAACGGAGAGATAGAGGGGGAGAGAGAGAGAGAGAGAGAGAGAGATGGAGAGAGGAATGGAGAGAGGAATGGAGAGATAGAGGGGGAGAGAGAGAGAGAGAGAGAGAGAGAGAGAGAGATGGAGAGAGGGATGGAGAGAGGAACGGAGAGATAGAGGGGGAGAGAGAGAGAGAGAGAGAGAGAGATGGAGAGAGGAATGGAGAGAGGAATGGAGAGATAGAGGGGGAGAGAGAGAGAGAGAGAGAGATGGAGAGAGGGATGGAGAGAGGAATGGAGAGATAGAGGGAGAGAGAGAGAGAGAGAGATAGAGAGAGGGATGGAGAGAGGAATGGAGAGATAGAGGGGGAGAGAGAGAGAGATATGGAGAGAGGGATGGAGAGAGGAATGGAGAGAGGAATGGAGAGATAGAGGGGGAGAGAGAGAGAGATAGAGAGAGGGATGGAGAGATAGAGGGGGAGAGAGAGAGAGAGAGAGAGAGAGATAGAGAGAGGGATGGAGAGAGGAATGGAGAGATAGAGGGGGAGAGAGAGAGATATGGAGAGAGGGATGGAGAGAGGAATGGAGAGAGAGGGGGAGAGAGAGAGAGATGGAGAGAGGGATGGAGAGAGGAATGGAGAGAGAGGGGGAGAGAGAGAGAGAGAGAGATGGAGAGAGGAATGGAGAGATAGAGGGGGAGAGAGAGAGAGAGAGATGGAGAGAGGGATGGAGAGAGGAATGGAGAGATAGAGGGGGAGAGAGAGAGAGAGAGAGATAGAAAGAGGGATGGAGAGAGCGAGAGGGATGAGAGATGGAGAGAGGGATGATGGAGGGATGAGAGAGGGATGATGGAGAGAGGGATGGATGGAGAGAGGGATGGATGGATGGAGAGAGGGATGAAGATAGAGGGATGAAAATAGAGAGAGAGGGATTGAGAGAGAGGGATGTAGAGAGAGAGGGATGGATGGAGAGAGAGAGGGGATGGATGGATGGAGAGAGAGGGATGGAGAGAGTAGAATTGAGAGAGAGGGATGGAGAGAGAGAGGGATGGATGGAGAGAGAGAGTGATGGATGGATGGAGAGGGATGGAGAGAGTAGAATTGAGAGAGAGGGATGGAGAGAGAGAGGGATGGATGGAGAGAGAGAGTGATGGATGGATGGAGAGGGATGGAGAGAGGAATGGAGAGAGGGATGAGAGAGGGGATGAGAGAGAGAGAGAGAGAGAGAGAGAGAGAGGATGGAGAGCGAGGGATGAGAGAGGGAATGATGATGAGAGAGAGAGGATGGAGAAAGAGGGATGAGAGAGAGGATGGAGAGAGAGAGCGAGTGGGATGGAGAAGAGCGAGAGAGGGGGACAGAGAGATAGCTAGAGAGGGAGAGAAAGATGGAGAGAGAAAGAGGGATGAGAGAGAGAGAGGGTTGGAGAGAGAGAGGGGGGGATGGAGAGAGAGAGGGATGAGAGAGAGAACTGAATTAAATTGAGAAAGAGAAAGAGAGAGGGGATAGAGAGAGAGATAAATAGAGAGGGATAAAGAGAGAGAGATTTGGAAAGAGGGCGGGATGGATGAGAGAGAGGGATGAGAGATGGAGAGAGAGAGAGGGATGATGGAGAGAGAGAGAGGGATGAAGATAGAGAGGGATGAAAATAGAGAGAGGGATAGATAGAGAGAGAGAGGGATGGATGGAGAGAGGGATGGATGGAGAGAGAGGGATGGATGGATGGAGAGAGAGAGAGAGGGATGGATGGATGATGGAGAGAGAGGGATGGATGGATGGAAAGAGGGATGGAGATAGAGAGAGGGATAAGAGAGGGATGGAGAGAGAGAGGGATGAAAGATAGAGGGATAGAAGAGAGAGAGGGATGGAGAGAGAGAGCGAGCGAGAAAGAGGGATGGAGAGAGCGAGAGAGAGGGAGAGGGACAGAGGGAGAGGGACAGAGGGAGAGGGACAGAGGGAGAGGGACAGAGTGAGAGGGATAGAGAGAGAGGGACAGAGAGATAGCTAGAGAGAGAGAGAGAGAGATGGAGAGAGGATGGGATGGATGGAGAGAGAGAGAGGGAAGGGGATGAGAGAGAGAGGGATGGATGGAGAGAGAGAGGAGGATAGAGAAAGAGAGAGGGATGAGAGGGATGGATGAGAGAGAGGGATGGAGAGAGAGATGGGTGGAGAGGGAGAGAGGGATGGAGAGAGAGAATTGAATTAAATTGAGAGAGAGAGAAAGAGGGGGATAGAGAGAGAGATAAATAGAGAGGGATAGAGAGAGATTTGGAGAGAGGGCGGGATGGATGGAGAGAGGGTGGGCGGGATGAGAGAGTGCGGGCGGGATGGAGATATAGAGAGAGGGGGATGGAGAGAGAGAGAGGGATGGAGATAGAGAGAGAGAGAGCGGGATGGATGGATGGAGAGAGGGCAGGCAAGATGGAGAGAGGGAGGACGGGATGGAGATAGAGAGAGAAGGGTGTGGGAGTGGAGAGAGAGAGGGATGGAGAAAGAGAGAGAGAGGATCTGTCTCTATCAGTCATTCCACCTGATCAGCAGCCCACCCACAACAGCCAGCAGATCAATAGCAGCACTGAGGACAGTGTGTTGTGTGGTTGTGTATGTGTGTGTTATAACACAGGGCTGTGGACTATGTAGAGGGAAAGGCTGTGTGGGAGAATATCTATAGTTCTAGTGCTGTATATGAGCATCATACCTCTAGTATTACAGTTTAATTACAGATTCATATCAATCTGACATGGTTACTGTATGTGTGACGTTGTGTGTGAGGCATGATAACGTCTAGGAGTCATTTCATGTAGGAGTCTTAAACAAAGGTGCATCATCTGTATTGACACCTTCACTATCCATCTATTCTCTTTCTCCAGCTTTCTCATTCACCCTCATCTCTTTATCTCTGCCTCTCTTTCTCACTCATCTCCCCCTCATTGCATTCTCTCTCTCTCTCATCCCCCTTTCTCAATAAACTAATTTCTTGTGGATTGTAAAGGACAAACCTGCTGTTTCACTCCGTGTGTGTGTGTGTGTGTGTGTGTGTGTGTGTTCCAATGTGGCAGCTTCTACAGAGTATATTTGCTACTATGTATCCACATCTCATTCTCACTTCCAGTGCATTAACATAGAACTGCATCCATAATGTAGTCCTACCAGTGGACTCAGAGATGCTGTTGTTCCATAAACTATCTTCCAAACGTTTGTTCCTGCCGTGACTCTCTGCTTTGGTCTCTCTCAAGGCAAGGCTTTTTCATGAATTACTCTTGACTTTAACCATGAATAACCCAGTTAACCGTGAATAACCCAATTAACCGTGAATAACCCAATTAACCATGAATAACCCAGTTAACCGTGAATAACCCAATTAACCGTGAATAACCCAGTTAACCTTGAATAACCCAGTTAAACCGTGAATAACCCAGTTAACCGTGAATAACCCAGTTAACCTTGAATAACCCAGTTAAACCGTGAATAACCCAGTTAACCGTGAATAACCCAGTGAATAACCCAGTTAACCGTGAATAACCCAGTTAGAACCAAAGTGATGAAACTGAGATGAAACATTTTTTTCAACAGAGGCCTGTTTGCATGAGTGATCTTCACCATTCCAGGTTTGATCTGTCCTACAGCAAGTTACAGTATGACTGTCTGCTATCCGCTAGGGGCACACCTTGCTGCTATCCGCTAGTGGCACACCTTGCTGCTATCCGCTAGGAGCACACCTTGCTGCTATCCGTTAGGAGCACACCTTGCTGCTATCCGCTAGGAGCACACCTTGCTGCTATCCGCTAGGAGCACACCTTGCTGCTATCCGCTAGGGGCACACCTTGCTGCTATCCGCTAGGGGCACACCTTGCTGCTATCCGCTAGGGGCACACCTTGCTGCTATCCGCTAGGGGCACACCTTGCTGTTATCCGCTAGGAGCACACCTTGCTGTTATCCGCTAGGAGCACACCTTGCTGCTATCCGCTAGGGGCACACCTTGCTGTTATCCGCTAGGAGCACACCTTGCTGCTATCCGCTAGGGGCACACCTTGCTGCTATCCGCTAGGAGCACACCTTGCTGTTATCCGCTAGGAGCACACCTTGCTGCTATCCGCTAGGAGCACACCTTGCTGTTATCCGCTAGGAGCACACCTTGCTGTTATCCGCTAGGAGCACACCTTGCTGTTATCCGCTAGGAGCACACCTTGCTGCTATCCGCTAGGGGCACACCTTGCTGTTATCCGCTAGGAGTACACCTTGCTGCTATCCGCTAGGGGCACACCTTGCTGTTATCCGCTAGGAGCACACCTTGCTGTTATCCGCTAGGAGCACACCTTGCTGTTATCCGCTAGGGGCACACCTTGCTGTTATCCGCTAGGAGCACACCTTGCTGCTATCCGCTAGGGGCACACCTTCGCTGCTATCCGCTAGGAGCACACCTTGCTGTTATCCGCTAGGGGCACACCTTGCTGTTATCCGCTAGGAGCACACCTTGCTGTTATCCGCTAGGGGCACACCTTGCTGTTATCCGCTAGGAGCACACCTTGCTGTTATCCGCTAGGGGCACACGTTGCTGTTATCCGCTAGGAGCACACCTTGCTGCTCAAAGGACATTGACTGTGCCCACTAGGCTAAACGGTCAGCCCTTCCCCTGCCTGGGAGGCACACAGCCAGCCACTCTTCAGGTTTCAGACGAGGACACCGTGGCAGCTTCTGTGCATACCTATCCTTTATCGCCTCTGTGTGCTGCACCAACTGCAAACACACACATATACCCCCCCCCACCAATGTGGTGCAAGGCTGATTTAAAAGTAATTTAATTACTGAAATGCAATTAATTCAGCACTCACTGGAATCAGAGGAGTGACACACACACACACACACACACACACACACACACGAGCCGAGTTCACAGCCAGCTCATCATCAGAGATTAACAAACGATACGTCATGGGATTAATGGGATTAATAACAAAATATTGTTGTTCGGCTCAGTTTGTTTCTATGACGCATACAAGCAAAGTGGAGAAAAAAATGTTTCCATTGGCTTTGATGGAGGTGGTGTAAGCCTAGTGACCTAACTGGTTTGCTATTTTTTTAATCATTTTTAACACGTTCTTGATCATTTGCATTAGCATTGTCATTCATGTTTGTCAAAATGTGTGTCATGGCAAAATGTGTAGAATAGCAGGAAATTAGCTTTAAACTGCAACATTGTCTCTCAGCATCATGGCAAAATGTGTAGAATAGCATTATAAAACTCCAACTTTTTTCAACACTACTTGTGTTGAAAATGCAGGAAGTTAGCTGTTCAATAAACAACTATGTTTTCCTGGCCTGGAGGTTGGTGCCCCGGGGCCTGGGCGTGCGGTGCCCCGGGAGTGTGGTGCCCCGGTGGGAATTCAACCCTCTTATTATAACATAAAACACTTGAGAGAAGGAATTTTCAGTCAATACTAGGCAGTAATCCATTTCAAGGACATTAGAGACCAACAATATTGTAATTGTGTCTGTGTGTGTCTGGCTATCGATGATGCTACTGCCTTTAGTGAATAGATCAGAATTTTTGTTAGATTAATAGCATTACTCAGTACAGACAAAATTATCATAAAACACTAAGTGACAGAGAATATTCCTCGTGGTCGCCTAGTAACTTCATTTTTTTTTGCCATGGCATAAAACCGCACCTTTATAATGTGAAAACATGAACATATCACAAACTATGATAAAATCACCAATCGTCAAATCTAAACGTGAAAATGGCAGCAATCAAACCATTGATGTATAACTGATATACACACAATGGTTTGAACATATTTTTTTGCGTATTTCAGAAGATGGTAAATATGCCTTACCGAACGGTATCGGGTTGTTAGTGTAGGGATGCTGTACGGTCTCTTGCGTCGCCTCGCTGCTTCTCTTCGCCGCCGCCGCAGGTCGCTACATACTTTCGCTGTTGTCCCACCCTCTCCACGCGCTGATTGGTTCTTCACTACCCTTCCTGTAAAACGACGCACTTCTTTTGATTTCAGTACTTTTTTTTCTACTATCAATGTAACATTTTTTGTATGCCTGGGATGGAGTTTGTCTGTGAGAGATGTCGTTTTTGTATTTTTTTTTTTGTTGTTGGCTAAATAAGCCTGTTGATGCTTTAGTTGTTTCGTGTAGAACGCCACATAATTGCTTGAACTAGTTGGGAGTTGTAGTTTTTATAGTTACTATGTCTTTATCACTGCCATAATTGGAGACGTAAGAAAAAACTACAACCGTCAAGCCATTTGGTGGACAGATGAAAAAAACCTAGCCCAGACAGTTTGATCATACAGAAAACTTCCGTCTTTGAATGAGAAAAGAAAACACTCGACTAGCTAATGCTTGTCACGGCAAATAAGCATACTTCGGTCTAAATTAGCAGCATACCACGGTGTAAACAGGTATGTAGCTAAAGGCAACGTTACTATTTCACTAACTAACGTTAGAAAATCGTTTTTGTTTAGCTAGCTAACGTTTGTAACTTAGCTACCTTCCTGGATGATGAGTCCTACAAATTGGCTATGGAAACTAGCTACTATTTAGAAATTACCCTCACTGTTATTGAAGTATGTCTAGCTAACAGGTGATCATGATAGATAGATGTGTGTCGGTGGATTAGAACAATAAAATTACTAACTACAAGCAACGAAACTGTGGTTATTGTATAGCTACGCTTAAATTTAGCTAGTTAAGATTTTTAGTCTGGTACTGCCGGTGGCAGGTGACACCCAGCTTGCTAAAATAGCTAGTTAGCTAACAATCGACGAAACTTGTTTACGTAGCTAAGCGCTAGTTGGCTAACTAGCCTCGGTTCAGCTAGCTTACGTAACTGGTTGGCTACCGACAACGCTACCGATTCCGTCAACGTCGCAAGGTAGCTGCTAGCTAGCCAGTCTCGGTCTATCGAGACGGGACAAACTCTTTTCACCGCACTTCTATACAAAGTGATTTTCTTAACAAGTTAGGAGAGCATTTTCCTAACCTTAACCTGTCGCCTAACTTGCTACGAAAAAGTCACTTGGTTATCAAAGTGGCGTGAACTGCGTTAGCCCTGTCAAGACCGAGTCTAGGGGTGTATTTATTCAGCTGACTCTGATGCAGATTGTCTCTTCAACGGAAGCGAACGAAACGAGTCATGTTAACCTTATGTTATGTTACCTGAATTTGTCCCATAGAAACTCTGGTGTTTGGACAAATGATTACACCGCAGTTTTCATCAAACGATGACATCATTATAATAAAATGTCATGAGGAGTTGGAAATGTAATTAGCTCATTTGAGAAACATCTGTTGTTGTGTTGTAACTGCTGTACATTTCTCCATAGCAGCTGGCTTATCTGATCAGTCAGCCGTCCACGCGCATTACTTTATGTGACAAATGACTCTGTGGACATAAAATGAGGTTTAACATCCAGTAATAAACCTGTAAATTTTTACAATGTGATTAAGGCATTACTGCCTGAAATAACATATTAATGGACTTAGATGTACAGCTTGGTCTTTGTACCATGACAGACAAGACAATTGAGACTGTCATGTTCTGCAGGCCAGTAGCCCATCTAATCAGGTATTGCCCACAGTAAAGTTGGCCAGATAATACTCAACGGAGAGGAGCATAGTGTTAGGTTAGAAGGAATGTGTCCAATCCGTTTTCTTTCCTCAGCCATTGTCCCCCCACTCTTCACTGATGGATGGAATGTGTCTAGTCTCACTATGGTGCCTTAAGGCTGCTATCATGTCCTATCAAATCAGTGACCATGAAGGAAATGAGTCAAGAAATGGAAGCTTGTTGTGAGATTATTGGGACATGGCCTAAGGCAGGGGAGTCAAACTCATTCCACGGAGAGTCTAGTAAAAACCAAATCAAATCACATTTTATTGGTCACATACACATGGTTAGCAGATGTGAGTGTAGTGAAATGCTTGTGCTTCTAGTTCCGACAGTGCAGCAGTATCTAACAAGTTATAAAACAATTCCACAATAAATGCCTAATGCACACAAATCTAAGTAAAGGAATGGAATAAGAATATATAAATATATGGATGATCAATGACAGAGCGGCATAGGCAAAATGCAATAGATATGAGATGAGTAATGCAAGATATGTAAACATTATTAAAGTGACTAGTGTTCCATTCCTTAAAGTGGTCAGTGATTTGAGTCTGTATGTTGGCGGCAGCCTCTCTGTTAGTGATGGCTGTTTAACAGTCTGATGGCCTTGAGATAGAAGCTGTTTTTCAGTCTCTCTGTCCCAGCTTTGATGCACCTGTACTGACCTCGCCTTCTGGATGTTAGCGGGGTGAACAGGCAGTGGCTCGGGTGGTTGTTGTTCTTGATGATCTTTTTGGCCTTCCTGTGACCGCTGTAGGTGTCACGGTATCTGTGGGTTTTCCTTTCAAATAACTCCTAGGCAACCAGGTGAGGGGAGTTCTTTACTAATTACTGACTTTATTTCATCAAGTACGAGGGAGGAGTGGAAATCCACTTCCACTCAGCCCTCCCTGGAATGAGTTTGACACATGTGGAGTCTCAGCAGTGCTCTAGGGAAAAGTTGTCCCTGTGTTCTGCTCCAGGGTCAGTTTTCCCTGCCTCCATCCTGGTCTGAAAGGAATAAATAGGGGTGAAGCTGACCTGGGAGCAGTGCGCAGAGCAGCCACTAGCTATGGTTTTTATTAACACCCTCTGAAGACACTGCCTGCCTGGCCAGTAATAGAACTGTCACCTTTCGTCAGCTGGGGCTGAGTCATGGAATTGTAATGACAGAGGGAAAGAAACCGTCACTCAGTCGGGCTACTCAGTCAGTCAGTATGTGCGGAACAAGGGCTGCATTGACAGTCCGTCCCTGGCCTGTAATTGCATCCAGTTACACACAGTGAAGTGCTGTCTGGTAATGGCCCAGGGTGACGTCATACAGTAGATAATGCTGTTGAAGGTGTCAGTCAGAGTAGGAGGAAAGAGAACCTTATCATGCTTGTTCAGATACACAGGTGTACACAGGCAGGGCAGGTGTATGGTAGAGCTTAGGGTCTGTCTCTCCACACCCACCGCCCTGCACCACGTTTGACTTTGAACCGGAGCCAGATGGAATGTTTACCTGGTTATATAATGTCATCGCCCTCCAAGGCTAGACCTTGTTTGTTGACGTAGACATTACTAGGACAGAAAAACAAGGCCTAAATTTAGACCTCAGCCAGAAGCAATGAAAATAGCCTAAATGAGGTATTATAGTGATGAAGTAGGCTATGTAATGTTGGATTGTCTTTTCTGTCCTTTACCTCCCATTCTATCCCTCATACCCTTTCTCCCCCCGTCTTCTCTCCTCAGGTCCTGCCCCTCCAGCCTTCTCTTCTCTGAGTGTTGTAGTGAGTGAATGAGGCGAGCCCTGCCCCGGTAGCAGCCTTCACTCCATATACAGACACACATACAGAAACGTTGGCCTCTGGACGAGGATGACAATGGAAGAGATGAAGAATGAAGCAGAGACAACCTCCATGGTTTCCATGACACTCTACACTGTGATGTATCCCGTCTTCCACGAGGTAAGGAGGAAAGGATTTGGTAAAGACAGGATGTAGTGTTTCTTGAAGGGTGCCTGTGCGTGCTATGGTCTCTAAGGTTATAACACAAATGTAACTACCTTCGACACGAGGGAGGGATGGGGGGAGAGCGTGTGGTTGGATTGGAGAAATAGGGACAGGGTAAATGGTTCTCTATAACATCTGTGTTGTGGAGAACGCGGACAGAATCACGGAATACAGACATAAAAACAGAATTCAGCAATATTCAAAAATGTATTGATGAACTAAATGTATTGAATTTATTTGAAAACGCATTAATTTGGCCAAGATTGTCATATGACATGAACAAAATGCATCAGGGATTCATACTTTCCTTCATCTTGCTGAAGAGGAAACGGCACAGGAACGCCCTTTCTGTGTGAGCGCGTTTGTCTACCACTTTGTGTTACCGTTATCGATGATGCTAATGTAATGACAACTGTTTTGTTGTGGACTGCGAACTTCCAATTGTGTTGTTTTTCTATTAAATCAGTCTGATTTGAATCGGATTTTCAAGGGTCGTATAGTTGTCAGTTGGCAGGAAGATAAAAACAGAGGGAATGGAGACAGTGGAAGAGGGGTAGTCACAGATCACAGAGAGAGCAGCGGGAGTTTGTGTTTAAAGGGTGAGGGTGGTAGGGACGAATAGAAGGGAAGAGCGAGGGATGGAGGAGTGTGATAATTACTGTGTGTAGCACCAGTGTCTCTCTGATGATGCAAAGGAGTTCCCTGTGGCCACTTTGATGTGGGGAGGTTGCTGTTTCACTGACTCAGCTAGTCCAGGTATTAGTCACACACACACACACACACACAACTACTATCCTTCCGGGACCAAACAATTTATTCCCATTCAAAATCCTATTTTCCCTAAACCTAACCATAAAATAACACTTTTCCTTGTGGGGACTGACAAAATGTCCCCACTTGTCAAAATGTTCCTGGTTTTACTCTCCTTGTGAGGACTCCTAGTACCCACAAGGAGAGTAAAACCAATAACACACAGGCTTGTTTTGTTCAATGCTGTTTGTGTACCAGTGTACTGTAGTTTTTGTTGTCTGCAGTGTTGGCTAATGAGATGGTTTTCCATGTGTAGCTACTAACTATGCAGTTTGAAGTGTTTTAATGTTGTGGTAATTAGTATTAGAGGTCGACCGATTATGATTTTTCAATGCCGATACCGATTATTGGACGACCAAAAAACGATAATTATTATTTAATGAAATTTTTTTTCTTTTGTTATTTTATTTGTAATAATGACAATTACAACAATACTGAATGAACACTTATTTTAACTTAATATAATACATCAATAAAATCAATTTAGCCTCAAATAAATAATGAAACATGTTCAATTTTGTTTAAATAATGCAAAAACACAGTGTTGGAGAAGAAAGTAAAAGTGCATTATGTACCATGTAAAAAAGCTAACGTTTAAGTTCCTTGCTCAGAACATGAGAACATATGAAAGCTGGAGGTTCCTTTTAACATGAGTCTTCAATATTCCCAGGTAAGAAGTTTTCGGTTGTAGTTTATTATAGGAATTATAGAACTATTTCTCTCTATACGATTTGTATTTCATATACCTTTGACTATTGGACGTTCTTATAGGCACTTTAGTATTGCCAGTGTAACAGTATAGCTTCCGTCCCTCTCCTCGCTCCTACCTGGGCTCGAACCAGGAACACATCGACAACAGCCACCCTCGAAGCAGCGTTACCCATGCAGAGCAAGTGACGTTTGAAACGCTATTAGCGCACACCCCGCTAACTAGCTAGCCATTTCACATCAGTTACACCAGCCTAATCTTGGGAGTTGATAGGCTTGAAGTCATAAACAGCCCAATGCTTGAAGCATTGCGAAGAGTGCTGTTTGAATGAATGCTTACGAGCCTGCTGCTGCCTACCACCGCTCAGTCAGACTGCTCTATCAAATCATAGACTAAATTATAACATAATAACACACAGAAATACGAGCCTTGGGTCATTAATATGGTAGAATCCGGAAACTATCACGTTTATTCTTTCAGTGAAATACGGAACCGTTCTGTATTTTATCTAACGGGTGGCATCTATAAGTCTAAATATTCCTGTTACATTGCACAACCTTCAATGTTATGTCATAATTACGTAAAATTCTGGCAAATTAGTTTGCAACGAGCCTGGCGGCCCAAACTAATGCATATACCCTGACTCTGAGTGCAATGAATGCAAGAGACGTGATACAATTTCACCTGGTTAATATTGCCTGCTAACCTGGATTTCTTTTAGCTAAATATGCAGGTTTATAAATATATACTTCTGTGTATTGATTTTAAGAAAGGAATTGATGTTTATGGTTAGGTACATTCGTGCAACGATTGTGCTTTTTTCGCAAATGCGCTTTTGTTAAATCATCCCCCGTTTGGCGAAGTTGGCTGTCTTTGTTAGGAAGAAATAGTCTTCACAGTTCGCAACGAGCCAGGCGGCCCAAACTGCTGCATATACCCGGACTCTGTTGCAAGAGAAGTGACATATTTTCCCTAGTTAAAAGAAATTCATGTTAGCAGGCAATATTAACTAAATATGCAGGTTTAAAAATCTATACTTGTGTATTGATTTTAAGAAAGGCATTGATGTTTATGGTTAGGTACACGTTGGAGCAATGTGTACCTAAGCGATTATATGCAACGCAGGACAGGCTAGATAAACTAGTAATATCATCAACCATGTGTAGTTAACTAGTGATTATGATTGCTAGATTTTTTTTTTTCTAAGATAAGTTTAATGCTAGCTAGCAACTTACCTTAGCTTCTTACTGCATTCGCGTAACAGGCAGGCTCCTCGTGGAGTGCAATGTAAAGCAGGTGGTTAGAGCGTTGGACCAGTTAACTGTAAGTTTGCAAGATTGAATCCCCGAGTTGACAAGGTAAAAATCTGTCTTTCTGCCCCTGAACAAGGCAGTTAACCCACCGTTCCTAGGCCTTCATTGAAAATAAGAATGTGTTCTTAACTGACTTGCATAGTTAAATAAAGGTGTACATTTTTTGGGGGGGGGAAATCGGTGTCCAAAAATACAGATTTCCGATTGTTCTGAAAACTTAATCGGCCCTAATTAATCGGCCATTCCGATTAATCGGTCGACCTCTAATTAGTATAGGTGTGTGCTTTCCTTGTTTGTGAGATGTGTGTATTCTATGTTAATTAGAAGATGGTATCTGTTTGTGAGATGTGTATATGCTATGTTAATTACAAGCTGGTATCTGTAAGAAGTTTTGATGCAGTGATAATGTGTTTACAGTTGGAGAGAGTGAACCTGTCGGCAGCACAGACCCTGAGGGCAGCGTTTATAAAGGTAAGGAGATGGAGGGACAGGGCAGCGTTTATACATGGAGGGCGACAGGGCAGCGTTTATACATGGAGGGCGACAGGGCAGCGTTTATACATGGAGGGCGACAGGGCGGCGTTTTATGCATGGAGGGCGACAGGGCGGCGTTTATACGTGGAGGGCGGCGTTTATACATGGAGGGCGACAGGGCGGCGTTTATACATGGAGGGCAACAGGGCAGCGGTTTATACATGGAGGGCGACAGGGCGGCGTTTATACATGGAGGGCGACAGGGCGGCGTTTATACATGGAGGGCGACAGGGCAGCGTTTATACGTGGAGGGCGACAGGGCAGCGTTTATACGTGGAGGGCGACAGGGCGGCGTTTATACGTGGAGGGCGACAGGGCGGCGTTTATACGTGGAGGGCGACAGGGCGGCGTTTATACGTGGAGGGCGACAGGGCGGCGTTTATACGTGGAGGGCGACAGGGCGGCGTTTATACGTGGAGGGCGACAGGGCGGCGTTTATACGTGGAGGGCGACAGGGCGGCGTTTATACGTGGAGGGCGACAGGGCGGCGTTTATACGTGGAGGGCGACGGGGCGGCGTTTATACGTGGAGGGCGACAGGGCGGCGTTTATACGTGGAGGGCGACAGGGCGGCGTTTATACGTGGAGGGCGACAGGGCGGCGTTTATACGTGGAGGGCGACAGGGCGGCGTTTATACGTGGAGGGCGACAGGGCGGCGTTTATACGTGGAGGGCGACAGGGCGGCGTTTATACGTGGAGGGCGACAGGGCGGCGTTTATACGTGGAGGGCGACGGCGGCGTTTATACGTGGAGGGCGACAGGGCGGCGTTTATACGTGGAGGGCGACAGGGCGGCGTTTATACGTGGAGGGCGACAGGGCGGCGTTTATACGTGGAGGGCGACAGGGCGGCGTTTATACGTGGAGGGCGGCGGTTTATACGTGGAGGGCGACAGGGCGGCGATTTATACATGGAGGGCGACAGGGCGGCGTTTATACATGGAGGGCGGCGTTTATACATGGAGGGCGACAGTGCGGCGATTTATACATGGAGGGCGACAGGGCGGCGTTTATACATGGAGGGCGGCGTTTATACATGGAGGGCGGCGTTTATACATGGAGGGCGACAGGGCGGCGATTTATACCTGGAGGGCGACAGGGCGGCGATTTATACCTGGAGGGCGACAGGGCGGCGGTTTATACCTGGAGGGCGACAGGGCGGCGGTTTATACCTGGAGGGCGACAGGGCGGCGGTTTATACATGGAGGGCGACAGGGCGGCGGTTTATACGTGGAGGGCGACAGGGCGGCGGTTTATACGTGGAGGGCGACAGGGCGGCGGTTTATACGTGGAGGGCGACAGGGCGGCGGTTTATACGTGGAGGGCAACAGGGCGGCGGTTTATACGTGGAGGGCGACAGGGCGGCGTTTATACATGGAGGGCGACAGGGCGGCGGTTTATACGTGGAGGGCGACAGGGCATTTGAGACGGGATAGAGGAGCTCACTTTGGTAAATTCTGAGTTCAATTCAAGATAACCGTCGACACGAAGAACGACTGCTCTTCTAATAGCCCATTCCCACCATAACCTGCTGGAGAACTGTCTTGAATTCGCAGCAGGTGCAGGATCCATAGCCGCCTTCCTATCATAGAGGAAGCCTGAGCTGGAATGTGAAGCTAACTGAAACTGGCTCGCTTTAGAAAACCCAGAGTAGATCTAACTAGCTTTGTGAAATACCCCTATGAGTGGTTCCACTGTTCCACTTTGATTCACATCTGATTGTCTTTGATTGACACTGTCTAACTCTGATCATGGGTCTGTGTTCTATTATCATAGTGTTTTTTTGGTTGATTAGTAATGCCTGGTGTGTGTCTGCATATGTTCTGTGGCTGATTGTCCAGTGTTTCCCCTATTCATTTAGCGCTGCTGCTAAATCATTGCCGCCACTCCAAAAATATATAAAAAAACAAACAGATATAAAGTATGTAGAAAAGATAATGAAACTATATATATATATATTTTTTAAGATCTTTCAGAACTAACAATTGCCAAAATAAAAATGAGAGTCAGGGTGAATCTACAATTCCCCAAATGTCATGGCAAGGGGCCCCCATTGATTTTGTTTACGTTTGCAAAATGTGCAGAATTATAGCAAATTTGCTTTAAAACGGTTATTTTTCTTTCTTTTTTTTATCCCCATGACAAAATGCTTGGGGAAACATTGTTGTCATAGACTGATGTGTGTTCTGTGGTTTATTGTCAGGCTGAGAAGGAGAACCCAGGGCTGACCCAGGACATCATCATGAAGATCCTGGAGAAGAAGAAAGTGGAGGTCAACTTCACTGAGTCACTACTGCGAATGGCTGCAGACGATGTGGAAGGTGTGTGTCTCTCTGTTCTGCAGTGAATAACCTAGTCCTAGATGATGTCAGGTATTGTGCATCTGTGTACAGTACCGTCTCTCTCCTCATGATGGTGCTGTTTCTCCACTAATAAAACAACCTCTCCTTCCTGTGAGACATTTCTTCCCTCCAGGCTTGAATTTTCTCTCCTGCATGGCCTGATTGATGGTAGTAATGAATTCATGTGCACAGAATGAGAAGCTCAGCTATAGTTATACACGGACACACAGTCACACCGTGATGCGAGGGCCTTTGTTTCTGTTTGAATACTAAATAAACAGTGCCTTCAGAAAGTATTCATACCCCTTGATTTATTCCACATTTTGTTTTTACAGCCTGAACTCAAAATTGATTAAATAGATTTGTTTTCTCACCCATCTACACACAATACCTCTTAATGACAAAGTAAATGCTTAGAATTAAAAAAATAAATAAAAAAAAAACATTTGGCAAATGTATAAAAATGAAATACAGAAATATCTCATTCACATAAGTATTACCACCCCTGAGTCAATTCATGTTCGAATTATCTTTGGCAGCGATTACAGCTGTGAGTCTTTCTGGGTAAGTCTAAGCGTTTTGCACACCTGGATTGTACAATATTGATACATTATTCTTAAAAAAATCGTTAGTTGTTGATCATTGCTAGACAGCCATTTTCAAGTCTTGCCATAGATTTAAGACGATTTTTAAGTCAAAGCTGTAACTAGGCCACTCCGGAACATTCAATGTCGTCTTGGTAAATAACTCCAGTGTAGATTTGGCCTTGTGTTATTGTCCTGCTGAATGAGGAATTTTCTCTCTGTCTGTTGGAAAGCAGACTGAACCAATGATTCCTCTCGTATTTTGCCTGTGCTTAGCTCTTCTGTTTCTTTTTATCACAAAAAACTCCCTAGTCCTTGCTGATGACAAGCGTACCCATAACATGATGCAGCCACCATCATGAAAATATGTAAAATGGTTCTCGTTGATGTGTTGTGCTGGATTTTCCCTGAACATAACACTTTGTATTCAGGACGCAAAGTTAATTTCTTTGCCCCATTTTTTGCAGTATTACTATAGTGCCTTATTGCGAACAGGATGCATGTTTTGGAACATTTTTATTCTGTACAGTCTTCCTTATTTTCCCTCTTTCAATTAGGTTAGTATTGTGGAGTAACTACAATGTTGATTACAGCCATTAAACTCTAACTGTTTTAAAGTCACCATTGGCCTCGTGGTGAAATCCCTGAGCGGTTTCCTTCCTCTCCGGCAACTGAGTTAGGAAGGACACCTGTGTCTTTTGTAGTGACTGGGTGTATTGATACACCATCCAAAGTATAATTAGTAACTTCACCATGCTGAAATGGATATTCAATGTATTTTTTATGTTTTTATCTACCAATAGGTGCCCTTCTTTGCGAGGCATTGGAAAACATCCCTGGTCTTCGTGATTTAAATCTGTGTTTGAAATACACTGCTCAACTGATGGGACCTTACAGATAATTGTTTGTGTGGGGTACAGAGATGAGGTAGTCATTCAAAAATTATGTTAAACAATATAATTGCACACAGAGTGAGTCCATGCAACTTATTATGTAACTTGTTAAGCAAATATTTACTCCTGAACTTATTTAGGCTTGCCACAAGAAAGGGGTGACTCAAGATATCAGTTTTTCATTTTTAATTAGTATAATTTTGAAAAACATAATTTCACTTTGACATTATGGGTTATTGTGTGTATACCAGTGACACGACATCTTAAATTCAGGCTGTAACACAATGTGGGAAAAGCAAAGGGGTGTGACTACGTTCTGATGGCACTGTACCTCCTGCTGTCAGCAAGGTTACACTGCTGGCACCTTGTTCTAACTTTCTCCACACACTCAAAGTAGTGTGTGTGTGTGTGTGTGTGTGTGTGTGTGTGTGTGTGTGTGTGTGTGTGTGTGAACGCACACACAGACTGTTTTCTGGGTGGGGATGTTCTGTCAGGGCCTTTGGAATGTTCTCTACATTCCACCGCTTCTTGTTGACCTGACTGTCTCCATGGTGACTAAGGCTGTGGCTCTCTTCCTGTGTGTGTGTGTGTGTGTGTAGAGTTCATGATTGACAGGCCGGAGCAGGAGTTCCAGGACTTGAATGACAAGGCTCGGGCACTCAAACACATCCTCAGCAAGATCCCAGACGAGATCAACGACAGAGTACGCTTCTTACAGACCATCAAGTCAGTACACACTCGCTTGCAGACCTCCTAGCACACCCTCAGTGATGTGATTAACACTTCACAAGTACACAGTTCTCCAAGAACACACTCATTCTCTTGTTCCCATTTTCTTTCCAATGTAATACTAAGTCTCAAGTAGTACACACAGTTCTTCTCGCCCAGACGTATTCTTTCAGGGCTTGTTTCTGTCTTGGCTCAATTTGCCAGTTCTCAAATTGAATTTGTGTTTGAGTCACTCTAAGTAACTTTGTCAGTGGAATATTTAGGAAAAAATAAATTTTGAACATAGTAGAATTCTGCTGTATTTAAAGGGGGAAAGTGAGAGGGGAGAGAGGCTGAGACTAAGAGGTTCTAGAAAGGCGGTAAGGATGGTGACATGGTTCAAGATGTCTGACTGCTGTTGGACCAAGGAGTGAGAGGTGACATGGTTCAAGATGTCTGACTGCTGTTGGACCAAGGAGTGAGAGGTGACATGGTTCAAGATGTCTGACTGCTGTTGGACCAAGGAGTGAGAGGTGACATGGTTCAAGATGTCTGACTGCTGTTGGACCAAGGAGTGAGAGGTGACATGGTTCAAGATGTCTGACTGCTGTTGGACCAAGGAGTGAGAGGTGACATGGTTCAAGATGTCTGACTGCTGTTGGACCAAGGAGTGAGAGGTGACATGGTTCAAGATGTCTGACTGCTGTTGGACCAAGGAGTGAGAGGTGACATGGTTCAAGATGTCTGACTGCTGTTGGACCAAGGAGTGAGAGGTGACATGGTTCAAGATGTCTGACTGCTGTTGGACCAAGGAGTGAGAGGTGACATGGTTCAAGATGTCTGACTGCTGTTGGACCAAGGTGTGAGAGGTGACATGGTTCAAGATGTCTGACTGCTGTTGGACCAAGGAGTGAGAGGTGACATGGTTCAAGATGTCTGACTGCTGTTGGACCAAGGAGTGAGAGGTGACATGGTTCAAGATGTCTGACTGCTGTTGGACCAAGGAGTGAGAGGTGACATGGTTCAAGATGTCTGACTGCTGTTGGACCAAGGAGTGAGAGGTGACATGGTTCAAGATGTCTGACTGCTGTTGGACCAAGGTGTGAGAGGTGACATGGTTCAAGATGTCTGACTGCTGTTGGACCAAGGAGTGAGAGGTGACATGGTTCAAGATGTCTGACTGCTGTTGGACCAAGGAGTGAGAGGTGACATGGTTCAAGATGTCTGACTGCTGTTGGACCAAGGAGTGAGAGGTGACATGGTTCAAGATGTCTGACTGCTGTTGGACCAAGGAGTGAGAGGTGACATGGTTCAAGATGTCTGACTGCTGTTGGACCAAGGAGTGAGAGGTGACATGGTTCAAGATGTCTGACTGCTGTTGGACCAAGGAGTGAGAGGTGACATGGTTCAAGATGTCTGACTGCTGTTGGACCAAGGAGTGAGAGGTGACATGGTTCAAGATGTCTGACTGCTGTTGGACCAAGGAGTGAGAGGTGACATGGTTCAAGATGTCTGACTGCTGTTGGACCAAGGAGTAAGAGAGGTGACATGGTTCAAGATGTCTGACTGCTGTTGGACCAAGGAGTAAGAGAGGTGACATGGTTCAAGATGTCTGACTGCTGTTGGACCAAGGAGTGAGAGGTGACATGGTTCAAGATGTCTGACTGCTGTTGGACCAAGGAGTGAGAGGTGACATGGTTCAAGATGTCTGACTGCTGTTGGACCAAGGAGTGAGAGGTGACATGGTTCAAGATGTCTGACTGCTGTTGGACCAAGGAGTGAGAGGTGACATGGTTCAAGATGTCTGACTGCTGTTGGACCAAGGAGTAAGAGAGGTGACATGGTTCAAGATGTCTGACTGCTGTTGGACCAAGGAGTGAGAGGTGACATGGTTCAAGATGTCTGACTGCTGTTGGACCAAGGAGTGAGAGGTGACATGGTTCAAGATGTCTGACTGCTGTTGGACCAAGGAGTGAGAGGTGACATGGTTCAAGATGTCTGACTGCTGTTGGACCAAGGAGTGAGAGGTGACATGGTTCAAGATGTCTGACTGCTGTTGGACCAAGGAGTGAGAGGTGACATGGTTCAAGATGTCTGACTGCTGTTGGACCAAGGAGTAAGAGAGGTGACATGGTTCAAGATGTCTGACTGCTGTTGGACCAAGGAGTGAGAGGTGACATGGTTCAAGATGTCTGACTGCTGTTGGACCAAGGAGTGAGAGGTGACATGGTTCAAGATGTCTGACTGCTGTTGTAGTCATTGTCCACAGACGGGGCCTAAAATGAACACCTGCCAAATGCGGGTAGATGTCCATTTCACCAGCCACGGTGGACTAAAGAACTAAGAATCCTATATAGCCTATTACACCTGGTGCTGAAACTCTGCACGTGAAGAACTGAGTGAAAGATTCAGCCATAGAAGTTGGTCTAATTTACTTGAAACTGAAGTGAAATTTTGTCCTTGTGTTTCTTGACTATTTACATTGTTTTGTTCACAAGCTAGGTTGTTTTTCTATGTTTGAGTTTCAACTGCTAGAGAAGACAAAGCTTGTACTAGTCAGACTCGGTCTCACAGGGACAAACATGACTCAGAGTTGGCTACCACGGTAACCTCCGGCCCTGAAAGGGGCAGGTGAAAATGTTTGTCTCGTGAGATCTTGGTTAAAGACTCAAGTCACAAAAAATGTACTGAAATAATGTACTACATTACTTCTTACTAGTAATACATGTATTGTTTTAGAAACATTTCAAAGCATGCTCATCTGTTTTGTGTTTTGTTGGTGTAATTTTAGAAGGAAAAAATGATATATTTTGAGTGGTAAAAAAATCAGAATGGCTGGTAGATTTTAAAATCTACCTGACACATTGGCTGGTGGACCAAAAAGTAATTTTTATACTCTGTGCACAGAGATATTGCCAGCGCCATCAAGGAACTCCTGGACACAGTCAACACTGTCTTCCGAAAATACCAGTACCAGAACCGACGGGTGAGAACACTACACACACACACTACACACACACTACACACACACACCACACACTACACATACACACACTACACACATACACACACACTACACATACACACACACACACTACACATACATACACTATACACACACACTACACATACATACACTACACACACACACACTACAGACACACACTACACACACACACTACACACATACACACACACTACACATACACACACACTACACATACACACACACACTACACATACATACACTATACACACACACACTACACATACACACACTACACACACACACACTACACATACATACACTATACACACACACACTACACATACATACACTACACACACACACACACACACACACACACACACACACACTACACACTACACACACACACTACACACACACACACACACTACACATACACACACACACTACACATACATACACTATACACACACACACACTACACACACACACACTACACATACATACACTATACACACACACACACTACACATACATACACTACACTCACACACTACACACACACACTACACACATACACACACACTACACATACATACACTATACACACACACACTACACATACACACACACACACTACACACACACACTACACACATACACACACACACTACACATACACATACACACACACACACTACACACACACACTACACACATACACACACACACTACACATACACATACACACTACACATACATACACATACACACACTACACATACACACACACTACACATACACACACTACACAAACACACTACACACACACTACACATACACACACACACTACACACATACACACACACTACACATACACACACACACACTACACATACACACACACACTACACATACATACACTATACACACACACACTACACATACATACACTACACACACACACTACACACACACACACTACACATACACACACACACACTACACATACACACACACACACACTACACATACACACACTACAGACACACACTACACACACACACTACACACACACACACTACACACATACACACATACACACACACTACACATACGCACACACACTACACATACATACACTATACACACACACTACACATACATACACTATACACACACACTACACATACATACACTACACACACACACACTACAGACACACACTACACACACATACATACACTATACACACACACACTACACACACACACTACACACACACACACTACACACACACACACTACACACACACACACTACACATACACACACACACTACACATACATACACTATACACACACACACTACACATACATACACTATACACACACACACTACACATACACACACACACACTACACACACACACTACGCACATACACACACACTACACATACACATACACACTACACATACATACACTACACACACTACACATACACACACACACACTACACACACACACACTACACACACACACACACTACACACACACACACTACACATACACACACACTTACATACACACACACTACACACATACACACACACACTACACATACACACACACACTACACATACATACACTATACACACACACACTACACATACATACACTACACACACACACACTACAGACACACACTACACACACACACACTACACATACACACACACACTACACATACATACACTATACACACACACACTACACATACACACACTACAGACACACACTACACACACACACACTACACATACACACACTACACACACACACACTACAGACACACACTACACAGACATACACTATACATACACACACACTACACATACGCACACACACTACACATACATACACTATACACACACACTACACATACATACACTACACACACACACACTACAGACACACACTACACACACATACACTACACATACACACACACACTACACATACATACACTATACACACATACACACACTACACACACACACACACACACACACTACACATACACACACACACTACACATACATACACTATACACACACACACTACAGACACACACTACAGACAGGCCAATTTAGATGTCTTCTCCTTTCTTTCTCCCTCGGCTGTCAGCAGAGTTTGAGACGTTCTTGTGTTTTTTCCTCTCCATTATCTTCTGTAAGAGTGAAAAGCCTCTGTTGTTTTCTCAGGCACTGGAACACCAAAAGAAAGAGTTTGTGAAATACTCCAAGAGCTTCAGCGACACACTTAAAACCTACTTCAAAGATGGAAAGTAAGAACCTCATCACCTCCTTTATGTTTCTACCCAGCTGTTCTCTTCCATGGCCCGTACAATATATCACCCATACCGGTTTACATCTGGCCCGTACAATATATCACCCATACCGGTTTACATCTGGCCCGTACAATATATCACCCATACCGGTTTACATCTGGCCCGTACAATATATCACCCATACCGGTTTACATCTGGCCCGTACAATATATCACCCATATCGGTTTACATCTGGCCCGTACAATATATCACCCATACCGGTTTACATCTGGCCCGTACAATATATCACCCATACCGGTTTACATCTGGCCCGTACAATATATCACCCATACCGGTTTACATCTGGCCCGTACAATATATCACCCATACCGGTTTACATCTGGCCCGTACAATATATCACCCATACCGGTTTACATCTGGCCCGTACAATATATCACCCATACCGGTTTACATCTGGCCCGTACAATATATCACCCATACCGGTTTACATCTGGCCCGTACAATATATCACCCATACCGGTTTACATCTGGCCCGTACAATATATCACCCATACCGGTTTACATCTGGCCCGTACAATATATCACCCATACCGGTTTACATCTGGCCCGTACAATATATCCCCCATATCGGTTTACATCTGGCCCGTACAATATATCACCCATACCGGTTTTACATCTGGCCCGTACAATATATCACCCATACCGGTTTACATCTGGCCCGTACAATATATCACCCATACCGGTTTACATCTGGCCCGTACAATATATCACCCATATCGGTTTACATCTGGCCCGTACAATATATCACCCATACCGGTTTACATCTGGCCCGTACAATATATCACCCATACAGGCTTACATCTGGCCCGTACAATATATCACCCATACCGGTTTACATCTGGCCCGTACAATATATCACCCATACCGGCTTACATCTGGCCCGTACAATATATCACCCATACCGGTTTACATCTGGCCCGTACAATATATCACCCATATCGGTTTACATCTGGCCCGTACAATATATCACCCATACCGGTTTACATCTGGCCCGTACAATATATCACCCATACCGGTTTACATCTGGCCCGTACAATATATCACCCATATCGGTTTACATCTGGCCCGTACAATATATCACCCATACCGGTTTACATCTGGCCCGTACAATATATCACCCATACCGGTTTACATCTGGCCCGTACAATATATCACCCATACCGGTTTACATCTGGCCCGTACAATATATCACCCATACCGGTTTACATCTGGCCCGTACAATATATCACCCATACCGGTTTACATCTGGCCCGTACAATATATCACCCATACCGGTTTACATCTGGCCCGTACAATATATCACCCATATCGGTTTACATCTGGCCCGTACAATATATCACCCATACCGGTTTACATCTGGCCCGTACAATATATCACCCATACCGGTTTACATCTGGCCCGTACAATATATCACCCATACCGGTTTACATCTGGCCCGTACAATATATCACCCATACCGGTTTACATCTGGCCCGTACAATATATCACCCATACCGGTTTACATCTGGCCCGTACAATATATCACCCATACCGGTTTACATCTGGCCCGTACAATATATCACCCATACCGGTTTACATCTGGCCCGTACAATATATCACCCCATACCGGTTTACATCTGGCCCGTACAATATATCACCCATACCGGTTTACATCTGGCCCGTACAATATATCACCCATACCGGTTTACATCTGGCCCGTACAATATATCACCCATACCGGTTACATCTGGCCCGTACATATATCACCCATACCGGTTTACATCTGGCCCGTACAATATATCACCCTACCGGTTTACATCTGGCCCGTACAATATATCACCCATACCGGTTTACATCTGGCCCGTACAATATATCACCCATACCGGTTTACATCTGGCCCGTACAATATATCACCCATACCGGTTTACATCTGGCCCGTACAATATATCACCCATACCGGTTTACATCTGGCCCGTACAATATATTCACCCATACCGGTTTACATCTGGCCCGTACAATATATCACCCATACCGGTTTACATCTGGCCCGTACAATATATCACCCATACCGGTTTACATCTGGCCCGTACAATATATCACCCATACCGGTTTACATCTGGCCCGTACAATATATCACCCATACCGGTTTACATCTGGCCCGTACAATATATCACCCATACCGGTTTACATCTGGCCCGTACAATATATCACCCATACCGGTTTACATCTGGCCCGTACAATATATCACCCATACCGGTTTACATCTGGCCCGTACAGTATATCAACCCATACCGGTTTTACATCTGGCCCGTACAGTATATCACCCTACCGGTTTACATCTGCCCGTACAGTATATCACCCATACCGGTTTACATCTGGCCCGTAACGTATATCCCCATAACCGGTTTAAGGAAAACCATCGTGGCCCGTACAGTATATCACCCATACCGGTTTACATCTGGCCCGTACAAGTATATCCACCCTATCGGTTTACATCTGGCCCGTACAATATATCACCCATACCGGTTTACATCTGGCCCGTACAATATATCACCCATACCGGTTTACATCTGGCCCGTACAATATATCACCCATACCGGTTTACATCTGGCCCGTACAATATATCACCCATACCGTTTAACATCTGGCCCGTACAATATATCACCCATTCCGGTTTACATCTGCGCCCGTACAATATATCACCCATACACGGTTTTACATCTGGCCCGTACAATATATCACCCATACCGGTTTACATCTGGCCCGTACAGTATATCACCCATACCGGTTTACATCTGGCCCGTACAGTATATCACCCATACCGGTTTACATCTGGCCCGTACAGTATATCACCCATACCGGTTTACATCTGGCCCGTACAGTATATCACCCATACCGGTTTACATCTGGCCCGTACAGTATATCACCCATACCGGTTTACATCTGGCCCGTACAGTATATCCCCCATACCGGTTTACATCTGGCCCGTACAGTATATCACCCATACCGGTTTACATCTGGCCCGTACAGTATATCCCCCATATCGGTTTACATCTGGCCCGTACAATATATCACCCATACCGGTTTACATCTGGCCCGTACAATATATCACCCATATCGGTTTACATCTGGCCCGTACAATATATCACCCATACCGGTTTACATCTGGCCCGTACAATATATCACCCATACCGGTTTACATCTGGCCCGTACAATATATCACCCATACCGGTTTACATCTGGCCCGTACAATATATCACCCATACCGGTTTACATCTGGCCCGTACAATATATCACCCATACCGGTTTACATCTGGCCCGTACAGTATATCACCCATACCGGTTTACATCTGGCCCGTACAGTATATCACCCATACCGGTTTACATCTGGCCCGTACAGTATATCACCCATACCGGTTTACATCTGGCCCGTACAGTATATCACCCATACCGGTTTACATCTGGCCCGTACAGTATATCACCCATACCGGTTTACATCTGGCCCGTACAGTATATCACCCATACCGGTTTACATCTGGCCCGTACAGTATATCACCCATACCGGTTTACATCTGGCCCGTACAGTATATCACCCATACCGGTTTACATCTGGCCCGTACAATATATCACCCATACCGGTTTACATCTGGCCCGTACAATATATCCCCCATATCGGTTTACATCTGGCCCGTACAATATATCACCCATACCGGTTTACATCTGGCCCGTACAATATATCACCCATACCGGTTTACATCTGGCCCGTACAATATATCACCCATACCGGTTTACATCTGGCCCGTACAATATATCACCCATACCGGTTTACATCTGGCCCGTACAATATATCACCCATACCGGTTTACATCTGGCCCGTACAATATATCACCCATACCGGTTTACATCTGGCCCGTACAATATATCACCCATTTGTGTGTAGGTGTTTGTGTGTAGGGAGGGCCATGGACAGAGCACGTCGGGGAGTGTTTGTGTTTAGGGAGGGCCATGGACAGAGCACGTCGAGGAGTGTTTGTGTGTAGGGAGGGCCATGGAAAGCCACTGGGCGGTTAGGTTTGTCTCCTTTATATTTCCATAAAAATCGGGGGGAAAACGCTGCCCATCTGTGATAGGCTACTTGAATAACGAGACACGCCTCCGCCTGTAGTATTTACCGCAGATGCATCATTTTGGTTCCCAGAAGTTCTGCGTTGTGTCCAATGCCTTCACCCAAGCAGTATTCCCACTGGTAGAATGTTATTGATAGAACCAAAGGGTTCTCTCGGCATCATCAAGCAAGAAGCATTTTGAAATGCTCTGCTCTGTGGAAAGAAAGAACAAGTTGTATTTGGGGTGTATTTACAGAGGCTGTTTGCCAAATCATATCAACAGTTTATTGGTCACATACACACGGTTAGCAGATGTTAATATGAGTGTAGCGAAATGCTTGTGCTTCTAGTTCCGACCGTGCAGTAATATCTAACAAGTAATCTAACAATTTCACAACAACTACCTTATACACACACAAGTGTAAAGGAATTAATATGTTTGTATAAATATATGAATGAGCGATGGCTGTGCAGCATAGGCAAGATGCAGTAGATGGTATAGAGTACAGTATATACATATGAGATGAGTAATGTAGGTTATGAAAACATTATATAAAGTGGCTAGTGATACATTACATCAAGATGCAGTAGATGGTATGGAGTACAGTATATAAATATGAGATGAGTATTGTAGGGTATGAAAACATATAAAGCAGCATTGTTTAAAGTGGCTAGTGATACATTACATCAGGATGGCAAGATGCAGTAGATGGTATAGAGTACAGTATATACATATGAGATGAGTAATGTAGGATATGTAGACATTATTAAAGTGGCGTTATTTCAAGTGAATAGTAAAACCTTTATTAAATCAATTTATTAAATGTATTCAAGTGGCCAGAGATTTTAGTTTGTATGTTGGCAGCAGCCTCTCTGTTAGTGATGGCTGTTTAACAGTCTGATGGCCTTGAGATAGAAGCTGTTTTTCAGTCTCTCGGTCCCAGCTTTGATGCACCTGTACTGACCTCGCCTTCTGGATGATAGCGGGGTGAACAGGCAGTGGCTCGGGTGGTTGCTGTCCTTTATGATCTTTTTGGCCTTCCTGTGACATTGGGTGGTGTAGGTGTCCTGGAGGGCAGGTAGTTTGCACCCGGTGATGCGTTGTGCAGACCTCACTACCCTCTGGAGAGCCTTCCGGTTGTGGGCGGAGCAGCTGCCGTACCAGGCGGTAATACAGCCCGAAAGGATGCTCTCTATTGTGCATCTGTAAAAGTTTGTGTGTTTTAGGTGACAAGCCAAATTTCTTCAGCCTCCTGAGGTTGAAGAGGCGCTGCTGCACCTTCTTCACCACGCTGTCTGTGTGGGTGGACCATTTCAGTTTGTCCGTGATGTGTACGCCGAGGAACTTAAAACTCTCCACCCTCTCCACTACTGTCCCGTCGATGTGGATGGGGGGGATTACCCTATCTATCTTGTTGTAGCCTATATTCATTACCAAAACGGCCTTGCTTCACTGTGTAGGGAGCTGTCCATGGTGCTGATACAGCGGAGATGGGTTACAGATTTCACGCCAACCTGTCACTTCAAAAGCACTCAATGGTCTGAGTCTCTGCATTTTAACTTTGTTTGTGGTATAGCGTGATATAAGCAGGAATGAATAATTATTTGTGTTTATTGTGGTATAGCGTGATAGAAGCAGAAATTAATAATTATTTGTGTTTATTGTGGTATAACGTGATATAAGCAGAAATCAATAATTATTTGTGTTTATTGTGGTATAGCGTGATATAAGCAGAATTCAGTATAATTCTTTGTTTTTTGCCTGGTGTACTGCTTAGTTGACCATGTGACTGTGTGGCAGAAACGATACTTGGCATTTTCAGGGTTGTTTAATCATTCCCATTACCATTCACTGTGAAATCACATTTAGGCTTGATTCTCTGAAGCCTGACATTTCGACAGATCAAAGCACTGTATCAATCCCAGCGTTGCCATGGTTTCCTGTGACTGACACCGCCTTCCCTGTGTGTCCCTGTCTCTCTCTGTCCCGCTTGTTTCCAGGGCGATAAACGTGTTTGTCAGCGCGAACAGGCTCATCCACCAAACCAACCTAATCCTCCAGACCTTCAAGACCGTGACATAGACGGGGTTAACCACACTAACCCAGGCTTTTATCAGAGGACAGGAAACCCTTTATATGTACAATGTTAAGATTCTGCTTTTGGGACTGTATCGTTTCTAAGTCTTGCTTCATGGGGGGGGTCATTTAGAGTTACAGGGGGTCAGACTATAATTGCCAGAGTTTTTTAATTATTGTTGTATTTTTTTTCCACCACGATCATGCTACCGCCACAGAGTATCTGATGTCAATGCTCCTCTTTTTCTCTGTGTCTTCCCCACCCCCCTCTCTCTTTCCCACCCCCCTCTCTCTTTCCCACCCCCCTCTCTCTTCCCCACCCCCCTCTCTCGCTCTCTCACTCTGTCCATGTGAAAGCCAAAACACCGGGCCTTAATATGGCCATTGAGGCATTCCTAAAGCAGAGTGTAAATACAGGGACTTTTGTTTTTGAGACATGATGGTGTATATTTAACAGATATTTGGTCGCAGAATGTTCAAATAAAAAGTTTAAACATTTTGGAAAGATTTTAAATTGGTCTTTTGCTTTTGTCATTTTCCATGTAATATAGGTCTGTCTTTTTGCTCTGTGTAACAGTGGATTTGCCATGGTGGAGTTTAGCAGCTATTCTGGGTCGGTACCCGTTTCTAGCACTCGGCCATTCTGAAAACGTTTTTTTTTTCTTGTTTTATTGTTGAAGTCTTGGAGACCTAATTTTGGATCCTGTTGCCATTGATGGCTGCTGTGATCAGCTAAATCAGATTATTCCAGGCCATTAGCCTTTAAGTCATATGGACGAATCAGCCATGACACTGGAATGTGTGTGTTTTAAATGATACACTCTGTTGGGTATCAGTGTTTTATTTGACTGTGTTAGGTGTAAAAGTGTTAAGGGCAGCTCGACTGTGTGTTTGTGTGTTCACCATTAGAAAGAGGGGTAGGGGAGTAACAAATACATTTTGGAAACTGTCAAAATGTTCTCTCCACCCCCATCATATGTGTGTGTTCGTAGGTGTCTGCATGTGTTGGAGGGATTGTTAAAGCGATTGGTGAATTACTGTGTTGCTATGCTGAGCATGTTACTGTACGGTATGTGTGTGAGACAGAGCACTGTGTGTGTGTGGGGGGGGGAGGTTAATTGTACCCTGGTCTAAGATAAGCTCTTCTCCGGTGTCCGATCTGAATATACCAGAGAAACTGCCTGCTGGACACACAAACAAGCCTCACTCTCACGATGTGGTTGCCAGGAGACTCCAGGCTTTGAGAGGCATAATAAAATCAAAGAGTGTTTGTGGGGTGAGGGGGGGGGGCTTTCTTTGCCACTGTTATGGCTACTGTTGGTAGTTAACTCTTTGGCAGTGTCTGTTACGGTACTGGAGGAGTCTTAGTGTTGGATGCACCAGTGCTTATTCCAACCTTGTACTATACTTCAACTAAGTGGTGTGAGGAGAAAACGCACACTGTCAAGGTTAGAAAGGGAAGAACAAACTGGGAAAAACATTCAGACACTCTTGGAGAAAATAGGGGATCAATTAAAAGTTACTTCAAACCAACGCTACATGAAAGACTTGTCTGTAGTGCCTTAGTGGTGTGAAAGCACCTCTGGACGAACTCTGGACCCCTTAAGGACACCTGGGAGAGGAGACCCGGTCATGCACACAGGGTGATGTGAGCAGAGAACCATCTGACTGAGCTGGTATGTTTGAAAAGTAGCTGTAGGCATGTGTAGAAGGTATGTTTTGGCTTGGTTACTATGATGGTTCAGGTCAGGGTTGTGTTCAATTCAGAACTGATACATGTCAATTCATGAATTTGAATTGGGAGTCGTAAACAGGATACAGAATTGCAATTTCAATTAAAGGAAACATGCTGGATATATATATACAGATATAAATGCAACAATTTCAAAGATTTTACTGAGTTACAGTTCATAAGGAAATCAGTCAATTGAAATAAATGAATTAGGCCCTAATCTATGGATTTCACATGACTGGGCTGCACCCACAATAGGGCTTTAATACAGACAGAAATACTCTTCAGGAACCCACCTCACCTCAGACGATCCTGCAGGTGAAGAAGCCGGATGTGGCGGTCCTGGGCTGGCGTGGTTACACAGGTCTGTGGTTGTGAGGCCGGTTGGACATACTGCCAAAGTCTCTAAAATGACTTTGAAGGCAGCTTATTGTAGAGAAATTAACATTCAAGTCTCTGCCAACAGCTCTGGTGGACATTACTGCCGTCAGCATGGCAATTGTACTCTCCTCAAAACTAGAGACATCTGTGGCATTTTAAAGTGGCCTTTTCTTGTCCCCAGCACAAGCTGCACCTGTGAAGCTGTTGAATCAGCTTCTTGATATGCCACACCTGTCAGGTGGATGGATTATCTTGGCGAAGGAGAAATGCTCACTAACAGGGATATAAACTATTTGTGCACAACATTTTAAAGAAATTAGCTTTTTGTGCGAATGTAACATTTCTGGGATCTTTCATTTCAGCTCATGAAACATGGGCCAACACTTTACATGTTGCGTTTATATTTTGTTCAATGTAGAATTGAATTCAGTGAAATTCAATGAAATTACAGTAAATGCCACTGCTATTCTATATTAGGTGTCTATATAAATATACATTTTGTACATATACATGCAAATAAAATATGAAACAATAGATTTTCAGGACAAACTCTTAAAATGAATGATGATGGAAAACAAAACCTGTATGTGAATATTATTTATGTTCACATAGTTATATTTCATTAATCAGTTAAATGTTGTTCAGTATTGGAGAAAACAAAAGTAAATTTCCCAGAATGCATTAGTTTAACCCTCAAGTTGACCCTAAAGCCTTCTAAAAAGAAGCCAATCAGATGAAATTGTTGGTTGAAATATTATCGGCTATTCTAAGAACTAAGGTTAAAAGAGAATATGAATGTTGTTTTCACAGAAAAGTGATATATTCTTTGGTATCTGGAAGTCTGACCTGTCAGATTCAATTAAACTCTCATGTTCTATGACTGAGTGGAATTTATTTGAATTGCACTGAATTAAATTTGACTTCCTGTTACTCAAATTCTACATCCTGTGGTGTGTGGCAAATTCAATTTGAATTTCAACTCATGAGTTGAATGGGAGTCAATTCCAAGATTCAGAATTGACCACAACCCTGGTTCAAGTAGATCGAATTGCTGGAATGATCACCACATTGCTACTGAAGTGACACTGCCACACAGTGCGCTTTCATTTATTCACAGGTTTAAAGGCCCGTTGTAATAAAAAATGTGATTTTTCTATATTTCCACACTATGAGCTTGGAATAATATTGTGAAATTGTAAAAATGATGATAATGCCATTTTAGTGTAAGAGCTGTTTGAAAACACCGCCTGACATTTCTGCCTGTTTAGGTAGGATGGAGTTTTGGCCTGCCTGGTGACATCACCAGGTGGTAAATGAGTTAATAGACCAATAAGAAAGAGAGTTCCAATCTCTCTGCCAATAACAGCTAGTTTTCAGTTCATTCCCCCCTTCAGACCATTCGCAGACAAAACTTGCACAATCTTTGCATGAGAAATAGCTCTTTGCTAAGAAGATATTTTTGTTTCTTTTTTGCCAATTTTAATTGAAAACAATCACGTTAAGGTACGTAATTGTTACCCAGAAATGATTTGATATTGATATAAAATGTTTGCGTTGGACCTTTAAGCTCAGCAGGGGTTGAACCCTTGTTTTTCTCTACCTCTCAAACTTCGTCATTCTGCTGCCATGACAACACTGAGCAGTACATATAGACTGTTTTACTGTAGAGTGAGTATGATTGGCTTAGAGCAGATTGCTTTCTCGAGTAGCTCGTAGAGATATGAGTGATTTATAGGTAGTTGACACTGTATCTATGCAATCACAAATACACAATCCTTCCAATAGCTGTCTGTGCTTTCCTCCTTGCACACACCCCTGTCTGGAACCTTTATATGATTGACAGCTAGCTGTTACCCTGTCTGAGTGGAAACCACGGAGACCAAGATGGAGGCGGGACCACTGGAGAGCAGGCTGAGTATGGAGGACTATGAGAAACTGCAGAGCCTCTTTCTGGTGAGTGGGTATGGGTACGGAAATGACACAGTAGACATACAGCCCCCCTGTTGATCTGTGATGACCTCTGTTGTAGGGTGACAGTGAAGCAGGCGTGTCCTTCTCCAGGGCAGAGTTTATAGAACAAGCTTGGTCTGCAGTGAGACGCGGCTCCAGGGAGGAGTACGGCCTCCTATTCGACAGTGTTGTCGTCACTCAGGAGCAGCGTAGCCTGCTATTGGACAGTGCTGACGAGCGAGGGGAGAGGAGAGTAGACTGGGAGAGGCTGACTTCCTTCCTGCTGTTAGGGCTGTCAGAAAAAGAGGAGAATGAACGGGCTGCCACCGTGCCTCGCTGGCAGCCTCCACGAACGCTGACCCCTCCACACCGTGACCCTGTCCAACAGGTAACACGAAACTCCAGCCTACCAACTCACAATGCTGTAATGGTGCTAATAATTCAGAATGAAACAATGGAATAATGAAATAATATAAAATGCATATAAGCATTTAATGTTATTCTCCATTGGTGGTTGTGTATACACTATCTGTTGACATCTCTATGGTTACCCCAGGTGGTGTACCTGCGTAGCTCAAGCCGGTACCTGTCGGTGAGTAAGGGGGGCACGCTGGGGGTGTGGGCGGGGGAGGACTTTGCCCTTCTCCAAACACACCGCCTCCACAACGACTCTGTCAGGCCCAAAGATCTCTGGGTAACTGCTATGGTGGTGCTGCACAACGTACACAAGGTCCAGTCCAACTCAGCCAATCAATCAATCAATTAATCAATCAATTAATCAATCAGTCAGTCAGTCAATGGGATGACCTGCCTCCATCCCTATCATCCCATCCTCTTCTCTCTGTCTCTGTCTCTGTCTCTCTCTGTCTCTGTCTCTCTCTGTCTCTCTCTCTCTCTCTCTGTCTCTCTGTCTCTCTCTCTCTCTCTCTCTCTCTCTCTCTCTCTCTCTCTCTCTCTCAGATAGCTGTGTCATTCACCAGTAAGGAGCTGTGTTTCTATGACTTGCTGTCCAAGCAGCAGTTTAGCTGCCAATATAAACTCCAGGGTCTGAGATACGCCCCTCTCAGTCTGGACTACTGGTTTCACCCCACTTACCCTGCCCAGGCTGTACTCACCATGGGAGACACGGGGGGACAGGTGAGAGGGGAGGGGGGGAGACAGGGGGACAAGGGAGGGGGAGAAATGGGTACAGGTGGGAAAGGAGGGGGAGAGACGGGGACAGGTGAGAGGGGAGGGGGAGAGACAGTGGGACAGGTAGGAGAGAGATGGGAACAGGTGATAGAGGAGCGGGGAGAAGGTGGGAGAGGGGAGGGGAGGGGGAGAGACAGGGGAGAGGTGAGGGGGGAGGTGGAGAGAGAGGGGAAGAGGTGAGAGGGGAGGGGTAGAGACAGTGGGACAGGTGAGGGGGAGGTGGAGGGGGAGAGATGGGAAGAGGTGAGAGGGGAGGGGGAGAGACAGGGGACAGGTGAGAGGGGAGGGGGAGTGACAGGGACAGGTGGGAGGGAAGGGGGAGAGACAGGAGGACAGGTTAGAGGGGAGGGGGAGAGACAGGAGGACAGGTGAGAGGGGAGGGGGAGAGACAGGAGGACAGGTTAGAGAGAGACAGGGGACAGTGAGAGG
>NC_042982.1:39005785-39032975 GCF_901001165.1 Salmo trutta | reverse complement strand
CTCTTTAGCCTGTGCTGCTCACCTGCTTTGAAGCACAGCCTCTTTCACTCTGTAAGCGTCTGTCTCCCGTTCCTCACTTCTCTCCTCTTCTACCCATTCCCACGCTGTGACCCTCCTGGGAGTCTGTCTGTCCCCACTGCAAGAGACTGAGAGAGAGAAGTAGGGAGGTAGGGAGTGAGGAAGGGGAAAGAGAGAGAAAGACAGAGAGAAAGAAATAAGATTAGCAGGAGAGCGAGAGAGAGAGAGAGAGAGAGAGAGAGAGAGAGAGAGAGAGAGAGAGAGAGAGAGAGAGAGAGAGAGAGAGAGAGAGAGAGAGAGAGAGTAAAACAAAAAGATAATTAATTGACACATTGGAAAGAATTAACAAAAAAACAGAGCAAACTGGAATGCTATTTGGCCCTGAACAGAGAGTAAACAGTGGCAGAATAACTGACCACTATGACTAACCCAAACTTAAGGAAAGTTTTGACTTTGTACAGACTCAGTGAGCATAGCCTTGCTATTGAGAAAGGCTGCCATAGACAGACCTGGCACTCAAGAGAAGACAGTCTATGTGAACACTGCCCACAAAATGAGGTGGAAACCGAGCTGCACTTCCTAACCTCCTGCCAAATGTATGACCATATTAGAGACACATATTTTCCTCAGATTACACAGATACTCAAAGAATTTGAAAACAAACCCAATTTTAATGAACTCCCATATCTACTGGGTGAAATACCACAGTGTACCATCACAGCAGCACGATTTGTGACCTGTTGCCACAAGAAAAGGGCAACCAGTGAAGAACAAACACCATTGCAAATACAACCCATTTTTATGTTTATATGTTTTACTATTTGCACATAATATGACATTTGTAATGTCTTTATTATTTTGTAACTTTTGTGAGTTTAATGTTTACTGTTCATTTTTATTGCTTATTTCACTTTTGTTTATTATCTAGTTCACTTGCTTTGGCAATGTTAACATATGTTTCCCATGCCAATAAAGCCCTTTAATTGAAATGGAATTGAATTGAGAGAGAGGCAGGGATAACAGACAGTGGATATAGCTGGTCCCTGGGCAGCATGAATAATGCAATGAGCTCCCTCAATGGACAACACTTTTAAACCTTCTCCGACTGCTCTCACACTCTTCCTCCTCCTCATCGATCCCTCTGATTTCTCCTCCTCTCTCCCTCCTCTTCCTCTTCCTCATCTCTCCTTCCTCTTCTTCCTCCTCATTTCTCCCTGCTCTTCCTCCTCTCTCCCTCTTCCTCCTCTTTCTCTCTCTCTCCCTCCTCTTCCTCCTCCTCATCCCCCCTCTTCCTCCTCCTCTCTCCCTCCTCTTTCTCCTTCTCTTTCCCTCCTCCTCATCTCTCCCTCTTCCTCCTCCTTCTCTCTCCCTCCTCCTTCTCTCTCCCTCCTCTTCCTCCTTCTCTCTCCCTCCTCCTTCTCTCTCCCTCCTCTTCCTCCTTCTCTCTCCCTCCTCTTCCTCCTTCTCTCTCCCTCCTCTTCCTCCTCCTCTCTCCCCCCTCTTCCTCCTCCTCTCTCCCTCCTCTTCCTCCTTCTCTCTCCCTCTTCTTCCTCCTCCTCCTCTCTCCCTCCTCTTCCTCCTTCTCTCTCCCCCCTCTTCCTCCTCCTCTCTCCCTGCTCTTTCTCCTCCTCTCTCCCTCCTCTTCCTCCTCCTCTCTCCCTCCTCTTCCTCCTCTCTCTCTCTTCTTCTTCCTCCTCATCTCTCCCTGCTCTTCCTCCTCTCTCTCTCTTATTCCTCCTCCTCATCTCTCCCTCCTTTTCTTCCTCATCTCTCCCTGCTCTTCCTCCTCCTCCTCCTCTCTCCCTCCTCTTCCTCCTCCTTATCTCTCCCTTCTCTTACTCCGCTTTATCTCTTACTCCTCTTCCTCCTCTCTCTCTCCTCCTAATGCGCCTTCTCTCTCCTGCTGATCAGGTCATCCTGAACCCTCACCTCACACACAGGAGACATGTTGTATAATGCTGTACTAAGATCAGCTCCTCCTGAATCCTCATGTCACACAGAGGAACCTTGTTGTATAATGCTGTACTCAGATCAGTGTTGGCAGGCCCAGGCAGAACAGACTATATGTTGTGGTATTGTAAATAAAGCACTATGAGGGTGTAATACCTATTTTTTTACTTAACGATTGCATTGTTGGTTAGGGCCTGTAAGTAAGCATTTCACTCCAAGCATTTCACCTGTTCTATTCAGTGCACGTGACAAATAAACTTTGGTTTGATTTAATCATGACATGGCACACTGCACCTCCAGGAAAATGCTTCTGAAAGGTTCTGGAAACATTGGCAAAGAGTGAAGAGATGTGTAAGATATCGTAATGTGCATATCCTGTTTTGTTCCTGTTTTCTGTGTGGACAGGAAGTTATGACGGGGAGCTGACGGTGTGGAACAACAGCACAGAGAACGCCCTGAGAAAGCTCCGTCCAGATCCTGAGAGAGAACGCAGCAGGTCTCAGACGGGTCAGAACCACACTGACACACCGCCTGTCTAACTAACTACTACAAGTACTGCTATTTAACCCCCCCACACTCTACACAACACTTTAACACAAACGTCCTTTCAATGACCCCATATCTCCAGTGTGTAATGTGAACGGTGAGGAGCACTCAGAGAGCAGTGGTAGCGTCTCCAGAATCTTCTTCCTGCCAGGACGTAAGGGCTTTGCCACCGTTGGTGAGCGATGGTACTTTTGTAAACTCCTGTGAAAGGATACGTGATTCTATTATACTGTTCTAGTCACTGACTGGCCCTGTTGTGGTCTGTAGGTGGAGCGGACCTGGTCTCATGTGGCGGTTCTGGTCTGGTTCGGTTCTGGAACACGGTCCATAGCGGTCTGGTTGCTGTGTTCACAGCTCATAAAGACATAGGGTCCATCATCATGACCATGACCACCTGTGGTCGATACCTGATCACTGCTGACATGGAGGGAACCCTGAAGACCTGGGGCATACAGGTTGGAGAGAGAGAGACTAGGCCTAGATGTTTCCTTTTTAGCTGCTTTAATGGTCTGTGATTATATATTGTGGTGTTCTGTGTGTTTGTTTGTCTGCCTGTCCATTAGGAATACTGCCTCCTGCCCAGCGACGGAGTGACCAATGAGGCTCCAGAATTGCTGGGTAGTCTCCGCCCACACATGGACTGTGTAACTCACTTGGAGACGTGTCTCCATGGCGACAGGCTCCTCCTCCTCTCAGCATCTGCAGACTGTAGCGTAGCTCTCAGCTACCTGCCTGGGGACACAGTGGGCGTGTTCGGACAGGTGTGTGTCTGTGTGTGTGTCTGTGTGTGTGTGTGCTCGGCCACAGGTGTGTAACAGGTACTCATCTACATCAGTGGAGGTAGGACCATCCTCCTCAGTGAATTTCATACATTTTTTTATTGTAAAATATTTCAAAACGTATCCTTTTTAGATAAAACTATACTAAATATAATCACGTCACCAAACAATTGATTTAAACACACTGTTTTGCAAAGAAGGTCTACAGTACGGTTTGTGCATTGAAGTCCACAAGCAAAAGGACAATGTAAGAGGAGGAGAGCGCATAGAAGGAATACAACGTGGCTGCTATGAAAGTGAACTGTGTTTACGCGTGATCAGGGGTGTATTCATTCCACCGATTCTGTTGAAAAATGTTTCTTAAAACGGAAGCAAATGGAACAAAACGGGGATTAACATACCTGAATTTGTCCAATAGAAATTCTCGTTTGCAACTGTTGGACTAATGATTACACCCTATATCAGCTAGATGCAGGTAAGAGTGTGCAAGGCGGTATTGAATGTCACTGTTTGTCGACCTCAATTTTGTCTCTTGACGTTGTAATCTTTAATTCATAGGCTAGGTTGTAGCAACCTGATGATGAGCATAGGGAAAATTAGAGTATCATGTAGTAGTCTTAACCTATCAATGCTACATTGAACTGGGGGAATGGAATATGAATGAGAAATCCACTATTCTGTATTAGAAATAAGACCATGCTCATGAAAAAACATATTGTCCTCCCTTAAAATGGGACCGACCACCACTGACTTACACACCCAGTAACCCTATGCACTCTGGTAGGCAGTGTTTATCACTCTGGTAGGCAGTGTTTATCACTCTGGTAGACAGTGTTAACCACTCTGGTAGACATCACTCTGGTAGACAGTGATTATCACTCTGGTAGACAGTGATTATCACTCTGGTAGACAGTGTTTATCACTCTGGTAGACAGTGATTATCACTCTGGTAGGCAGTGTTTATCACTCTGGTAGGCAGTGTTTATCACTCTGGTAGGCAGTGTTTATCACTCTGGTAGACAGTGTTAACCACTCTGGTAGACATCACTCTGGTAGACAGTGATTATCACTCTGGTAGACAGTGATTATCACTCTGGTAGACAGTGATTATCACTCTGGTAGACAGTGATTATCACTCTGGTAGGCAGTGTTTATCACTCTGGTAGACAGTGTTTATCACTCTGGTAGGCAGTGATTATCACTCTGGTAGACAGTGTTTATCACTCTGGTAGACAGTGTTAACCACTCTGGTAGACAGTGTTAACCACTCTGGTAGACAGTGTTAACCACTCTGGTAGACAATGTTAACCACTCTGGTAGACAGTGTTAACCACTCTGGTAGACAGTGTTAACCACTCTGGTAGACAGTGTTTATCACTCTGGTAGACAGTGTTAACCACTCTGGTAGACAGTGTTAACCACTCTGGTAGACAGTGTTAACCACTCTGGTAGACAGTGTTAACCACTCTGGTAGACAGTGTTAACCACTCTGGTAGACAGTGTTTATCACTCTGGTAGACAGTGTTAACCACTCTGGTAGATCTGGTAGACAGTGTTAACCACTCTGGTAGACAGTGTTAACCACTCTGGTAGACAGTGTTAACCACTCTGGTAGACAGTGTTAACCACTCTGGTAGACAGTGTTAACCACTCTGGTAGACAGTGTTTATCACTCTGGTAGACAGTGTTAACCACTCTGGTAGACAGTGTTAACCACTCTGGTAGACAGTGTTTATCACTCTGGTAGACAGTGTTAACCACTCTGGTAGACAGTGTTAACCACTCTGGTAGACAGTGTTTATCACTCTGGTAGACAGTGTTAACCACTCTGGTAGACAGTGTTAACCACTCTGGTAGACAGTGTTAACCACTCTGGTAGACAGTGTTAACCACTCTGTTAGACAGTGTTTATCACTCTGACTGAGTGTGTGTACAGTATGTGGGAGGTGTGTGGTTGATGAATCAGAAGTGAAACCCGGACTAAACTCTCTTTACAAGTGTGTTTGTAAAAAGCGTTTACCCCCCCCCCCCCCCCACACACACACATTTTTAGGAGGAGCACTGGCGTTTGGATGGGCCTGGATCTGTCCAAGTGAGAGAAGGAGAGCCTAGAGAGGGGACAGTGTCACTGCAGAGCCCCAGTGGTACAGACCCTGAGTTTGACAGCCAACCCCTCAAGATGCGGGAGGAGAGAAGGGAAGTAGTGGAGACAGAGGAGGCTGGAGACAACACAGGCCTGGAGAGAGAGGAGCTGGGGTCAATGTAAGTTCCCACTGTGTCACAGCAAGACATTCTGAACTTTATGACGTTAATATGTCCTGAAAAGGACTGTACAGATAGAAAACTCACTGGAGACAAATAGACTGAACATACTGTACACAGCTCAAAAACCCACTGGAGACAAATAGACTGAACATACTGTACACAGATAGAAAACCCACTGGAGACAAATAGACTGAACATACTGTACACAGCTCAAAAACCCACTGGAGACAAATAGACTGAACATACTGTACACAGATAGAAAACCCACTGGAGACAAATAGACTGAACATACTGTACACAGCTCAAAAACCCACTGGAGACAAATAGACTGAACATACTGTACACAGCTCAAAAACCCACTGGAGACAAATAGACTGAACATACTGTACACAGCTCAAAAACCCACTGGAGACAAATAGACTGAACATACTGTACACAGCTCAAAAACCCCCTGGAGACAAATAGACTGAACATACTGTACACAGCTCAAAAACCCACTGGAGACAAATAGACTGAACATACTGTACACAGCTCAAAAACCCACTGGAGACAAATAGACTGAACATACTGTACACAGATAGAAAACCCACTGGAGACAAATAGACTGAACATACTGTACACAGATAGAAAACCCACTGGAGACAAATAGACTGAACATACTGTACACAGATAGAAAACCCACTGGAGACAAATAGACTGAACATACTGTACACAGATAGAAAACCCACTGGAGATGAAAGAGTGGTTGTAGCTAACTAGATATTCACCATACAACAACACATGACAAGTCTTTAATTTAGTAATTCACTGTGATGTCATGTAATGTCTGCATGATGTGTGTGTGTGTCTGCATGATGTGTGTGTGTGCCTGCATGATGTGTGTGTGTGTCTGCATGATGTGTGTGTGTGTCTGCATGATGTGTGTGTGTGCCTGCATGATGTGTGTGCATGTCTGCATGATGTGTGTGTGTGTGTGTGTGTGCGCCTGCATGTATGTGTGTATCTGCATGGTGTGTGTGCATGATGTGTGTGTGTGTGTATGTGTGCCTGATGTGTGTGTGTGTGTGTGCATGATGTGTGTGTGTGTAGTATTCCCGGTGACTGTACTCCTCCGAGTAGTATTTTGGGGCGGAGCTACAAGGAGAGGCGGGGCCTGAGGGTGAGTGACAGCCGACCTGGCCATAGGGAGACACCACTGAATACTGATGTTGGTAAGTCCAGACTCAGCTAATGGGTTCCCTTCCTGTATTCTCATGCCTTCTATTCTCCTCTCATCTGAAGTCAGATTTGTGTGGGTGTGTGTGTGTGTGTGTTTTTGTGTGTGTGCGCATACATATTTCTCTACAGTCGTCAGTGTGTTTCCACTTCCTCTGTAGGTACGTTCAGTGGGCTGCGTGTCGGAGAAGTACAGTCTGTAGGAGAGCTGTCCAGACCAGAGTTTATCATACACCCTCACCACTACTTCAACCGTAGAGCCAATACCAGCCCAATATTCACACCCCTACCTGCCAACACTGAGGGTACGCCCCTTATTGATGTGAAAAGAAAGAAACAAAAATATCAATACAAAGTTTGATTAATAAATAGTTTTAAGAATAATATATAGTTTTGAGATAATACAGTTCTGTTGTTTTGTGTCAGACTACCTTCAGGATGTTATTCCCTCTCTGTGCCCTCCTGCAGTGGTGAAGGCTGCCTTTGACGAGCAGAGTCTGTTCCCTAAAGAGCTTCTGGATGAGGAGGACAGGCCTAGCCATGGAGCCAGGAAACAGGGGAGCAGGGAGGTCCGGATCAACGACAGGGGGCGTGAAAGGAAGGACAGGTGAGGGAGACTGACAGTTGTGTCAGAGAACAGACGTGTGTGACCTAGCAGGACAGATTTCAACTGATCAGTCGTTGTTTTTTTCCACTATAGACAAAGAAAGGGTGGTCCCTCTGGAACTTTCTCTGGAACCTTCAAGTGAAGACGTCATTTATATTGTTATCTACTTTATTACGTTTTAATATGACTTTTTAAATGCCTTTAAAATTAAATCTGATCAATCAAGACGAGTGTGTTTATGTCTCTCTGCTTCCCCTCATGAGAAAGTACTACTAAATTACTACTACACAAAACCTACTGGTTTTACTACTTGATTGCTATTGAAATGTATAGTAAACCAGTATTGATTTATGTAGTAATTAGTGATAAATTGGCGACGTTTCACTACTTGTGAGCACTTCATATTTCCTACTCAATTCTGGCATGTCCACTATCGAATTACAACAAAATGCCTATACATTTCTGCTGTATACCTACTGAATCACTACTGCCGTTTACATGTGTAGTGTTGTGTCAGTACTGATCACTACTGCCGTTTACCTGTGTAGTGTTGTGTCAGTACTGATCACTACTGCCGTTTACCTGTGTAGTGTTGTGTCAGTACTGATCACTACTGCCGTTTACCTGTGTAGTGTTGTGTCAGTACTGATCACTACTGCCGTTTACCTGTGTAGTGTTGTGTCAGTACTGATCACTACTGCCGTTTACCTGTGTAGTGTTGTGTCAGTACTGATCACTACTGCCGTTTACCTGTGTAGTGTTGTGTCAGTACTGATCACTACTGCCGTTTACCTGTGTAGTGTTGTGTCAGTACTGAATCCCTACTGCCGTTTACATGTGTAGTGTTGTGTCAGTACTGATCACTACTGAGTTGCTCCTGATCTTTTTTCATTTCCTACATTAAACGTTTTGAGTGACTATTGAAAATGGACGCATTTACTATTGGTTGCCTATTCAGAATCACAATAAAAAATATATATACATTTGACCTTTATTTAACTAGGAAAGTCAGTTAAGAACAAATTCTTATTTAAAATGACGGTGTCAGAAGGTGAGTGTAGCTGGTGCATGAAGTCAGGCGCAGGAGAGCAAAAATGAGTGAGCAACGTACTTTACTCAGAAATCAAAGTACAAGGTAACAAATACCAAACGATAAATATTACGCACGGGTGAAAACAGCACCCGTCAAAAAACCAGCCATCATGAACCGACATGAACATATAAAACAATCACGCACAAAAAACATGGGGGAAACAGAGGGTTAAATACATGAACATGTGATTGGGGAATGAAAACCAGGTGTGTAGAATGGAAAATGAAAGGTGGATCAGCGATGGCTAGAAGACTGGTGACGTCGACCGCCGAACACTGCCCGCCGAACACCGCCCGAACAAGGAGAGGGACCGACTTCGGCAGAAGTTGTGCCAGTACCCCCCCCCCCCCCCGACGCGCGGCTCCAGCCTTGGGGACGACCCGGAGGGCTAGGCGCACGGCGATCCGGATGGACACGGTGGAACTCCCTAAGCATCGATGGGTCTAACACGTCCTCCACCGGCACCCAGCATCTCTCCTCCGGGACCGTACCCCTCCCACTCCATGAGGTACTGAAGGCCCCTCGCCCGATGCCTCGAATCCAGTATGGATCAAACTGCATACACCGGGGCCCCCTCGATGTCCAGGACCTCCCGCACCTCAGACTCCTGGAGTGGATCAGCCACCACCGGCCTGAGGAGAGACACATTGAACGAGGGGTTAATAAGATAATCGGGGGGAAGCTTGTAACCTGTAACATACCTCGTTCAGTCTCCTCAGGACTTTGAATGGCCCCACAAACCATGGGCCCAGCGTCCGGCAGGGCAGGCGGAGGGGCAGGTTTCAGGTCGAGAGCCAGACCCGGTCCCCCGGTGCGAACACTGGGGCCTCACTGAGGTGGCGATCTGCGCAGGTTTTCTGCCGCCTCACGGCCCGCTGAAGGTGCACATGAGTGGCGTCCCATGTCTCCTCAGCACGCCTAAACCAGTCATCCACCGCAGGAGCCTCGATCTGGCATTGATGCCAAGGCACCAGAACCGGCTGGTACCCCAGTACGCACTGGAAGGGGGAGAGGTTAGTAAGGGAGAGTCGGAGCGAGTTCTGGGCCATCTCTGCCTAGGGCACGAACGCCACCCACTCCCCCGGCCGGTCCTGGCAATAGACCCGCAGAAACCTACCCACATCCTGGTTCACTCCACCTGCCCGTTACTCTCGAGGTGAAAACTTGAGGCAAGGCTGACCGAGACCCCCAGACGTTCCATGAACGCCCTCCAGACCCTTGACGTGAACTGGGGATCTCGATCAGGTACTATGTCCTCAGGCACCCCATAGTGCTGGAAGACGTGTGTAAACAGGGCCTCCGCAGTCTGTAGGGCCGTAGGGAGACCGGGCAAAGGGAGTAGACTTAGACTTAGACTTAGAAAACCGATTCACAACAACCAGGATCGTGGTGTTACCCTGTGATGGAGGAAGATCCGTTAGGAAATCAACCGACCACGGCCGTTGAGGAACGGTTAACCTGTTTAGGATAGGGGGCAGTATTTTCACGGCCGGATAAAACACGTACCCGATTTAATCTGGTTATTACTCCTGCCCAGAAACTAGAATATGCATATAATTATTTGATTTGGTGTCACGTCCTGGCCAGTATAAGGGTTAATTGGTATTGTAGTTTGGTCAGGACGTGGCAGAGGGTATTTGTTTTATGTGGTTCAGGGTGGTGTGTTAGTTAGGAGGGCGTTTGATTTATTATTTCCGGGTTTTGAGTTATGGTCTATGTTGATGTATTTCTATGTGTAGTCTGGTTGATCTATTTCTATGTTGAGTTAATTGGGGTGGACTTCCAATTGAAGGCAGCTGTGTGGTGTTGCCTTTGATTGGAAGTCCTATATTATTTGGGTGTGTTTGTCTGTGTATTTGTGGGAGATTGTTTCTTGTTTTGCTGAGTGAGCGTTTCAAGACTGTGTCGTTGTTCGTTTCGTTTTGTTGTTTTGGTGTGTTCATTTTTGAGTTAATAAATGTTCAGAATGAACAAAACCAGTCCTGCTGCATATTGGTCCTCCTTAACCCACGACAACCGTGACATTTGGATAGAAAACACCCTAAAGTTTCTAAAACTGTTTGAATGGTGTCTGTGAGTATAACAGAACTCATATGGCAGGCCAAAACCTGAGAAGATTCTATATGGGAAGTGCCCTGTCTGACCATTTCTTGTCTTTCTATAGCCCCTTTATCGAAAATACAGGATCTCTGCTGTAACGTGACATTTTCTAAGGCTCCCATATGCTCTCAGAAGGCGCCAGAACGTGGAATGATAACTCTGCAGTCCCTGGGCGAAAAACAGTAGGGGTTTTGGAAAGTGGTCGTTCTGAGAACAATGACACTGGCGCGCGTGTGCATGTGACGACTCCATTTTACTTCTTTCAGTGTTTGAACGGATACAATGTCTCCCGGTTGGAATATTATCGCTATTTTACGAGAAAAATCACATAAAAATTGATTTTAAACAGCGTTTGACATGCTTCGAAGTACGGTAATGGAATATTTTGAATTTTTTTGTCACGATATGCGCCGGCGCGTCACCCTTCGGATAGTGTCTTGAACGCAAGGACAAAACGCAGCTATTTGGATATAACTATGGATTATTTGGAACCAAAACAACATTGGGTGTTGAAGTAGAAGTCCTGGGAGTGCATTCTGACGAAGAACAGCAAAGGTAATCCAATTTTTCTTATAGTAAATCTGAGTTTGGTGAGTGCCAAACTTGGTGGGTGTCAAAATAGCTAGCCATGATGGCCGGGCTGTCTACTCAGAATATTGCAAAATGTGCTTTCACCGAAAAGCTATTTTAAAATCGGACACCGCGATTGCATAAAGGAGTTCTGTATCTATAATTCTTAAAATAATTGTTATGTTTTTTGTGAACGGTTATCGTGAGTAATTTAGTAAATTCACCGGAAGTTTTCGGTGGGTATGCTAGTTCTGAACAAAACATGCTAATGTAAAAAGCTGTTTTTTGATATAAATATCAACTTGATTGAACAAAACATGCATGCATTGTATAACATAATGTCCTAGGAGTGTCATCTAATGAAAATCATCAAAGGTTAGTGCTGCATTTAGCTGTGGTTTTGGTTTTTGTGACATTATATGCTAGCTTGAAAAATGGGTGTGTGATTATTTCTGGCTGGGTACTCTTCTGACATAATCTAATGTTTTGCTTTTGCTGTAAAGCCTTTTTGAAATCGGACAATGTGGTTAGATAAAGGAGAGTCTTGTCTTTAAAATGGTGTAAAATAGTCATATGTTTGAAAAATGGAAGTTTTGGGATTTTTGAGGTATTTGTAATTCGCGCTACCCTCTACCATTGGATATTGGTGAGGTGTTCCGCTAGCGGAACATCTAGATGTAAGAGGTTAACCTCGTCCCACCTAGTCAACAGCCAGTGGAATCGCGTGGCGCGAAATACAAATACCTCAAAAATGCTATAACTTCAATTTCTCAAACATATGACTATTTTACACCATTTTAAAGACAAGACTCTCGTTAATCTAACCACACTGTCCAATTTCAAAAAGGCTTTACAGCGAAAGCAAAACAGACCTAGTCTGGACTTTCCACCGTAGTCGCACCAACGGAAACCCCTAAACACCTCCCCGAGCACTCTCGTGACCACCCCGTGAGAGCTCTCTGTTGCCACGAAATAGTGGGGTCATGACAGGCCAACCAGGGTATGCCCAGCACCACAGGAAACGCAGGAGAATTAATAAGGAAGAAACTGATTTTTTTCCCTGTGATCCTCCCGCGTCATCATGCCCAGTGGAGCGGTGGACTCCCTAATTAGCCCTGACCCTAATGGTCGACTATCTAGGGCGTGAACTGGGAAGGGCATATCCACTGGAACAATGTGGATCCCTAAACTATGGGCAAATTATCTGTCAATAAAGTTCCCAGCTGCGCCTGAATCTACGAGTGCCTTTTGCTGGGAATGCGGGGAAAACTCAGAAAAATGTATATACACAAACATATGTGCAACAGAGGGCTCTGGGTGAGCCTGGTGCCGACTCACCTGGGGTGACACAAGAGTGCCCTGCCTGCTGCCTCGACTCCCAGAGGAACCTCTCCAGCACCGACCAGCAGTGTGCCCTCTGCGGCCACAGATGGTGCATGGACCGGCCCCTCCTTCGGTCGCCCTACGTGCACACCTCCCAGCTCCATGGGTGTAGGAGCTGTGGTGCTGGAGGATGGAATCGACAGACCCCGATCTGGACGTCCGCAGGTAGCCAACAGGTTATCCAACCGGATTGACAGGTCCACCAGCTGGTCAAAAGTAAGAGTGGTGTCCCTGCAGGCCAACTCCCGACGGACGTCCTCGCTCAAACTACAACGGTAGGGATCGATCAGGGCCCTGTCACTCCATCCCGCGCTGGCGGCCAGGGTCCGAAAGTCCAAAGAGAACTCCGGTGCGCTCTTCATCCCCTGCCTAAGTTGGACAAGACGTTCACCCGCCACTGTACCCTCAGGCGGATGGTCGAAAACTGCCCGGAAGCGGCGGGTGAAATCCTCGAATTGGTCCAACACCGCTTCTCCTTCCTCCCATACGGCGTTGGCCTACTCCAGGGCTTTCCCTGAGAGACAGGAGACGAGGGCGGACACGCTCTCACATCCCGAAGGAGACGGGTGGACGGTTGCTAGGTAGAGCTCCAGCTGGAGTAGGAACCCCTGACATCCCGCAGCCGTCCCATCATACTCCCTCGGAAGATCGAGCCGAATCCCACTGGGACCGGGTGAAGGAGGGGTGAGCAGTGGTGCCCTTGGTGGAGGCACTGGAGGAACTCCTCTTCTCTCCCAGCAGTCCAGATTCTGCAGGACGCGATCCATGGCGATGCCGAGATGTTGTATTATGGCCGTATGCTGCTGGACACGCTCTTCGACCCCTAATCCGGGGGTGTCTGCTCCTGCTGACTCCATATGGTTGTGGTGCGTGATTCTGTCAGAAGGTGAGCGTAGCTGGTGCATGAAGTCATGCGCAGGAGAGCAAAAATTAGTGAGTAACGTACTTCACTCATAAATCAAGGCACAAGATACCAAATACACTTGACCAAATACAAACTGTAAATATTACGCACGGGTGAAAACAGCACCCGTCAAAAAACCAGCCATCATGAACTGACATGAACATATAAAACAATCACGCACAAAAAACATGGGGGGAACAGAGGGTTAAATACATGAACATGTAATTTAGGAATGAAAACCAGGTGTGTAGAAAACAAAGACAAAACGAATGGAAAATGAAAGGTGGATCAGCGATGGCTAGAAGACCGGTGACGTTGTCCGCTGAACGCCGCCCGAACAAGGAGAGGGACTGACTTTGGCGGAAGTCGTGACAGACGGCCTAGGAACAGTGCGTTAACTGCCTTGTTCAGGGGAAGAACAACAGATGTTAACCTTGTCAGCTGGGGGATTCAATCTTGCAACCTTGCGGTTACAAGTCCAACGCTCTAACCACTAGGCTACCTGCCTTAATTCACTAACATGTCACTACTAGACTAATGCAGATGTTATTTCCTCAAGTTTCTAACTGTAGTTATATAATCAAACAAGAAATAATACTCTTACAGACAAAATTAAACGTGCCTACTTATATAATGAATATGAGTTTTTGGGGAGGGCTAAAATAATTTAATATTAAAGCTTTAAACCTCTCACTAAAAGCTTCACTCATACATAAATTATCCTTAATCCCAAAATGGTTCTCCAGTAGAAAGGCTCATCCTTTTTGCCTTTTTGCCTTTATACAGATTACAACTTCTCATTTCCGACTAATTGAAAATGACATTTTGTTTAAAGTATCGCCCTTTCTTAAACAAGCCATTCAAAGCTGCTTACAATTTCAGTTTTATCCTCCTGAAATGATAGAACAAATATTACAACAAATGTTATGGTTAAACTCAAATATACTGATTGATAAAAAAAGTATTCTTTATGGGTAAAAAAATAATAATAATTGGTATTATATTTATTAATGATATTATGAATAGAAATCGGAGGAGTTATGTCACATGCAGTTATCAAAAATATATGGGAATATCTTCTCAAACCAAATTTACAACCAACTGATTGCAGCATTACCACAAAAATATAGGAGGCAAGTGGAAAAGGGAGAAGGTAGGGAACTTGTTTGCCTGCCGTATATTAAAGATACAAATTGGCTGAAAGGAACTGGCATAAATAGAAAAATATACCAGTTTCATTTGAGGACAAAAACTTGACAGCTGCGCCATACAGGTTCCAAAATAAATGGGAAGAGATTTTCAATGTAGCAATTCCATGGCACATGGTTTATGAACTGACACAAAAACAACACGATTCAACACTTACAGTTTTTCAATTGAAATTATTATACAAAATTATTGCCACCAACAGAATGCTATATATATGGGGCATACAACAATCTCAGGTCCGTAGACAGACAGAATCACTAGATCATTTATTCTGGTATTACCCCTATGTAGCTTGTTTCTGGTCACAGGTTCAGGAAGGGTTAAAAAATCACAACATTCACTTAAAATTAACCTTACAAATAGCAGTGTTGGGCGATTTGGAAGCCATAGTCAGTCAATAAATAATATAATAATACTCGTAGGAAAGGTTTTCAAAATTAGCTCACAATCTGTAGATACTATTGGATTAGAAAGGTTCAAAATGTATGTAAAACATCACAGAACAATTGAAAAATATATGGCACATGGAAACCAAACGAGGGTGGTCTATGTTGATAGGTGGGATGGTCTGAGGGTTGGGATTAAAGAGTTTATGTTTGGTAATGTATTATTGTTATGCGATTGCTTTATATAAAGTACCATGTATGTCAAATGTGTATGCAAATTGTGTATGTAAAATGTATATGTAAAATGTATGTACAGTACCAGTCATAAGTTTGGACACACCTACTCATTCAAGGGTTTTTCTTTTACTATTTTCTACATTGTAGAATAATAGTGAAGACATCAAAACGATGAAATAACACATATTGAATCACGTAGTAACCAAAAAAGTATTAACCTGTTGGGGCTAGGGGGCAGTATTTTCACGGCCGGATGAAAAACGTGCCCAATTTCAACAGGGTACTACTCTGGCCCAGAAACTACAATATGCATATTATTAGTAGATTTAGATAGAAAACATTCTGAAGTTTCTAAAACCATTTGAATGGTGTCTGTGAGTATAACAGAACTCTGTCGTGTCTTTGGCATCATTAACTCTGAAGACATGTTTATCAAATAACTCTCTGTAATTATTATCACGCGATTAAACTGATTAATCGTATAACTGTAATTAACTAGGAGATCGGGGCACCAAGGAAAATATTCAGATTACAAAGTTATACTTTTCCTAATATAACTTTCAGATATCATAATATCTGATCTATGAGCCTTCTGATTTAATGACTTATTATTTACCTCACGTCAATCTCATTCCAAACGTCGTAAATTGTTGTTTATCTGCACGAACCCAGTCTTCACTATTAGTCATCCATACATCAATTGTCTTAAAATCGTTTATTTACTAAACTAAGTAATTCACAGAAAGCATACAAACAGTAGTTATCTTTACAAAGAAATGGTAGAGGAATGAGCCCTAGTGGGCTAAACCGGCATGGCGGCTTGTTAGACAAAAAGGGGGGTGGGGCAGCGGAGAAGACACTACAGAGTTGATAAATATTAACAATTGAAATGCTAATCCTTTGCACATGAACGCTCACTCATTCGGGAACAATTGCAATCAATATATATATTTACGCTCAGTGTGTCGTCGGGATCTTTGTTGAAAAGTTAGTTTCTGTTGGAGAGTTTTCCTCGCTCTCTCTCTCTCGTGGTTAGGATGGATAGTTCAGAGTGACATTCATTCATGTCGTTATAGAATGGATGTTTCGTCGGTCTTCGCGTTCAATGATACCAAATTCCTAGCTGCAGACAAGTAATTAATATCAAAGACTTGTTATTATTCTGTATCGATAGTCTAATAGTTTAAGATGTTCTCCGTCCCGTATGCGGGATCAACATCCAGCGTAAAATCATTTCGCCATATTCATAACCGAACAATAGAAAAATGTCATTTTCTTTTTTTTTTTTAAATAGGACTATTTTATATCGTTTTATAGATACACCTCTCCTGAATCGAACCACGTTGTCCGATTTCAAAAAGGCTTTACAGCAAAAGCAAAACATTAGATAATGTTAGAGGAGTATATTGTCAAAGTATTCACATAGCCATTTTCCGACCAACCACATGCATCACAAATAACCAAAAAACAGCTAAATGCAGCACTAACCTTTGACAATCTTCATCAGATGACACTCCTAGGACATCATGTTACACAATACATGCATTCTTTTCTTCGATAAAGTTCATATTTATATATAAAAACAGCATTTTACATTGGCGCGTGACGTTGAGAAACTATTTTCCCTCAAATGCATCCGGTGATCAGCGCTACAATTTACTAAATTACTATTCGAAAACATTTTTAAAATGTAATATTGTCGTTCAAAGAATTATAGATGAACATCTCGTGAAAGCACCTGCATTGCCAGATTTAAAAATAACTTTACTGGGTAATCACATTTTGCAATAAAAGGGGATGCTATCGAATATCGAATCTACTCTTGTATACTATTGTAAATATTCCCTTACCTTTGATTATCTTCATCAGAAGGCACTTCCAGGAATCCCAGGTCCACAACAAATGTATTTTCGTTCGAAAAAGATAATAATTTATGTCCCAATAGCTTCTTGTTGTTAGCGCGTTCTGAAGGCTACTCCAAATGTACCGTCGTGCGCGGGACTTCTCTTTCACCAAAATGCAATTTTTTTTATTTAAGTTCGTTCAAACATGTCAAACGTTGTATAACATAAATCTTTAGGGCCTTTTTCAACTAGAGCTCCAATAATATTCAAGGGGGACGGTTGCATTGTCTTTCAAAACGTTTCGAAAGGGGAGGGTAGCCAGGGGCGCCCGCATCATAATGGTAATGGCCCTCCCCATGTGACCAAGATCAACAGCCTCTCTTTCAGTCAGTTCGTACTGTAGAAGACTCAAACCACTTTGTAAAGACTGGGGACATCTAGTGGAAGCCATAGGAAGTGCTCAATGAATCCTAACTCACGGTGTGATTTATAGGCAAAGTGCTGAAGTTGAGTCCGCAAATCAGATTTCCACATCCTGTTAGAAACTGTCTCGGGGTTTTGACTGCCATATAAGTTCTGTTATACTCACAGACACCATTCAAACAGTTTTAGAAACTTTAGCGTGTTTTCTATCCACATCTATTAATTATATGCATATCCTAGCTTCTGAGTTTGAGTAGGAGGCCGTTTAAAATGGGCACGTATTTATTTCAAAAATCGCTGTAGCGCTCCCTATCCTAGGCGACCGTCAAGAGGTTAACTTCTTGGGGACCCCTTCCCGTTCTTATCCCGTTAACGGGATTGATTTTGACAACAGCCAGTGGAAAATCAGAGCGCCAAATTCAAAACAGCTAAAATCTCATAATTCCATTTTCTCAAACAATCAACTATTTTACACCATTTTAAAGATAAACTTCTCGTTAATCCAACCACATTGTCCGATTTCAAAACGGCTTTACGGCGAAAGCATAAAATTAGATTATGTTAGGACAGTTCCAACACAAGAAAAACCACACAGCCATTTTCCTGGCAAGGACAGGCGTCACAAATACCAGAAATTCAGCTAAAATTATGCACTAACCTTTGACGATCTTCATCAGATGACACTCCTAGGACATTATGTTACACAATACATGTATGTTTTGCTCGATAAAGTTCATATTTATATCAACAGCATTTTACATTGCCACGTATTGTTAAGAAATGTTTTCCCTCCAAACCTATCGGTGAATGAGCACAATGAGCACACATATTACAGAAATACTCATCATAAACTTTGATCAATATAGAAGTGTTATGCACAGAATTATAGATACACCTCTCCTAAATGTAATCGCTTTGTCAGATTTCAAAAAAGGTTCACGGCGAAAGCACAATTTGCCCTCTTTGGGTACAGCGAGCACAGTTGACCCCCTCCCCCTGCACCTCCCCTTGCACTTCTTCACCATCTCCCTCTGTCTCCTACACCCAGGCTGTGGTCAGAAGGGGTCGTAAATTCCTAAGAAAATGTCCTGCCTCATGGCCACAGTATAAAGTGACAGAGTGTTTTCATAGAGAGACAAAGGAATTCTTCCACCTCACAGAATTGGAGAACCGAACGACATTTATGTTCTGGAGAAGGTATAAAAGATCGGTGAAGAATCCAGCTACAAACTGGTCCATTTGGTACAATTTTGTGAAACTCATGAGAGACAATACTCATGCAATACTATTATTACCATAATAATGTTTATATACTAACCTCAGCTATGAGACTTACATCTAAATGGTTGTATAAAATGAATGATTAAGGATAGAACTGTTTGTGATATTGTGCAATGTGATTTTGGACTGTTAATGATGGAAACTCCAATTCCCGTTGGAGTCTTAACTAAGTCATCGGCACGCCCCCAGGGACACAGACAGGACCTGGCGTCATGTGACAGCCTTTTCTACGTTCAGTATATAAACCCCCACCCAGGGTCTCTTTCCCTAGACCAGGCCTCCACTCCATTACGAGTTGGCTAATAGGTTTGACCATGCATCCCTCTACTGAACTTTAACCATACCACGTGGTTAAACAAATCAAAATATATTTTAGATTTTAGATTCTTCAAAGTAGCCACCCTTTGCCTTGATGACAGCTTTGCATTCTCTCAACCAGCTTAATGAGGAATGCTTTTCCAACAGTCTTGAAGGAGTTCCCACATATGCTGAGCACTTGTTGGCTGCTTTTCCTTGACTCTGCGGTCCAACTCATCCCAAACCATCTCAATTGGTTTGAGGTCGGGTGATTGTGGAGGCCAGGTCATCTGATGCAGCACTACATCACTCTCCTTGGTCAAATAACCCTTACACAGCCTGGAGGTGTGTTTTGGGTCATTGTCCTATTGAAAAACAAATGATTGTCTCACTAAGCGCAAACCAGATGGGATGGCGTATCGCTGCAGAATGCTGTGATAGCCATGCTGTGCCTTGAATTCTAAATAAATAACTGACAGTATCACCAGCAAAGCACCCCCACACCATCACACCTCCTCCATGCTTCACGGTGGGAACCACACATGCGAAGATCACCCGTTCACCTACTCTGCGTTTCACAAAGACACGGCAGTTGGAACCAAAAATCTCAAATTTGGACTCATCAGACCAAAGAACAGATTTCCACCGGTCTATTGTCCATTGCGCATGTTTCTTGGCTCAAGCAGGTCTCTTCTTCTTATTGGTGTCCTGTAGTATTGGTTTCTTTGCAGCAATTTCACCATGAAGGCCTGATTCAAACAGTCTCCTCTGAGCAGTTGATGTTGAGGACTTGAACTCTGTGGAAGAAGCATTTATTTTGGGCTGCAATCTGAGGGGCAGTTAACTCTAATGAACTTATATAATTATATAATGATGGACTGTCATTTACCTTTGCTTATTTGAGCTGTTCTTGCCATAATATGGACTTTTACCGAATAGGGCTATCTTCTGTATACCACCCCTACCTTGTCACAACACAACTGATTAGCTCAAACGCATTAAGAAGGAAAGACATTACACAAATTAACTTTTAAAAAGGCACACTTGTTAATTGAAATGCATTCCAGGTGACTACATCATAACGATGGTTGAGAGAATGCCAAGAGTGTGCAAAGCTGTCATCAAGGCAAAGGGTGGCTACATTGATGAATCTCAAATAGAAAATATATTTTGATTTGTTTAACACTTTTTTGGTTACTACATGATTCCATTTGTGCTGTTTCCTAGTTCTGATGTCTTCACTATTATTCTACAATGTAGAAAATAGTACAAATATAGAAAAACACTGAAATGAGTAGGTGTGTCCAAACTTTTGACTGGTACTGTATATGTAGCAGAAAAGCTGTAAAAAAACAAAAATATATTTGTAAAAATAATATTAAAAAAAACAGAGGTCACATAAAACAACACAGAAAAACATTTGATTAACAATGTTAATCTTACCAACAGTCAAGGGCTTCCTTGGCAACAGGTCAAAAGAGCTAAGTAGAATGGGTAGGTATACCAATATGAACGTACAGTACCTTCGGAAAACATTCAGACCACTTGACTTTTTCCACATTTTGTTACGTTACAGCCTTATTCTATAATGGATTAATAAAAAAAATCCTTAGTGGTTGCATCCTGTAGTGTGGGCCTGTGTTCCACCTTAACCTGTCCCCTAACCTGACAGAATCCTTAGTGGTTGCATCCTGTAGTGTGGGCCTGTGTTCCACCTTAACCTGTCCCCTAACCTGACAGAATCCTTAGTGGTTGCATCCTGTAGTGTGGGCCTGTGTTCCACCTTAACCTGTCCCCTAACCTGACAGAATCCTTAGTGGTTACATCCTGTAGTGTGGGCCTGTGTTCCACCTTAACCTGTCCCCTAACCTGACAGAATCCTTAGTGGTTACATCCTGTAGTGTGGGCCTGTGTTCCACCTTAACCTGTCCCCTAACCTGACAGAATCCTTAGTGGTTACATCCTGTAGTGTGGGCCTGTGTTCCACCTTAACCTGTCCCCTAACCTGACAGAATCCTTAGTGGTTACATCCTGTAGTGTGGGCCTGTGTTCCACCTTAACCTGTCCCCTAACCTGACAGAATCCTTAGTGGTTACATCCTGTAGAGTGGGCCTGTGTTCCACCTTAACCTGTCCCCTAACCTGACAGAATCCTTAGTGGTTACATCCTGTAGTGTGGGCCTGTGTTCCACCTTAACCTGTCCCCTAACCTGACAGAATCCTTAGTGGTTGCATCCTGTAGTGTGGGCCTGTGTTCCACCTTAACCTGTCCCCTAACCTGACAGAATCCTTAGTGGTTGCATCCTGTAGTGTGGGCCTGTGTTCCACCTTAACCTGTCCCCTAACCTGACAGAATCCTTAGTGGTTACATCCTGTAGTGTGGGCCTGTGTTCCACCTTAACCTGTCCCCTAACCTGACAGAATCCTTAGTGGTTACATCCTGTAGTGTGGGCCTGTGTTCCACCTTAACCTGTCCCCTAACCTGACAGAATCCTTAGTGGTTACATCCTGTAGTGTGGGCCTGTGTTCCACCTTAACCTGTCCCCTAACCTGACAGAATCCTTAGTGGTTACATCCTGTAGTGTGGGCCTGTGTTCCACCTTAACCTGTCCCCTAACCTGACAGAATCCTTAGTGGTTACATCCTGTAGTGTGGGCCTGTGTTCTACCTTAACCTGTCCCCTAACCTGACAGAATCCTTAGTGGTTACATCCTGTAGTGTGGGCCTGTGTTCCACCTTAACCTGTCCCCTAACCTGACAGAATCCTTAGTGGTTACATCCTGTAGTGTGGGCCTGTGTTCCACCTTAACCTGTCCCCTAACCTGACAGAATCCTTAGTGGTTACATCCTGTAGAGTGGGCCTGTGTTCCACTTTAACCTGTCCCCATAACCTGACAGAATCAGATTAGGGGACAGGTTTAAGTGTGTGTGTTCCGTCTCTTTTCTGGTTGTGTTCCAGCACTGAGGCAGAGTCATGTAGCCTGGGGACATATGCTTTAGTGACAGATAAATGACTATGGCTCTTTCTACTGGGAATTAAAACTCTTTCTATTGATTCTCTCTCAGTGGGCAATACTCTAAAAGTAACGGCATTGCAGTGTTGACTGGATACAGGTTGTCTTTATTCTTACGTATGTAGCTTGTTCTGAGGCATATTGCCTGTTTTTTGCATTGATGTAGGCATACTATGGTCACTGCTAATGGGTCAAGACCTTACTGGCACAGGGCAGGGCAGGAGGTAATGTGCTTGGCCTGCAGCATGAAGGTCAATGGTTCACGCCCTGTTCCCACTGTCACCCCTCCAGCGCTACACTAACAGGAAGTAAGGTGAAGGGTTCACTCTCAAGGTCAAAGGTTGTGTAGGTTGAGTCACTGCCTTTTATAATACATGCTTCTGGGTTGTCTCTGAGGCAAGACCTGCTAGAGAGAGACTGTGTGATGATCTATATTACTCACTGTGCAGTTTAATTCCTGACAAACTTCCCCTTCAGCCCATTCACTTTGCACATTTTTAACGGACAACCTTAACTTTCTCAATGCCCAGTAGAGGATAAAAGCGTACTTTCCTGGAACTTCATCACTGACTTACTGTAGTGTGTCTGTGTGTGTGTGTGTGTGTGTATGGTGTGTCTTTGTGTGTGTGTGTGTGTGTGTGTGTGTAAACCGTAGTACTCAACAGAAAAGTTATCATTCTGCCTTTGGAGAAAGGGGCAATTGGCAGCTTTCTTCTGGGCAGCGGCCGAGGAATAGGCCCACTCCATCACAGGCTGTGTGTGTGTGTGTGTGTGTGTGTGTGTGTGTGTGTGTGCCAGGCAGTGGGTGATGAGGTGATGAGAAACACCATATCCATCAGGGCAGTGTTTCTGATGAGAATGAGAGCATCAGGTCTGTTCCACTCGCTCTATCAACTCTGCTGCCAGTGTGTGTGTGTGTGTGTGTGTGTGGTGTGTTTGTTTTGCTATTCTTATGGGGACCAAATAATTTATTCCCATCCAAAGTGCTATTTGTCCTAACTATACCCTAAATCTAACCTTAACCCTAACCCTAAGACTAACCTTAACCCCTAACCCTAACCGTAACTCCTAACCCTAAATGTAACCTTAACTCCTAACCCTAACCTTCATTCTAATCCTAACCTTGACTTTAATTCTAATCCTAACCCTAATTGTAACCCTAACCTTAATTCTAATCCTAACCCTCACCTTAATTCTAACCCTAACCTTAATTCTAACCCGAATTGTAACCCTAAACCTAACCGCTAACCCTATAATAGCATTTTTCCTTGTGGGGATTGGCACATTTTCCTTGTTTTACTATCCCTGTGAGGACTTTTGGTACCCACAACGATAGTTAAACAAACACAAACTGTCACGTCCTGACCAGTAATAGGGGTTATTTGTTATTGTAGTTGGGTCAGGACGTGGCAGAGGGTATTTGTTTTATGTGGTTCGGGGTGGTGGTTTTGTAGAAGGGTATTTGATTTATGTATTCCGGGGTTTTTGGGCACTGTTCTATGTTAATGGTTTTCTATGTTTATTCTAGTTAGTTGTATTTCTATGTTTAGGTTAATGGGGGGGTTGGACTCTCAATTGGAGGCAGGTGCTTTCTCGTTGCCTCTGAGAGTCCTATATATGGGTATGTGTTTGGTTTAGTGTTTGTGGGAGATTGTTTCTTGTTTTGCTGAGTGTGCCTGACAAGACTGTTTTGTTGTTCGTGAGTTCTTCATTTTTTTGTTATTTTGGTGTTCACTTTATTTTCAAATAAATTCAAGATGAGCATCCACATTCCTGCTGCGTTTTGGTCCTCCATTCCCGACGACAACCGTTACACAAACACACACGCACGCACGCATGCACACACTCAAGGTGGTCTAAAGTAGCGGGAAGAAAAGCAATTACAGAGTCAATCGGGAGGGTTTGATTATAATTTGAGCTCGTGCTGGTGTCGCTTTGGAGAGCACCTGTTACCACCAAACGAGAGGAGAATTTCAGTTATCAAGGATGCAATTTGTTTCACCCCTTTTAATTTCCTTAACACAAACTCAAACCACATATGATCCTTAGTGACTATGGTTATTGAAGAACACAAGTGAGGGGAAGATGGCCGCCCAGTGTTTAGATGTGTCAGAGGAGAGAGAGAGAATGTCATCCTTCAGCTGAAGACAGCGCTGGCTGTGATTACGCTGTCATACTAGAGGAGAGGCTGATTGATCTCACCTTCCTCTCCTCACCCTCCGGGGTTTTCTCTCTATCCCTTCATCCTCCCTTCTCCCTCCCTTCTCTCTGCCTCTTGTTTTTCTCTCTCAACTCCCCCCTTCTCTCTCTCTCTATTTCCCCCTTTCCCTCTTTTTCTCCCTCCCTCTTCATCCCTCAATTTCTCTCCTTTTCATTATCTCCCTCTTCATCCCTCCATCTCTCTCTTTCTCTATCTCCCTCTTTTTCCCTCTATCTCTCTTTCTCTTTCTCTCTCTTCATCCCTCCATCTCCCTCTATCTCCCTCTTCTTCCCTCCATTTCTTTCTCTCTTTCTCTCTCTCTCTCTCCCATCTCTCTCTCAACCTGAAAGAACCCGTGTCCTGCCTCTGCTATAGGCAGGTAGAGAGTCCTGGTGGTAGTCATTTATAACCACTCCACACAGAGTGGATAGAAACTCTCTGGTGGTAGTCATTTATAACCACTCCACACAGAGTGGATAGAAACTCTCTGGTGGTAGTCATTTATAACCACTCCACACAGAGTGGATAGAAACTCTCTGGTGGTAGTCATTTATAACCACTCCACACAGAGTGGATAGAAACTCTCTGGAGGTAGTCATTTATAACCACTCCACACAGAGTGGATAGAAACTCTCTGGTGGTAGTCATTTATAACCACTCCACACAGAGTGGATAGAAACTCTCTGGTTGTAGTCATTTATAACCACTCCACACAGAGTGGATAGAAACTCTCTGGAGGTAGTCATTTATAACCACTCCACACAGAGTGGATAGAAACTCTCTGGTGGTAGTCATTTATAACCACTCCACACAGAGTGGATAGAAACTCTCTGGTTGTAGTCATTTATAACCACTCCACACAGAGTGGATAGAAACTCTCTGGAGGTAGTCATTTATAACCACTCCACACAGAGTGGATAGAAACTCTCTGGTGGTAGTCATTTATAACCACTCCACACAGAGTGGATAGAAACTCTCTGGTGGTAGTCATTTATAACCACTCCACACAGAGTGGATAGAAACTCTCTGGTTGTAGTCATTTATAACCACTCCACACAGAGTGGATAGAAACTCTCTGGTGGTAGTCATTTATAACCACTCCACACAGAGTGGATAGAAACTCTCTGGTGGTAGTCATTTATAACCACTCCACACAGAGTGGATAGAAACTCTCTGGTTGTAGTAATTTATAACCACTCCACACAGAGTGGATATAAACTCTCTGGAGGTAGTCATTTATAACCACTCCACACAGAGAGTTTCAGCCAATCAGCATCCAGGAGCCAAACTAATCGATTTATACATTTAAATATAATAGGGAACTATATTTTTTAATAAGGAGGTAGGAATGTATAGATCCATACACAATGTAAAGTATAAATGACAATGTTAACCTGAATACTCAGATTCTGTAGAACTGCAGACATATTCTCTCCTTCCTCCTCAGTCTACCTCTGATTCTCTCCATCCTCAGTCTACCTCTGATGTTGATGATAATCCAGCCCTGTCAAGCCGACTTGACTTAGTCATTCTTCTAAAGCAGGTATTCCCAAACTGGGGTACACGCAGGGTACGCGCAATGCTGTCGGGCGGGGATACGTCCATTTATATTTTTCCAACGGGGTTGTACATTTGGGTGAGTTTTTTTTCTCGCCTAAGTAGCCTCGTTTCCCTGCCAAAAGTACAGTTAAACCATCTAGTGTTCAGCGAAATAACAACAATGTCAAATACAGGTAGCCTAGTCACATAATTAACATCCAATCACATTAACCGTTACTCTCTTGTGGGAATTCCACTAAAGATCAAACGAATGGGTGAGCAATTACGCAGGTACTTTCCCAAAACGGATGACACAAACAACTGGATTCGTTATCCCTTTCATGCCCTGCCTCCAGTCCACTTACTGGTATCTGAACAAGAGAGCCTCATCGAAATTGCAACAAGAGATTCTGTGAAAATGTTATTTAATCAGAAGCCACTGCCAGATTTCTGGATAGGGCTGCACTCAGAGTATCCTGCCTTGGCAAATCACGCTGTTAAGACACTGATGCCCTTTGCAACCACATACCTACGTGAGAGTGGATTCTCGGCTCTCACTAGCATGAAAACTAAATACAGGCACAGACTGTGTGTGGGAAATGATTTAAGACTGACACTCTCTCCAATACAACCCAACACTGCAGAGTTATGTGCATCCTTTCAAGCACACCCTTCTCATTAACCTGTAGTGAGTTATTCACTATTTTTGATGGACAAATAAGGTTTTATATGTAAGATGGTTAAATAATAATAATTATTTATTATTATTATATTATTATTTGTGCCCTGGTCCTATAAGAGCTCTTTGTCACTTCCCACGAGCCGGGTTGTGACAAAAACTCACACTCATTCTTATGTTTAATAAATGTATCATATAGTGTGTCTGTGGCAGGCTTACAATGATGTCAAAAAACAACATTTGAGAGTGTGCTGACCCTGGTGTTAGAGGGGGTACGGCTGGAGGTTGAATGTTTGAAGGGGTACGGGACTATTAAAAAGTTTGGGAACCACTGCTCAAAAGAATTCTTATGCGTCGACTGCCAACATATACAGTATGAACAACATGTTGTTGCTATAGACACCATATAGTATGAACAACATGTTGTTGCTATAGACACCATACAGTATGAACAACATGTTGTTGCTATAGACACCATACAGTATGAACAACATGTTGTTGCTATAGACCACATACAGTATGAACAACATGTTGTTGCTATAGACACCATACAGTATGAACAACATGTTGTTGCTATAGACACCATACAGTATGAACAACATGTTGTTGCTATAGACACCATACAGTATGAACAACATGTTGTTGCTATAGA
>NC_042982.1:38975785-38995785 GCF_901001165.1 Salmo trutta | reverse complement strand
GATTGTAGAATTTAACGTCTCTCACTTTGTCTGTAGTTATCTCTCAGCCCCCCTCACTTTGTCTGTAGTTATCTCTCAGCCCCCCTCGTCTGTCTGTAGTTATCTCTCAGCCCCCCTCACTTTGTCTGTAGTTATCTCTCAGCCCCCCTCGTCTGTCTGTAGTTATCTCTCAGCCCCCCTCGTCTGTCTGTCTGTCTGTCTGTCTGTCTGTCTGTCTGTCTGTCTGTCTGTCTGTCTGTCTGTCTGTCTGTCTGTCTGTCTGTCTGTCTGTCTCTCAGCCCCCCATGTCTCTCTCTCTCTCGCTCTCTCTCTCTCTCTCTGTAGTTTTATCTCAGCCCCCCCTCTCTTTCTTGTCTGTTCTTCCATGAAATTAAAGCTCTTTAAGCTGCTGTTTAATCAGAGCCTGTTTGGGAAAGTGCTGTGATAGAAACTGTCGACTGTGTGTTCACTGTGTGTGTGTGTGTGTGTGTCCACGCGCATGTGTGTGGGTTTGTTTGCTTCTGCATGGGAATGTGTGTGTGTTCGGTATGTGTGTACTGTATGTCCTGTTTATAATCCATGAATAATCTATTATATCGGAGATGCAGTTTGATATTAGAATGATTAAGTAAAATTGTGATTGTGTGCTGTGGGTGGTTGGATAAATGAACTCTGTGTAACAAAGTTAATGAAATCCAACAGCTACAAATCAATGTTTACAGTTTCAGTCTCTACCACTGCAGTCCTGAGGAGCTCTGGACTACATTACATTACAGTGTAATGAGACTGATAAACATTACCTTACAGTATAATGAGACTGATAAACACTACATTACCTTACAGTGTAATGAGACTGATAAACACTACATTACATTACAGTATAATGAGACTGATAAACACTACATTACATTACAGTATAATGAGACTGATAAACACTACATTACCTTACAGTATAATGAGACTGATAGACACTACATTACCTTACAGTGTAATGAGACTGATAAACACTACATTACATTACAGTATAATGAGACTGATAAACACTACATTACATTACAGTATAATGAGACTGATAAACACTACATTACATTACAGTACAGTATAATGAGACTGATAAACACTACATTACAGTATAATGAGACTGATAGACACTACATTACCTTACAGTGTAATGAGACTGATAAACACTACATTACATTACAGTATAATGAGACTGATAAACACTACATTAGATTACAGTATAATGAGACTGATAAACACTACATTACCTTACAGTATAATGAGACTGATAGACACTACATTACCTTACAGTGTAATGGGACTGATAAACACTACATTACATTACAGTATAATGGGACTGATAAACACTACATTACATTACAGTATAATGGGACTGATAAACACTACATTACATTACAGTATAATGGGACTGATAAACACTACATTACAGTATAATGGGACTGATAAACACTACATTACATTACAGTATAATGGGACTGATAAACACTACATTACATTACAGTATAATGGGACACTACATTACAGTATAATGAGACTGATAGACACTACATTACCTTACAGTGTAATGAGACTGATAAACACTACATTACATTACATTACAGTATAATGGGACTGATAAACACTACATTACAGTATAATGGGACTGATAAACACTACATTACAGTATAATGGGACTGATAAACACTACATTACATTACAGTATAATGGGACTGATAAACACTACATTACATTACAGTATAATGAGACTGATAAACACTACATTACATTACAGTGTAATGAGACTGATAAACACTACATTACATTACAGTATAATGACACTGATAAACACTACATTACAGTATAATGAGACTGATAAACACTACATTACATTACAGTATAATGAGACTGATAAACACTACATTACATTACAGTATAATGGGACTGATAAACACTACATTACATTACAGTATAATGGGACTGATAAACACTACATTACAGTATAATGGGACTGATAAACACTACATTACATTACAGTATAATGAGACTGATAAACACTACATTACATTACAGTATAATGAGACTGATAAACACTACATTACATTACAGTATAATGAGACTGATAAACACTACATTACATTACAGTATAATGAGACTGATAAACACTACATTACATTACAGTATAATAAGACTGATAATTATATAATACGTCTGGTGATGATGGTGTTGATGATGTGTGTGTTAGCGTGCGTGTTAGCGTGCATGCGTGTGTGTGTGTTAGCGTACATGCGTGTGTGTGTGTGTTAGCGTGCGTGTGTGTGTTAGCGTGCATGCGTGTGTGAGTGTGTTAGCGTGCATGTGTGTGTGTGTGTGTGTGTGTGTGTGTGTGTGTGTGTGTTAGCGTACATGTACGTGTGTGTGTGTCTTTCTACTGGTCAGGTTTAGATCCCCACACAGTGATAGACATGGTGTCCATCTCTTATCATTCAGCAGCCAGGGTCAGAGGCAGACATCCTTCCTTCCCCAGTTCTCTTCACGCTGCACTGGGACAGAAAAACACCCACTACCAGATACTGAACCTGAGCTGGAAATCACACCAAACCAGGATCACATCCTGAATATATCCTGTCTCAGGTTTAGGATGACAGATAGAGAACATTCCTCCTCTGATGGATCTATGTAATGACAGATAAGATATCACAGGTATTGATGATGGATCTATGTAATGACAGATAAGATATCACAGGTATTGATGACTGATCTATGTAATGACAGATAAGATATCACAGGTATTGATGACTGATCTATGTAATGACAGATAAGATATCACAGGTATTGATGACTGATCTATGTAATGACAGATAAGATATCACAGGTATTGATGACTGATCTATGTAATGACAGATAAGATATCACAGGTATTGATGATGGATCTATGTAATGACAGATAAGATATCACAGGTATTGATGACTGATCTATGTAATGACAGATAAGATATCACAGGTATTGATGACTGATCTATGTAATGACAGATAAGGAGGTATCACGGCTGTTAATGATGGTGTGTTTGTATTACAGTTTTTTATAATCTCTTATACACTAAAAGCATTACATGAGGAACTCTCAGTGAAACCATTAACTCATGTTCCTAATCTTCAGACCAAGTTTGCAAATCTGCAAGCACATTATCTGCTTTACAGTCAGTTTGCAATTGTATAACACACTTTTTGCAAAACATTAAACACATCATTCAAAACTAACAGGTCTTGTGTTTCGTTTGGAAAACACTGCCATTCAAATGCCACACACTTTTACCGATTACCTACACCCAGTGCTCACGTGTGAAAACACTTCTAGCTCATTTCTTCACTTAGAAATCAGAGCTTGAGCACTATAAATAGGCTTCAGGTTTGGACAACAATGGAGGCCAATTTTGGAGAGTTAGAGTAAGAGGGAGACGAGGATGAGGACAAGGACGAGGATGAGGAGGGGGAAGAGGAAGAGGATGAGGAGGGGGACAAGGAAGAGGAGGAAGGAGAACAATCACAGATGAGATCCCGGCCATGTGGTCAACCATGGTTGGAGTTTCAGGGAGGCTGGGTACAGGGTCCAGTCTAACTTGAGCTGCTACACTGCAGCAAGTGTCATCCGGACATTTTGAAATGAGACAAGTAAGTAAACCTACCCTTTATACCATGCTACTGTATGTACAGCACTGCTGCACTTACAGCACTACAGTAACATTTCATACCGAAAGAAATCCTGCACTCTAATCATTCCCATCATGTTTTTGCAGAATTGCTAGCTGACCCTTCAATGGTGGAAGAAACCGTCTGTTCACAGCAGAGCAGGAACAACACATAGTGAATATGGTCATTTCAAACAACAACATACGTTTACGACAACTGCAACATCACATCATCACTGACAACACAACGTTCAGTAATATAAATAGGGTGAGTTTATCCGCACTTAGCCGTCTCCTGAAACACCATCAGATTTGTACGAAGCAGCTTTACAGAGTACCATCTGAGCCAAATTCTGACAACTGCACTATGAATACGTACAAGTCAGCTATACTATCCTGTCATTGGTACTGTATTCCAGTGTATTGTGCTACATATTGACTGCTCTATGTCTATTCACACTGTCACGCAATAATGTTTTGTCTTGTCTGTTTCAGAGAGTTCTGGAACTAGATGCTGCTGCAGAGCATCATTAAATCGTCTACGTTGATGAGGTCGTCCTTAACCTAGCCAAAACAAGATGCAGGAGAAGACACCTCGTAGGACACAGCGGCATCGTCAATGTCCCTGGACAGCGTGGTGGCAACATCACAATGTTTTGATGCTCAACCTGCCACCATATTCTTCATTTCTACACCCAATCGAAGAGTTATTTTTGGCGTGGCGTTGGTAGATATATACAATCACCAACCCCACCAACGTATACCCCTTCTCCAGGAGATGGAGGACACAGACGAGGGGGCGTGCCAGGGCTGGATACGGCACTCCAGACGCTACTTCCCCCGCTGTTTAGCCAGAGAGAACACTGCTTGTGACGTTGATGAGGTGCTTTGGCCAGACCCAAATAGGAGGCAGGATGCAGCCTTATTGTTTTTTTCTTTATAGTAACAAGCCTATTTGTTTATCTTCTACTGTATTTGTTTTGTCTGTTACTGTTCATCCCGAAATCTGGATGAAAATACACTGTTTTGAGAAAGAAATACATAAAAACGATTCCCCCTTTGCATTTCTGTTTATAGTGTAAATATATACTGAATATGTATACATACTGTATATATTTGTGCACATACATGTAGGTGTGAGTGTTATGACAAACTGCCGTGGACTCCACTGAACATGCAAAAGACACGAGATGGTAGTGTTTTCCATTAGCCACGTCCGTGTGTAGTTGGCTTGTATAAGAGCTAATCATTTGGTTTGCGTGTAGAGTTTTGATGCAAAAACACCATTTTGAGAAGAGTTAAAATAGTTTTCAATTAAGTGTTTTGGTTTTGCAAGACGTGTGACGTTTTGTATGTTGTGTGTTTTGGGGTTTTGTGTGTAAAGTCTAGAGAGAAGGAGCCATAGCTTCAGAAATCATGTGTAAAGCAACTGTCAAAAACCGTAATAGTACAACCAGCTTTAATAATAGAAGTAAGGACATGTTCAACTAATGGCCTGAAGATGGCAGTGTAAGTCCATCAAACACCCACAGTGTCAACATTAGTGTGTCCTGTGTCTGTGTCTGTGTGTGGCTTTGTAAATGCCCTCTTATATAGGAGGTAGCAACACCATCATCATCATCCTCATCATCAAAAACATCCCTATCAGGATAGTCAGTGTGACTACCACTGTGCAAGCGTGCAGTTGTGCAAGGTGTCTGCTCTGTTCGTGTACCTTTACCCGACATCTCTCCATCCATTTCCCTCCATCTCTCTCTCCATCCATCTCCCTCTATCTCTCTCTCCATTCATATCCCTCCATCTCTCTCTCCATCCATTTCCCTCCATCTCTCTCTCCGTCCATATCCCTCCATCTCCCTCTCCATCCATATCCCTCCATCTCTCTCTCCGTCCATATCCCTCCATCTCCCTCTCCATCCATTTCCATCCATCTCTCTCTCCGTCCATTTCCCTCCATCTCTCTCTCCATCCATATCCCTCCATCTCTCTCTCCGTCCATATCCCTCCATCTCCCTCTCCATCCATTTCCCTCCATCTCTCTCTCCATCCACTTCCCTCCATCTCTCTCTCCATCCATATCCCTCCATCTCTCTCTCCGTCCATATCCCTCCATCTCCCTCTCCATCCATACCCCTCCATCTCTCCCTCCCTCCATACCCGTCCATCTCCCTCTATGTCTCCATCTCTTCCTCTCTCTGGATCTCTCTCCCTCTCTGTCTCCATCTCTTCCTCTCTCTGGATCTCTCTCTCTGTATCTCTCTCCCTCTGTCTCCATCCATCTCTTCATCTCTCTCCCTCTCTGTCTCCATACATCTCTTCCTCTCTCGCTTGCTGTCAGATACTTAGCAGGGTCGTCCTCAGGGTGAGAGCCCAGACAGAGCGAGAGAGTGTGTGTGTGTGTGTCTGTGTGTCTGTGTGTGTGTGTGTGTCTGTCTGTGTGTGTGTGTGAGAGTGTCTGTCTGTCTGTCTGTCTGTCTGTCTGTCTGTCTGTCTGTCTGTCTGTCTGTCTGTCTGTCTGTCTGTCTGTCTGTCTGTCTGTCTGTCTGTCTGTCTGTCTGTGTCTGTGTGTGTGTGTGTGTGTGTAGGGATAAAGCATGACAGCAGCTCTCAGAACTGTAAGACTATTTGAAGATAATCCACAACACAGAGGACGAGAGGAGTAAAGGTCAATAGAGAATTGTCAATAGAAATAGTTGGTTTTCAGTTCAACATCTGTTTAGAATCTGTTAGGAATGTCAGTCCTGAACTCATAGCTACGTGTGCCACATTTTCATTGGTCTGAATCGTCTGTACATTGAGTCTGGAGCAGGATGATCACCGACAACGACGAAACAGACTACAGGGAGGAGGTCAGAGACCTGGCCGGGTGGTGCCACAATAACAACCTAATCCTCAACGTAACCAAGACTAAGGAGATGATTGTGGACTACAGGAAAAGGAGGACCGAGCACGCCCCCATTCTCATCGACGGAGCTGTAGGGGAGCAGGTTGAGAGCTTCAAGTTCCTTGGTGTCCACATCAACAACAAACTAGAATGGTCCAAACACACCAAGACAGTCGTGAAGAGGGCACAACAAAGCCTTTTCCCCCTTCAGGAAACTAAAAAGATTTGGAATTGGTCCTCAGATCCTCAAAAGGTTCTACAGCTGCAACATCGAGAGCATCCTGACTGGTTGCATCACTGCCTGGTACAGCAATTGCTCGGCCTCTGACCGCAAGGCACTACAGATGGTAGTGCGTACTGCCCAGTACATCACTGGGGCTAATCTGCCTGTCATCCAGGACCTCCACACCAGGCGGTGTCAGAGGAAGGCCCTAAAAATTGTCAAAGACTCCAGCCACCCCAGTCATAGACTGTTCTCTCTACTACTGCATGGCAAGCGGTACCGGAGTGACAAGTCTAGGACAAAAAGGCTTCTCAACAGTTTTTACCCCCAAGCCATAAGACTCCTGAACAGGTAATCAAATGGCTACCCGGAGTATTTGCATTGTGTGCCCCCCCAACCCCTCTTCTACGCTACTGCTACTTTCTGTTTATCATATATGCATAGTCACTTTAACCATATCTACATGTACATACTACCTCAATCAGCCTGACTAATCAGCCTGACAAACCGGTGCCTGTATATAGCCTCACTACTGTATGTAGCCTCACTACTGTATGTAGCCTCACTACTGTATGTAGCCTCACTACTGTATGTAGCCTCACTACTGTCTATAGCCTCGCTACTGTATAGCCTCTCTACTGTATATAGCCTCTCTACTGTATATAGCCTCACTACTGTAGCCTCACTACTGTTATAGCCTCACTACTGTATATAGCCTCACTACTGTTATAGCCTCACTACTGTATATAGCCTCACTACTGTATGTAGCCTCACTACTGTTATAGCCTCACTACTGTATATAGCCTCACTACTGTATATAGCCTCTCTACTGTTATAGCCTCTCTACTGTATATAGCCTCACTACTGTATATAGCCTCACTACTGTTATAGCCTCTCTACTGTTATAGCCTCTCTACTGTTATAGCCTCACTACTGTATATAGCCTCACTACTGTATATAGCCTCACTACTGTTATAGCCTCTCTACTGTTATAGCCTCACTACTGTATATAGCCTCTCTACTGTTATAGGCTCGCTACTGTATATAGCCTCTCTACTGTTATAGCCTCTCTACTGTATATAGCCTCACTACTGTTATAGCCTCTCTACTGTATATAGCCTCTCTACTGTATATAGCCTCACTACTGTTATAGCCTCACTACTGTATATAGCCTCACTACTGTATATAGCCTCTCTACTGTATATAGCCTCACTACTGTATATAGCCTCTCTACTGTATAGTCTCACTACTGTTATAGCCTCGCTACTGTTATAGCCTCACTACTGTATATAGCCTCACTACTGTATATAGCCTCTCTACTGTTATAGCCTCGCTACTGTTATAGCCTCTCTACTGTTTTAGCCTCTCTACTGTATATAGCCTCTCTACTGTATATAGCCTCACTACTGTATATAGCCTCACTACTGTTATAGCCTCACTACTGTTATTTTTCACTGTCTTTTTACTGTTGTTTTTATTTCTTTACTTATCTATTGTTCACCTAATACATCTTTTTTTACTTACTGATTGCACTGATGGTGAGCATTTCACTGTAAGGTCTACACCTGTTGTATTCAGTGCACGTGACAAATAAACTTTGATTTGATTTGATATGTGTTATTTGGCCATTGGCCCAGATGGACTGCTTCTACACCTGCATTGCTTGCTGTTTGGGGTTTTAGGCTGGGTTTCTGTACAGCACTTTGAGATATCAGCTGATGTAAGAAGGGCTATATAAATACATTTGATTTGATTTGATGTGATTTGGACTGCAAGGTCTTCTGATTGGTCAGCCACAGGCTAAGGTGGGGGGTTATAAAACTACATCCTGTTTCTTTGTTCTGTGGAGAGAATCACTGAGGACAGGGGAGCATGAACATCTACCATCTACCTCCAATCATGATTTGTCCTCCTTGAATAAAGCTGTTTTCCTCCCCCTGATTTTCTTTGGGGTACGTTCACCTTTCTGCCCTGCTCTCGCTCCTCCTATCTCTCCATCTCTCATTTGCTCACTTTCCTCTCCCCTGCCCTCTATCCCTCAAACCTTCTCTCATTAACTCTGTCTTTCTCCTTTTGACTTTCAGTGACTTTTCATCTTCATACCTTCACACTCTCCTTCACATTCTCCTCACACTCTCCTCACACTCTCCTCACACTCTCCTTCACACTCTCCTTCACATTCTCCTCACACTCTCCTCACACTCTCCTCACACTCTCCTTCACACTCTCCTCACATTCTCCTCACACTCTCCTCACACTCTCCTCACACTCTCCTTCACACTCTCCTCACACTCTCCTTCACATTCTCCTCACACTCCTCACACTCTCCTTCACACTCTCCTCACACTCTCCTTCACACTCTCCTCACACTCTCCTTCACACTCTCCTTCACACTCTTTCTCTAACCCTGCTCTCCCTCCCTGTCTGTCTCTCTCTCTAACCCTGCTCTCCCTCTCTCCCCCTGTCTGTCTCTCTCTCTAACCCTGTTCTCCCTCCCCCCCTCTCCCTCCACATCTGTCTCTCTCTCTAGCCCTGCTCTCCCTCTCTCTCCCCCTGTCTGTCTCTCTCTAACCCTGTTCTCCCTCTCTCCCCCTGTCTGTCTCTCTCTAGCCCTGTTCTCCCCCTCTCCCCCTGTCTGTCTCTCTCTCTAACCCTGTTCTCCCTCTCCCCCCTCTCCCTCCACATCTGTCTCTCTCTCTAACCCTGTTCTCCCTCTCCCCCCTCTCCCCCTGTCTGTCTCTCTCTCTAACCCTGCTCTCCATCTCTCCCCCTGTCTGTCTCTCTCTAACCCTGTTCTCCCTCTCTCCCCCTGTCTGTCTCTCTCTCTAACCCTGTTCTCCCTCTCTCCCTCCCTGTCTGTCTCTCTCTCTAACCCTGTTCTCCCTCTCTCCCCCTGTCTGTCTCTCTAACCCTGCTCTCCCTCTCTCCCCCTGTCTGTCTCTCTCTCTAACCCTGTTCTCCCTCTCCCCTCTCCCTCCCTGTCTGTCTCTCTCTAGCCCTGCTCTCCCTCTCTCCCTCCCTGTCTGTCTCTCTCTCTAACCCTGTTCTCCCTCTCTCCCCCTGTCTGTCTCTCTCTAACCCTGCTCTCCCTCTCTCCCCCTGTCTGTCTATCTCTCTAACCCTGTTCTCCCTCCCCCCTCTCCCTCCCTGTCTGTCTCTCTCTAGCCCTGCTCTCCCTCTCTCCCTCCCTGTCTGTCTCTCTCTCTAACCCTGTTCTCCCTCTCTCCCCCTGTCTGTCTCTCTCTAACCCTGCTCTCCCTCTCTCCCCCTGTCTGTCTCTCTCTCTAACCCTGTTCTCCCTCTCCCTCCCTGTCTGTCTCTCTCTCTAACCCTGTTCTCCCTCTCTCCCCCTCTCCCTCTCTCTCTAACCCTGCTCTCCCTCTCTCCCCCTGTCTGTCTATCTCTCTAACCCTGTTCTCCCTCCCCCTCTCCCTCCCTGTCTGTCTCTCTCTAGCCCTGCTCTCCCTCTCTCCCTCCCTGTCTGTCTCTCTCTAGCCCTGCTCTCCCTCTCTCCCCCTGTCTGTCTCTCTCTCTAACCCTTCTCTCCCTCTCTCCCCCTGTCTGTCTCTCTCTCTAACCCTGTTCTCCCTCCCCCTCTCCCTCCCTGTCTGTCTCTCTCTAGCCCTGCTCTCCCTCTCTCCCTCCCTGTCTGTCTCTCTCTCTAGCCCTGCTCTCCCTCTCTCCCCCTGTCTGTCTCTCTCTCTAACCCTGTTCTCCCTCTCTCCCCCTGTCTGTCTCTCTCTCTAACCCTGTTTTCCCTCTCCCTCCCTGTCTGTCTCTCTCTAGCCCTGCTCTCCCTCTCTCCCTCCCTGTCTGTCTCTCTCTCTAGCCCTGCTCTCCCTCTCTCCCCCTGTCTGTCTCTCTCTCTAACCCTGTTCTCCCTCTCTCCCCCTCTCCCTCTCTCTCTAACCCTGCTCTCCCTCTCCCCTTCTCCTTCCCTCTGATTGGGTGAATCCAGCTGTCGTAGACACTCTCCAGAGCCAGTGAAAAGGTCACTCTCCCTGTGGTCCAGGAGTTGTCTGTATGCTCTCTGTCAGGGAGAACACCAGGCACTTCCTGTCTCTTTCAGATGAGCCTCACAGTGACAGGCCGGTCATATGACCTCTTGACTTTATGACCTTCCCATGAACTTTCGGCTCCAATGCCTCTGACACCCCAACATACAGGGGTAACATACACGGTTACGACACTCAGACTGGAACAATGTAAGATATAGTTTGTTATCACTGAAATGTGTCCCTTTCATCCTAATTTAGTTGACAGGGACTGTCAATGAACATTTAACAGCGTTTCAGAATGAACATCTAGTTTTAAAGGATCATTTTCAAATGGTAATAAAAGACAAAAGACATCTTGAAAAAGAGATTCATATCTCAACGTTACTCACCTGGTTCGAGGAAGGATCAATACAAGCTGTGATCAGGAGGTTGTTTAGGTCGCAGGCCAACAGTGGTTCCAGCCAGCAGACAGCGGGGAACAGTAGAACTCGTCACTAGGGGAGGTGGTCTGATCCTAGTCATGTTGTGACCCAGATTAGAGAGGCACCACGGTGGTCCAACATGTCGGCTGTTGTTCAAGGTTTAACACCGCAGACATTCCATTCACTCCGTTCCAGACATTATTATGAGCTGTCCTCCCCTCAGCAGCCTCCACTGGTAACACACACACACACACACACACACACACACACACACACACACACACACACACACACATACACATACACACACACACACACACACACACACACACACACACACATACACATACACACACACACACACACAAATGGACAGTCACACACAAATACAAATGGGCAGACACACACACACACACACACACACACACAAATAAACACAAATGGACAGACACACACACACACACACAAATGGACACACCTTGCACACACAGTGGTAGTTCTACTGACTATACTAAGGAGATGTTTTTGTTGATGAAGACGATGGTGTTGCTCCTTCCTCTATAAGAGGAGCCCTGTTGGTCTGCTTCTCCTCACCCCTCACTGGTCTCTGTGGTATTACTCAACGGTCTCTCTCTAACCAATCCCAGACCGTCCATGTATGTCCAGCATTAGATCATGGAAGTTTAACTTAACAGATGACATTCAATACAGACACAATGATTGCCTCCTAATGAATGAAATAGCCCTGACAAAACGTTGCTCCTTTCATATGCCACTTTTAACTGGTACTCCACACTGGTTATACTCCACCTCTCTCTCTCCCTCTCTCGTTCCCTCTTCAATCCTCTCACTATCTCTAGCCTCTTACTCTCTACCTCCATGTACGCTCAACCTCTCCCTCTCTCCATCACGCTCTCTCTCCTACTTCCTGTCCCTCTCTCCATCATGCTCTCTCTCCTACTTCTTCTCCCTCCCTTCCTTCCTTTCTCCTCTCTGGCTCTCATCAGTATGCTGGGACATGCATTGCTATCTCTGTGCTAGCTGGGGGAGAGAAAGAAGGAGAGAGAGAGCGAGAGAGAGAGAGAGAGCGAGAGAGAGAGGAGAGAGAGAGAGAGAGAGAGAGAGAGCGAGAGAGAGAGAGAGGAGAGAGAGAGAGAGAGAGAGGTGGAGAGAGCAGCCAGGTCACCCGTGAAACATGTCAGTATTTGACGTCCATCCACGTCTGAGATGACGTGAAAACCGGCCACTAGAGACAACAGTGAGCGCTGTTACCTTCAAGTAGGTTTCGGTTTTGCTAGGGCGTTGTGGACGACGATGGCGGATGGGCGTAAACATCTGCCTCTGGTGCAAAAGGTTGCATGTTTGAATCCAGTGACAGAAAGCTATTTTTGTTTTAAGCCTATCTCAAACCTTAATCCTTATCTTAACCATTCAGAGTTAATGCCTAAACTTAACCTTAAATAGTTTGAAATTTGACGTTTGAGAAACATGGATGAACGTCTAATTCTGATGTGAGACTGTGAGATCTGGTTGGGAGAGAGAAGGGTATGGAGTGAGAGTGGGAGAGCGAGAGAGCAAGCAGGGGATGAGGATTGTGGTGTTTTATAGGGAGGGTTGGGGCTGAGGGAGATTAAGCAGCAGGTAGGAGAGACAGGATCCTGCTGAGGGACGTAACCCCACAATGACCCCTGTATGACCCTGAACGACCCCTCACTGGGGGTCATGGTCCACACTTCTTCTCCACACACACACACACACACACACACACACACACACACACACACACACACACACACACACACACACACACACGCAACCAGGCCACTCACCAACATGGGGAAGGGAGAGACGGAGGGAGGAGAGAGTGGGAGAGGGGGTTGGGAATGGAGGAGGAGGGGGTAATTGCCCGCCAGTCATTTAAGGGAGGGAGGGATGGGGTGATGGAGGGAGAGAGGGAGGGGGATGGAGAGAGGGAGGGAGGGGAGAGAGAGGGAGGAGGGAGGGAAGGGAGAGAGGGAGGGAGGGAGAGATGGAGGAGAGAGAGAGGGATGGGGAGAGAGGGAGAGAGGAAGAGAGGGAGAGAGGGAGGGTTGAGAGAGGGAGAGAGGGAGAGAGGGAAAGGGAGGAGGGAGAGAGGAAGAGAGGGAGAGAGGGAGGAGGGAGAGAGGGAGAGAGAGGGAGAGGGAGGAGGGAGAGAGGAGAGGGAGGAGGGAGAGAGGGAGAGAGAGAGAGGGAGCAGGGAGAGAGGGAGGAGGGAGAGAGGGAGGAGGGAGAGAGGAGAGGGAGGAGAGGGAGAGAGGGAGGAGGGAGAGAGGGAGAGAGAGAGGGAGGAGAGGGAGAGAGGGAGGAGAGAGAGAGAGGGAGAGAGGGAGAGGGAGGAGGGAGAGAGGAGAGGGAGGAGGGAGAGAGGGAGAGAGAGAGAGAGGGAGGAGAGAGAGAGAGGGAGGAGGGAGAGAGGCAGGAGGGAGAGAGGGAGGAGGCTGATCTGGAAGAGTGCCTTTGCAATAGCAGATCTGAAAGTGAATACAAATGAGGTCTGTTGTTGTGGGAGACACGGGCCTGGCTCTTTTCAGCTGCAGGACACAGGGATACATGCACGTGCACACACACATTCTGCTACTGATATACCAGATAATTGCGGCTTGTTTAAAGCAAAACCCCTGATTATGACCTCTTATTTAGTGCCTCTAAATAAGCAGATCTGAGAACAGTCAGTGTCACGCTCAAATAGGAGCTGTTGCTTTCTGAACATATAAAAACGAAGAAAAATAAAGGAAAAAATCCTATCCTCCTTTGACGACGAATTTAGACATTCTGATTAATTTAATGAGGGGTTTAATGTAAACATAACCTCTAGACAAGTTAATGTAATGCTTCTGTAATGCTTTTAATTAAATAGTTCCCGCTGTCCCTGAGTGCAGTAGCAATATGGGTCTTCCTCTGTTTGAATATGATGTCAGAGTTCATTCCTTCGGCACATTATTTACAGGCGTCTAATAAATGAGAACTTGAAGAGTTTTGCGCGACAAATCCATTCAATTAAAATTTTAAGCCCCGAGATGACAGCAAGAAATTGATGCCTTCCTTGCTTCTTTGCCTGTGGACTATCGCGAGAGTTGCGTTTCCATAGATACGAGCACTCACAAATTGTAGTGCACAAATTGTAGTGCACGATTTCTGGAGTCCAAAGGAGTCGACTATTGCTTGACTTCCAAAACACGCAGAAACGGATGTGCACACATACACACACCACCTCATTATTGCTTTCCTACTAAGAAGACTACATTTGCTTTCTAGAGGAGTGACATAAGTATGACACTGCCCATTTGCCTATAAATGTCACACCCTGATCTGTTTCACCTGTCTTTGTGATTGTCTCCACCCCCCCTCCAAGTGTCACCCATCTTCCCCATTATCCCCTGTGTATTTATGCCTGTGTTCTCTGATTGTCTGCTCCCATTTCGTTTAGTTTTGTCAAGCCTACCAGCAGGTTTTCCTCTGCTCCTGTCTCTCGATTGTTCCTGGTTTCCTGGTGTTGACCATTCTGCCCTGACCCTGAGCCTGCCTGCCGTCCTGTACCTTTGCCCCACCTATCTGGATTACTGACCCCTACCTGCCCTGGACCTGTCTTTACCTGCCCCTGTTGGGTTAATAAACTGTTACTCCAATGTGATAATAAAAGGCCTATTTTGTTTGAATATATAAGGTGATGTGTAGAAACTGCAATATTTCAGTGATATTTCTGCTGTGTGCAGCCTTGACGAAACCAATGGGATGATGCGGAGCACTCTATGCTGAAGGCTCTGCTTGGTCAGTCTGATGTCTGCAGTGGCTGTATAGCATGCACTGCGATACGGCCTCTGCAGAAGTCAGGCCATTTTATACTTCTTGCGATTAGCTGAGCAGAGCAGAGCTCTTGTGAAGGAAGTTTTCAAGGATGTGAGTTTGTGTTTTATACTGGACCTCCTGCACCCAGCTTCTATCAACCAATCAGGTTAATGCAGAGCTATATGGAGCCCTCCACACTCTTTCAAAGGTTTAACCTTTATTTAACCTTTATTTAAGGCTAAACCCGGACCTTTAACCTTTATCCGGCCAAACCCGGACGACGCTGGGCCAATTGTGCGCCGCCCAATGGGACTCCCAATCACAGCCGGTTGTGATACAGCCTGGAATCGGAAGGAAGGGGTATTACTAGAGACGTTGGTGTTGTAAGCATGGTGAGTTATTCCAGAGGACGATTCACCGAGGATTTGTTTTTCCAAACCACCTCGTGTAATTCATATTTTTTATGACAGAAGCCTGGATGTTTTTATTGTAGGCGTGAAGATATGTCAACGTCATGTCTAGACGATAACAGGGTACACTGATAACTCGTGCTTGGCTGACACATGCATAGGTCTCCCCATAATATTTAAAATTGATGAACTGTGATCATAATCATTATTTTAGCGATCCATCCATGGCAGACATCCTTCCTAACAACAATGCCCCACATCCTGCTCATTTCAGCTGCTGAACCGTATTTGCACTTCACTGTGTTTGTGGATGAGAAAGTGAACTTGCCATTCCCAAAAAGTCAGGATGCTGCTTTGCGATCTATTGCCTAGGACAAAACTCTCCAAACCTGTTCCTGGAGCGCTGCCATCCTGTACGTTTTCACTCCAACCCTAATCTAGTGCATCCGATTCTAATAATTAGCTGTTTGATAAACTGAATCAGGTTAGTTACAACTGGGGTTGGAGTGAAAACCTACATCAAGGTAGCTCCAGGAACAGGGTTGGAGAGCCCTGACCTAGGACATCAACAGACAGCCAGGGTTTCATTCATTAAATAAGCTATAGGCAATACTTTTTATTTCACATTTAGGCCTAGTTAAACTGATGTATTTGGCGATGTTCAGCTTCAGTTTACCGACACTATGAATAATAGCTTAGCTGTACTCATTGATAGTCTAATATGTACTTGAATTTACTTTTGTTGAATTTACAAGGCATTACTAGACACAGATTACGAAAATATAATCTATGCGCACGGTTCTGACTTTCTCTCTGACTGCCCCGATCTGCTCTTTCCCTCACGTGCTCCTCTTTCTTTTCACTATAAAAACGCTAGCGGGTTTTTGGTCTTCGGTCTGTTGCGTGTAGAATAGCTCAGCCTACTCATTGATAGCCCCTACTTTAGTGACATTCGAAGCCAAGAAATGTAGAAATACAGCATTGCATTAGCCTGTAGCCTACATCTTTTGATTACCGATGCACGGCTCTGACTGTCTGCCTGGTGGCTGACATGCCTACCTGTGCCCATCCCATCTCTCTCGCTAACTCGCCCTTTCTTTACTGTGAAAGATGAGAGAGTTTGTGTTCTCGAAGTAGACTACGGAAAATATTTTCCTCCGTTGCAAAACGAATGGAATCTTAGGAGTCGAGGAGTTGATTCTGAAGCTTGACACCCAGAAATGGGAATCGACATCAGGAGTCTGGCAAGGAGTTGAAGAATCTATTCTTTTGGAGTCGACTACCCACCACTATACACAATTGTTTCTGTCTTGAGAGAGGATAAAAATGTTTTTTCTAGCTGTTTATTCGAACCAACTATATTCAAAATAGCTAAAGGGGACACAAGAAGTAAGCTAGCCACTCTAACTAGCTAGTTAGCCAACAACAGGTAACTTTAGCTAAACTTTAACATTAGGTAGCTACTGTAGCTATTCTAAACCAACATGTGCAAACACAGAAGTTGTTGATACTTCAAAATGGCCTGTTCCTGCGTCATTTTGGTTTTAGTTTTCTTTATTATGCCATTGTGTAATTTTGCCCCAGATATTCAGTACATGTTTTTGCAGCAGTGGTCAAGGGCATAACTTTGGTTTTAGAAGTGGGGGGGACATAACCTGGTGGGGCGTCTGGGGCGGTCCTCCCCCATAATTATTTTGGGTGTCTAAAGCTAATTTCCTGCATTTCTACACAATCCAATATGCCGTCTCTATTAAGAACAACAAAAAGTAAACAAAAATGTCCACAGTCATCAAGCTACGTAAGAAATCATTATTAAATATGTTTAAGTGATTGATAAGACTAAAATAGATTAAAGTTAATTCAATAATCAATATTATGTTGCACATTTAACCAATAGCCTAACAAATGAACAACTCTTGAAAAAATACAGACTTTTGATTGTCTTTATTAAGACATCCTCTATTTCAAATTTCAGCCAGTCCGAGCCACCTGCACCCCTACCCCACCAGTCTAGTCAACACATCAAATCTCTCCCAACACAATTTCCTTCCCAGTTTCCACCATTAATTGTTTTAATTCCAAAGGGAAAGGTTTGGATCCCCCCCCCCAAAAAAAACTAAAAAAAACATACACCTCAAATATAGATTAACACACAGAAACAGCAAACCCTTCATATAATGAATCTCATAGGCCTAATACTGTAGTACCGTAGAGCTCTTTTTACTTTCACACAATATAACTGCATCACCCTGTCCTGCCCCTTGTGATCCACCACCCTGCAGCGCCCCAACCCAACACACCCCACTCAGCTTTAGGATCTTAGTGTGTTATGCCAAGGCCAGAGTGACAACCCACAGGATGGCAGTCCCCCAGGGCCAGCACTGAGCAGCCCAGCAGCTAAGGATTGCCTAAATAGGTATCTCCCATGACGTGGGCAGTCGTACTGTATCATCCAGAGTTTATGAAAGTTACCCAGTATACCCTGAATTTTATAATACATCACATATGGTAATACATAACGACCCCAGGCTGTGTCACAACCGGCCATGATTGTGCGTCATATAGGACGGCGCACAATTGTCCCAGTGTCGTCCGGGTTAGGGTTTGGCCGGGGTAGACCGTCATTCTAAAGAACAATTTGTTCTTAACTGACTTGCCTACTTAAATAAAGGTTAAATAAAAAAATAAAAAAATAAAATTGACATTGTGGGAGGATAACCAACCTTCCAATTAATGGAATGCATTTCTTAGCCGCTATAAATGCTTGGTTACACAGTTTCTTCAGATAACAGTATCAACATTTCCAAGCAAACAAAAACAGGGAGAATCTGTAGACATGCTGACATGATATAACACTCTTTCCAAGAACTCAGCAAGCTTTCACAAGACCGTAACATATGCAAATATGTCCGCTTTTGTGTTTTACACATCCAGCAAAGGAATTACATTTCTGAGTGCATGTAATTCAGTTTCACTGGCATACCGTATATTCTATGGATGATCTGTATATCATCATAAATAGCTTCTTGCAGGTCTACATGTTTTGTGTCATCGGGAAAAGCCTCTTTTAACCCTTGATACAGTTTGTAAATCTGTTTTTGGAGGTTTGTCAGACTGCCCTGGCTTGTCCAGGGCAAAAGTTCACCTCACCTCCATCACAGACTGGTCTTCCCTGGCTGCCTGACATCACCTCCAGCACAGACTGGTCTTCCCAGGCTGCCTGACATCACCTCCAGCACAGACTGGTCTTCCCTGGCTGCCTGACCTCACCTCCATCACAGACTGGTCTTCCCAGACTGCCTGACCTCACCTCCGTCACAGACTGGTCTTCCCAGACTGCCTGACGTCACCTCCGTCAGGCAGCTTTCACACACACTCAGCACACTGAGACCCCGTCACCATCTGATCCTCCTAAGATGAGGCATGACAAAGATTCACCTCGGTGTACATTTATACATTATATTATCCAAGAATAGAATCAATGGTTCAATAATTGACATTACCATTATTCTCATATCCCAGACTGTAGCTTTGAGCTTAATCTGCTGTCTTGTAATTATTGTAGGTCTACCCATTAATTCAAGATGGAACTTTGGATCAATCACGAATATTGTTAATATACTGCAAAATTCACCTGAGCTCCATAGACTGGTCTTCCCAGGCTGTCTGACACTGCTGGGACTCCTGTCACCATCTGATCCTGCTAAGACATGAGGAGCATAGTCTTGTGTACTGACTGTTCACCATAACAGTGAAGCCCGTAGAGCTGTTTATGTTGTGTCAGTGTGAAAACTAAGGAATTAGCTAGGGTAACTAACAGATCAATAACTTTACATTGCTATACAGACTAATAAAAACTCACATTGCACAATTTCTTTTTTATTTGGCCGCTGGTTTCATCATTTCATTCAGGTCTAGTGTGATGGAGGCAAAAATAATTGCTAACATTAGTCAACTTTTGGCCAGCTCTCTCTCTAATGCCACATCAACTGGCAAAATCTAGCCAAGTTAATTTACTTCTGTTGAAATGGGAGAAAAAAAGGCTACAAAATATTTCCATATAAACAACAGCTTTTAGATAGCAATATGAGCTGGCTATTATTACTATCTGACAGATAGCTAGAGGCTAGAAGTGACCTGGATGTGGTAGCTACTAGCTAGCTTATTCATTCACCTCAGTCAAAATGAGATGAAACATTAGTTAACATTACATGTTAGTTACAATACTAGCTCTGCACTGCGAATAAAAAACAGTTCGTTTTTTGTTTGTTAACTTAAACAGATTGCAAAACAGCTGGAAAGAAATGTTTGATGTACCGATTCCATGGCACAGGGTGTATGAGTTGATACATAAAACAACGCAAGATTCAAGACTTCATGCTTTTCAGCTAAAATGATTGTACAGAATTCTTGCCACCAACAAAATGTTCAGAATTTGGGGCATAAAATCATCGCAGGTCTTTGTGCTGGTATTACCCTCAGGTAGCCTGTTTCTGGTCTCAGGTTCAGGAATGACGGAAAAAGCATTCATCTAAAATTGACCCTAGAAATAACATTGTTGGGAGATTTT
>NC_042982.1:38915785-38973285 GCF_901001165.1 Salmo trutta | reverse complement strand
CAAAACCAAGAAAATGCCTGATCATTAACTGCTCAAACAAAAGAGACAACAACCCACCAACATCGTGGGGGGAAAGGAACTGCGCTGGCACAGAACGCACTGGGCTGAGCAGCCGTACCGGAGACACAGTGCGCTTCCTCGGCGCAGGATACATCGGACCGAGAAGGGGCACCGGAGGCCAGGAGCGCTGAGCCGGCACAACACGTCCTCGCTGAACACTCCCCCTAGCCCGGCAAATGTGGGGCGCTGGCACAGAGCGCACTGGGCTGTGCAGGCTCACTGGCGATACCGTGCGCACCTCTGCCACCCAAGGCTCTTCCTCCACGCTGTCCCTACGCAGGTCCTCCAGAACCTGCCACATCTCTGCCTCCTCCTTCGCCGTTATCCCTCACGAGAGCAGTGGTCTGGGCTCTTCCTCTGCCCTTCCGGACCACCCCATTAGCCCCCCCAAAAAAAATTTCTTGGGGGTGTCTTCCGGGCCTCCTCGACCACCGCCTGCGACTCCTTCCACCGGCTGGCTTTACCTCCTCGACCTGGGAATCCTTCCGCCAGGGTCCTTTCCCCGACATGATCTCCTCCCAGGTCCAGAACTCCTTCCCCTCGCGAGCCCATCTCTCGCGCTCCTTATCCTCCCGCTGCTTGGTCCTGGTTCGGTGGGTTGTTCTGTAACGATTGGCGTCGGGTGATGAGGAAGCGGACCAAAACGCAGCTGGGAGCGAACACATGTTTATTCTTACACTGAATTAAACACGTACACAAAACCAAGAAAATGCCTGATCATTAACTGCTCAAACAAAAGAGACAACAACCCACCAACATCGTGGGGGGAAAGGAACTTAAATGTGATTCCCAATCAGACATAACTAGCGACAGCTGTCTGATTGGAAATCACCCCCGAGCCCAACATAGAAATAAACCACAAAGAAAGGCTATAACAAAACATAGAAAATAAACCATAGAAATACCACACCCTGACCAAAATAGCAGAGTTCCCCTGGTCAGGGCGTGACAATCTGGCACATTTAAATGAAGGGAAACTCAGCCAATTTAGGCAGGACATTTATTTTCAGTTGGAAAAATAAAGATATCATTCTTTATTAATATGATTGTTTTCCTACCTCCCTCTGCCCCCTCTCTGTAATAATAACATTGAGATGTGTGACCCAGGGTGCATTAATATGGGGCGTTATGGAGAACGGCCTTTTAGGGGCGTATATCACAATATAACAGCCCATAACTCATACAGCGGTCTTCGGGAGGGTGTGTACATTTATCACACACAAACACACACCGAAACGCACTCACATTCTCCTACTAATACACACACGTGCATGAACTCTGTCATAATAAATTACAGTTGAAGTATAACAGGGGAAGAGGATGAACTACTGGGTGAATTAACATCTCAAGTGTTTGCAATCTGTTTGTCCTGTTTAAAATTCATACATCCTTCACACGGAAGTGTCCACATGATTGTGGGATGAAGACATATCTGTGTGTGTTTCTTTGTGTGTGTGTGGAGTTTGGGGGAGATTGTTTTACAGGGGAGGAACAGACCTAATTATGAACTCATACATCAACTGGAGAGAGGAGGGTCCGAGCCGAGCAACCTCTACTGACGATAAACACATAAACCGCAACAGTGTCACAGCGAAATGCGGCCGTGGTTACCACTTTACCAGACGACACAGGACAGTGTGTGTGTGTGTGTGTGTGTGTGTCTCCTACAGGAACTCCAAGATTGAGAGTGTATCACAGCGCTGTTTATGTAGAGAACTAGAGGCACTGTTGTTTCACTGTCTCAGAGCTCATTCATCACTGAGAGAGGTTCTGGATACACAGTAGCATAGATACTGAGCTTCTCCTGTTCAACACCCTGCTGTTTTATAAAGTGTTTATACTGGACCTCCTGCACCCAGCTACTGTCAACCAATCAGGTTAATGCAGAGCTATATGGAGCCCTCCACACTCTTACAAAGGTTTAACCTTTATTTAACCTTTATTTAACTAGGCAAGTCAGTTAAGAACAAATTATTATTTGCAATGACAGCCTACCAAAAAGGCAAAAGGCCTCCTGCGGGGACGGGGGCTGGGATTAAAAATATAAATTAATTAAATAAAAATATAGGATTAAACACACGTCACGACAAGAGAGACAACACAACACCACATAAAGAGAGACACCACAATACTACATAAAGAGAGACTCCACAACACTACATAAAGAGAGACACCACGACACTACATAAAGAGAGACAACACAACACTACATAAAGAGAGACACCACGACACTACATAAAGAGAGACACCACGACACTACATAAAGAGAGACACCACAACACTACATAAAGAGAGACACCACGACACTACATAAAGAGAGACAACACAACACTACATAAAGAGAGACTCCACAACACTACATAAAGAGAGACACCACAACACTACATAAAGAGAGACACCACAACACTACATAAAGAGAGACGCCACAACACTACATAAAGAGAGACTCCACAACACTACATAAAGTGAGACACCACCACACTACATAAAGAGAGACGCCACAACACTACATAAAGAGAGACTCCACAACACTACATAAAGTGAGACACCACCACACTACATAGAGACACCACAACACTACATAAAGAGAGACAACACAACACTACATAAAGAGAGACACCACAACACTACATAAAGAGAGACTCCACAACACTACATAGAGACACCACAACACTACATAGAGACTCCACAACACTACATAAAGAGAGACACCACGACACTACATAAAGAGAGACACCACAACACTACATAAAGAGAGACAACACAACACTACATAAAGAGAGACTACACAACACTACATAAAGAGAGACACCACAACACTACATAAAGAGACACCACCACAACACTACATAAAGAGAGACACCACAACACTACATAAAGAGAGACAACACAACACTACATGAAGAGAGACACCACAACACTACATAAAGAGAGACACCACAACACTACATAAAGAGAGACACCACGACACTACATAAAGAGAGACAACACAACACTACATAAAGAGAGACTACACAACACTACATAAAGAGAGACTACACAACACTACATAAAGAGAGACGCCACAACACTACATAAAGAGAGACACCACAACACTACATAAAGAGAGACCTAAGAAAACAACATAGCATGATAGCAACCCATGACAACACAACGTGGTAGAAACACAACATGGCAGAAGCACAACATGGTAGCAGCACAACATGGTAGCAGCACAAAACATGGTACAAACAGCATTGGGCACAGACAACAGCACAAAGGGCAAGAAGGTAGAGACAACAATACATCATGCGAAGCAGCCGCAACTGTCAGTAAGAGTGTCCATGATTGAGTCTTTGAATGAGGAGGGGAGGAGAGAGAGAGAGGATGAACATTGAGAAATGGAGGGAGAACATTAGGAGGATTTTAATAATAAAGTAGACCTTTTTTTTATTGGATTTCCATTTCCCTCCAACAATGTCTGAAAGTCTCGTGCACATTCAGTTTGTTCTTTATTTCATGTACCTTGGTTGAGCGGAGAGGTAACAGCAGAAACAGCAGTAACATACCTCTATTATTTATCTGTGTAGCAGATTGAAGCAGTAACATACCTCTGTCCTTTATCTGTGGACCAGAATGAAGCAGTAACATACCTCTGTCCTTTATCTGTGGAGCAGAATGAAGCAGTAACATACTTTATCTGTGGAGCAGAATGAAGCAGCAGTATAACTCTATTCTTTATCTGTGGAGCAGAATGAAGCAGCAGTATAACTATTATTTATCTGTGGAGCAGAATGAAGCAGTAACATACCTCTGTCCTTTATCGGTGGAGCAGAATGAAGCAGCAGCATAACTCTATTGTTTATCTGTGGAGCAGAATGAATCAGCAGTATAACTCTATTGTTTATCTGTGGAGCAGAATGAATCAGCAGTATAACTCTATTCTTTATCTGTGGAGCAGAATGAAGCAGCAGCATAACTCTATTGTTTATCTGTGGAGCAGAATGAAGCAGCAGCATAACTCTATTGTTTATCTGTGGAGCAGAATGAAGCAGCAGCATAACTCTATTGTTTATCTGTGGAGCAGAATGAAGCAGCAGTATAACTCTATTCTTTATCTGTGGAGCAGAATGAAGCAGCAGCATAACTCTATTGTTTATCTGTGGAGCAGAATGAAGCAGCAGCATAACTCTATTGTTTATCTGTGGAGCAAAATGAAGCAGCAGCATAACTCTATTGTTTATCTGTGGAGCAGAATGAAGCAGCAGCAGACGCATGCAGTTTACAGACAGTGGCTCCAGTATAATGGACACAGGCTTGCTGAATTTACACACTACTTCTTCCAGAGTGTTTGTCCTGTGTTAAGCTGGGGCTTGTTTAAAGCTCCTAAATCAAATAAGATTCCCTCTTCTCTTCTGGCTGGTTCTAAGTGTTCCTGAACAGTCAGGCTCGTACCCTGAATCTCAACATCCAGCGTACACACACGCACGCGCACACACACACACACACAGAGATATGTCGTAGTGGATGATGTGATGTCCTCAGGGGGTGACTCTGTGTGACAGTGCTGAAGCGTGACAGGTATGACAGCAGTAGTTTAACCTGAGGTCAACATTCATGCACCTGACATCAGATTGATGTTATACAATTTGCTGGGCTGCGTTTTGGAACGGTAGGCAAAGCATATCTGACTAGTTAAGTTGAATGTTTTTTTTGGGGGGGTTCTGTCAGTGCACATTGTGTCTGTTCTGTGGCTGGGGTGAACATCTTTGAGGGGGGATGATGGTTTACTCCTGTTTGGACTGTTTTTACAAACACACACACACACACACACACACACACACACACACACACACACACACACACACACACACACACACACACACACACACACGCATACACACACACACACACACCTTGCCACATAAACACGTCTAGACATGTCGTACTATGACAGGATGCCAGCTCAATCAAAAAACAAACATCACTCACACACAGACAAACATCACTCACACACAGACAAACATCACTCACACACAGACAAACATCACTCACACACAGACAAACATCACTCACACAGACAAACATCACTCACACACAGACAAACATCACTCACACAGAGACAAACATCACTCACACACAGACAAACATCACTCACACAGAGACAAACATCACTCACACACAGACAAACATCACTCACACAGACAAACATCACTAACACACAGACAAACATCACTCACACAGAGACAAACATCACTCACACACAGACAAACATCACTCACACAGAGACAAACATCACTCACACACAGACAAACATCACTCACACACAGACAAACATCACTCACACAGAGACAAACATCACTCACACACAGACAAACATCACTCACACACAGACAAACATCACTCACACACAGACAAACATCACTCACACACAGACAAACATCACTCACACACAGACAAACATCACTCACACACAGACAAACATCACTCACACACAGACAAACATCACAATAATATAAATGATTCAGTCTGAGAGGAGGAAGGAGGAAGGAGGAAGGCATGAATAACTCACATGTCTTAATGAGGAGACCTGTCTCTCTGTTATCTCTCCCAGTTTCACTGATTGGAGTGTGTGTGCGTGTGCTTGTGTGTGTGCGCGTGTGTGTGTGTGCGTGTGCTTGTGTGTGTGTGTAGAATATAGTCTTGAATACATCTTTATTGTCCATAGTAGATGGAACATCGCCTTTATCTTTTCCTCAGAAGTAGGCAGAATGTATCATTTTCACTTCACACATAATAGTGTTTTATGTCTGAATATTTTATATAGGCCTAGCCATTCCAAAGTGGTTGAATTGCAAATGTCTTATCATTTTGAAGCTTATTGAAAGTAGCTAGACAATTGCAGTGAAACAGTTCTCACAAAGAAGTTAAAGTTTCCCTGCAATTAGGCCAGTAGTGTTATCAAGTATAGCTAAAGTAATACGATAGGCTACTAATGTATTGTCCGTTTACATGGACGTTCATGTAATACTGTTAGACCATGTGTCTGTTGTCATTATTTCAATGAGACTAGTTTAGTTAGAGAGAAGCAAATGTCTGTGCCACTATTACTGTCATTACTAAACCCACAGTAGGATCTGGTTTGATCTCTATTGATTATTACACCCACGGTAGGATCTGGTTTGATCTCTATTGATTATTACACCCACGGTATGATCTGGTTTGATCTCTATTGATTATTACACCCACGGTAGGATCTGGTTTGATCTCTATTGATTATTACACCCACGGTAGGATCTGGTTTGATCTCTATTGATTATTACACCCACGGTATGATCTGGTTTGATCTCTATTGATTATTACACCCACGGTATGATCTGGTTTGATCTCTATTGATTACTGAAATCATTCCTCTCCTGTTGACTGTTTATGCCTTATAGTCCCCCAAACAGCTGTCTGCAGGCAAGGCGAAGATACAGCTCCTCAAAGATCAAACTCAACCAAGTGTGTGTGTGATATGTGGTTGTAGTCTACGTGTGCCAGTAGGGTTAGTTCAACAATGTGTGTGTGTGTGTGTGTGTGTGTGTGTGTGTGTGTGTGTGTGTGTGTGTGTGTGATGTCTCTGTTCAGAGGTCCACAGGGTGGGAGAGAAGGAGAAGGCTCCATCTGTTCTCTCAGGTGTCCAGCAGGAAGACCTGGCTGAGGGAGAAGGTGTGTTGCCAGTGTGAGGCCAGGACCGTTGGACAGGTTAGTACCACACACCCACACACACAGACACACACACACACACACCCACACACACACTGTTGTAACCTGCTAGATAGTGAAGTGTAACATTAAACGTAATGTTATAATCTGATGTGGGCTATATGACGATCGCCCAATGTGGATGGCCTTAGTGCCCCATAATAATACGTCATAATGGCTGTACTTATGGCTGTCTCTGTCACACGCACACACACACACACACACACACACACACACACACACACACACACACACACACACACACACACACACACACACACACACACACACACACACACACACACACACACACACACACACACACACGCTGCATGGCCCTCGTGCCCTATAATGATCATGGTGATGCTTATGGCTGTCAGTGCCATTCCGCTAGTGACTGCCCTTTAACATGTGTTCAGCCACACACACACACACACACACACACACACACACACACACACACACACACACACACACACACACAGTTTTAGAATCCTTGTGGGGACCAAACAATTGATTCCCATTAAAAATCTTATTTCCCCTAACCCTAAACTTAACCCTTAAGCCTAACCCTAATTGGAACCCTAATTCTAATTGTAATCCTAAACTTAACCCCTAAGCATAAAAAAAGCATTTTCCCTTGTCCAAATTTTCCTTGTTTAACTATCCTTGTGAGGACTTCTGATCCCCACAAGGATAGTAAAACCAAACACGCATCCACACACACACACCTTGTATCGTTACTCATTATGTATCTACTATTACTTTTATTGTTACATGTTTTACTTTATATTATTTCTCAATTTTCTTTCTGTCTGTACTGTTAGTTTCTCATTTCACTGTTAGTCTACACTTGTTGTTTACGAAACATCGGACGAAGAAAATGTGATTTGTTTTGACACACACACACACACACACACACACACACACACACACACACACACACACACACACACACACACACACACACACACACACACACTCTGAACGATGCGTAGCCACAATCTCACTCCAGTGTGTATCTAGATGCTCTCTCCATGGTTACTCCCCATAACCAGACACGTTGTCACGCCCTGGCCATAGAGAGGATTTTGTTCTCTATTTTGGTTAGGCCAGGGTGTGACTAGGGTTGGCATTCTATGTTCCGTTTTCTATGTTTTGTGTATTTCTTTGTTTTGGCCGGGTATGGCTCTCAATCAGGGACAGCTGTCTATCGTTGTCTCTGATTGGGAGCCATACTTAGGTAGCCTTTTCCCACAGGGTTTTTGTGGGTAGTTGTTTTCTGTCTTGTGTGTTCACCTGACAGAGCTGTTGCGTTTTTGTTCCACTTTGTTTTTGATTCAGTGTTCAGAAATAAAATACATCATGAACACGTACCACGCTGCACCTTGGTCCTCTCCTTGCAACAACCGTTACACACGTATGGTATTTGAGATGCAGTCAGAGAGGGAGAAAGAGAACCGGGGTGTTTCTTAAAATGCGTACTACCATGCTCCGAGCACACAAATTAAGTATGCGAAACAGAGCATGGAGGGCACTTGTCGAATGTGTACTCCGTTTTACATATTTTTAAGCATGCATCGATGCTTCGGCGGAAAGTATGCAGAGAAATATGACGCAACCACATAAAGAATGAAGCAACATTTCTTGAAATCAATGGCGGACGTTATTTGAGCTCAAGCGAGAGAAAATAAACTGCCCATTCACATCTCATATGCCTGACTACAATTTTTTTATCTTGATACCTTAATAAATACATGCTGTGTTTATTTTACCTGCCTACAATACCTACTGTAGTGTTTGTAGATCGCAAGCCCATAGTAAGGCAATGGGGCTAAATAGCTAGCTACTACTGTTAGCTAGCCAGATTGGCACAAAGAATTGTTAGCTAGCTACCTACAAAGAATTTACATCTACCTTACATAACTTTAATTTTAATTAATTAATTAATTAATTTTGGCCTGTTAAACTATCTGGTTAGCTATATTATTCAATTCAAATCAAATTTTATTGGTCACATACACATGGTTAGCAGATGTTAATGTGAGTGTAGTGAAATGCTTCTAGTGCTTCTAGTTCCGACCGTGCAGTAATATCCAAGTAATCTAACCTAACAATTTCACAACAATTACCTTATACACACAAGTGTAAAGGAATGAATATGAATATGTACATAAAAATATATATCAATGAGTGATGGTATAGAACGGTGTCGTGTCTTTGGCATCATTAAACTGAAGATTAATCTTTATCACAAATTCTCTGTAATTATTAATACGCGATTAAACTGATTAATCATGTAACTGTAATTAACTAGGAAGTCGGGGCACCAAGGAAAATATTCAGATTACAAAGTTATAATTTTCCTAATATAACTTTCAGATATTTTAATATCTGATCAATTAGTCTTCGAATTAACAAATTATTCTTTACCTCACGTTAGTCTCATTCCAAATGTCGTAAATTGTTGGTTATCTGCACGATCCCGGTCTTCACTATGAGTCATCAATACATCAATTGTCTTAAATAATTTATTTACTAACTAAGTAATTCACTGAAATGCATAACAAACAGTGGATATGGTTACAAGGAAAGGATAGGGGAATGTGCCCTAGTGGGCTAAACCGACATGGCTATTGGTGGACAAAAGGGAGGAGGGGGTCGACTGAGAGGAGACACTACAAGGTTGATAATTATAACAATTGAAATGCTAATCCTTTGCACATGAACGCTCACTCATTCGGGAATAATTGCAATCAATATATATATTTACGCTCAGTGTGTCGTTGGGATCTCTGTTGAAAAGTTTGTTTCTGTAGGAGAGTTTGTCCGCCCTCTCTCTCTCTGCCGTGGTTAGGATGGATAGTTCAGAGTAACATTCATTCATGTCGTTATAGAATAGATGTTTCGGCGGTTGTCGGTCTTCGCGTTTAATGATACCGAATTCCTATCTGCAGACTAGTAATTAGTATCAAAGATTTGTTCTTATTCTGTCGGTATCGATAGTCTTAGAGTTTCAACAACCATTACAACCTTAGCTTATACTCAGGTTTTATGGTCTGGTCCCAAACCTTAGCCCTCTCGTGGAAATCGAGGTAGGCTGGTCTCGTCTCATCCTTAGCCCTCTAGTAATTAAGGTAAGCTCGGTCTGGTGATAGAAAACCCGAGTGGGGGTTTAATTCGGAAGAGCAGAAAAGGGCCTGTCCCATGACGCCAGACCATAACTGTGCTCATGGGCGGTCCTCTGATTTAGTTAAACTCCAAAGGGAATTGGAGTTTCCTTCATTAAACTGTCTAAAATCACATTACATAATTTCACAAATAGTTTCATCTTTACTAATTCATTTTATACAACCATTAGATGTAAGCCTCATAACTGAGACTCTTCTCATGAGTTTCACAAAATTGTACCAAACGGACCAGTTCGTAGCCGGATTCTTCACTGATCTTTTATACCTTCTCCAGAACATGAATATCGTTCAGTTCTCCAGTTCTGTGAAGTGGAAGAAATTCCTTTGTTCTCTCTATGAAAACTCACTCTCTCTCTATACTGTCTGGCCATGAGGAGAGGATCTCCTCCAGGAATTTATGACCTCTCTGACCACAGCAGCCGGAGTGTAGGAGACAGAGAGGGGGATGGTGCAGAGGTAGGGGGATGGTGCTCGCTGTGTCCAAAGAGGGCAACATATGGCATAGTCAAGATGCAGTGGATTGTATAGAGTACAGTATAAACATATGAGATGAGTAATGTAGGATATGTAAACATAGAAATGTGGCATTGTTTAACTTAAAGTGGCTAGTGATACATTACATGAAGATGGCAAGATGCAGTAGATGGTATAGAGTACAGTATATACATATGAGATGAGTAATGTAGGGTATGCAAACATTATATGAAGTGGCATTGTTTAAAGTGGCTAATGATACATTTATTACATCACTTTTTCCATTATTAAAGTGGCTGGAGTTGAGTCAGTTTGTTGGCAGCAGCCACTCAATGTTAGTGATGGCCGTTTAACAGTTTGATGGCCTTGAGATAGAAGTTGTTTTTCAATCTCTCAGTCCCTGCTTTGATGCACCTGTACTGACCTCACCTTCTGGATGATTGCGGGGTGAACAGGCAGTGGCTCGGGTGGTTGTTGTCCTTGATGATCTTTTTGGCCTTCCTGTGACATTGGGTGGTGTAGGTGTCCTGGAGGGCAGGTAGTTTGCCCCCGGTGATGCATTGTGCAGACCTCACTACCCTCTGGAGAGCCTTACGGTTGTGGGCGGAGCAGTTGCCGTACCAGGCGGTGATACAGCCCGACAGGATGCTCTCGATTGGGCCTCTGTAAAAGTGTGTGAGTGTTTTTGGTGACAAGCCAAATTTCTTCAGCCTCCTAAGGTTGAAGAGGCGCTGCTGCACCTTCTTCACCATGCTGTCTGTGTGGTTGGACCATTTCAGTTTGTCCACGATGTGTACGCCGAGGAACTTAAAACTTTCCACCTTCTCCACTACTGTCCCATCGATGTGGATAGGGGGTGCTCCCTCTGCTGTTTCCTGAAGTCCACGATCATCTCATTTATTTTGTTGACGTTGAATGTGAGGTTATTTTCCTGACACCACACTCCGAGGGCCCTCACCTCCTCCCTGTAGGCCGTCTTGTCGTTGTTGGTAATCAAGCCTACCACAGTAGTGTCGTCTGCAAACTTGATGATTGAGTTGGAGGCGTGCATGGCCACGCAGTCGTGGGTGAACAGGGAGTACAGGAGAGGGCTGAGAACGCAACCTTGTGGGGCCCCAGTGATGAGGATCAGCGGGGTGTAAATGTTGTTACCTACCCTCACCACCTGGGGGCTGCCCATTAGGAAGTCCTGGACCCAGTTGCATAGGGCAGGGTCGAGACCCAGGGTCTCGAGCTTAATGACGAGTTTGGAGGGTACAATGGTGTTAAATGCTGAGCAGTAATTGGTGAACAGCATTCTTACATAGGTATTCCTCTTGTCCAGATGGGTTAGGGCAGTGTGCATTGTGAATGTGACTGCGTCATCTGTGGACCTATTGGGGCAGTAAGCAAATTGGAGTGGGTCTACAGTGTCAGGTAGGGTGGAGGTGATATGGTCCTTGACTAGTCTCTCAAAGCACTTCATGATGATGGAAGTGAGTGCTTCAGGGCGGTAGTCATTTAGCTCAGTTACCTTAGCTTTCTTGGGAACAGGAACAATGGTGGCCCTCTTGAAGCATGTGGGGACAGCAGACTGGGATAAGGATTGATTGAATATGTCCGTAAACACACCAGCCAGCTGGTCTGTGCATGCTCTGAGGACGCGGTCGGGGATGCCGCCTGGGCCTGCAGCCTTGCGAGGGTTGACACGTTTAAATGTTTTGCTCAAGTCGGCTGCAGTGAAGGAGAGCCCCCAGGTTTTGGTAGCGGGCCATGTCAGTGGCACTGTATTGTCCTCAAAGCGAGAAGTTGGTTAGTCTGTCTGGGAGCAAGTTATCCTGGTCCGCGACGGGGCTGGTTTTCCTTTTATAGTCTGTGATTGACTGTAGACCCTGCCACATACCTCTCGTGTCTGAGCCGTTGAATTGCGACTCTACTTTGTCTCTATACTGACGTTTAGCTTGTTTGATTGCCTTGCGGAGAGAATAGCTACACTGTTTGTATTCGGTCATGTTTCCGGTCACCTTGCCCTGATTAAAAGCAGTGGTTCGCGCTTTCAGTTTTGCGCGAATGCTGCCATTAATCCACTGTTTCTGGTTTGGGAATGTTTTAATAAACGCTGTGGGTACAACATCACCAATGCACTTGCTAATAAACTCGCTCACCGAATCAGCGTATTCATCAATGTTGTTGTTCGCCGCAATGCGGAACATATCCCAGTCCACGTGATCGAAGCAATCTTGAAGCGTGGAATCCGATTGGTCGGACCAGCGTTGAACAGACCTGAGCGCGGGAGCTTCCTGTTTTAGTTTCTGTCTATAGGCTGGAAGCAATAAAATTGAGTTTTGGTCAGCTTTTCCGAAAGGAGGGCGGGGGAGGGCCTTATATGCCTCGCGGAAGTTAGAATAACAATGATCTAGGGTTTTGCCAGCCCTGGTTGCGCAATCGATATGCTGATAGAATTTACGGAGCCTTGTTTTCAGATTAGCATTGTTGAAATCCCCAGCTACAATAAATGCAGCCTCAGGATATGTGGTTTATATCCAGTTTACATAGAGTCAAATGAAGTTCTTTCAGGGCCATCGATGTGTCTGCTTGGGGGGGATATATGCGGCTGTGATTATAATCGAAGAGAATTCTCTAGGTAGAGAATGCGGTCGGCATTTGATAGTGAGGAATTCTAAGTCAGGTGAACAGAAGGACTTGAGTTCCTGTATATTGTTATGATCACACCACGTCTCGTTAATCATAAGGCATACACCCCCACCCTTCTTCTTACCAGAGAGATGCTTGTTTCTGTCGGCGCGATGCGTGAAGGAACCAGCTGGCTGTACCGACTCCGATAACGTGTCTCGAGTGAGCCATGTTTCCGTGAAACAAAGAATGTTACAGTCTCTGATGTCTCTCTGGAAGGCTACCCTTGCACGGACTTTGTCTACCTTGTTGTCAAGAGACTGGACATTGGCGAGTAGTGTGCTCGGAAGGGGTGCGCGATGTGCCCGTCTACGGAGCCTGACCAGAATACCGCTCCGTCTGCCCCTTCTACGGCGCCGTTGTTTTGGGTCGCCGGCTGGGATCCGATCCAATAGTTCCTCCCGACTATGTAATAAAACCTAAGATTTCCTGGGGTAACAATGTAAGAAATAACACATAAAAAAACAAAATACTGCATAGTTTCCTAGGAACGCGAAGCGAGGTGGCCATCTCTATCGGCGCTGGATGTTACGTACGATTCACATATAGCTAGCTGATAGTTGCTTATCTTGTTTTGTCTATTGTTGCCATTGTCCAGGCTGGAAGATGGTTCAGTGAATGGGGAGATGCAGTGTGAGGTAATACAATAGTGGGAGATGCAGTGTGAGTTAATACAGTAGGGGGAGGAGCAGTGTGAGGTAATACAGTAGGGGGAGGAGCAGTGTGAGGTAATACAGTAGGGGGAGGAGCAGTGTGAGGTAATACAGTAGGGGGAGGAGCAGTGTGAGGTAATACAATAGTGGGAGATGCAGTGTAAGGTAATACAGTAGGGGGAGATGCAGTGTGAGGTTATACAGTAGGGGGAGATGCAGTGTGAGGTAATACAGTAGGGGAAGGAGCAGTGTGAGGTAATACAATAGAGGGAGATGCAGTGTAAGGTAATACAGTAGGGGGAGATGCAGTGTAAGGTAATACAGTAGGGGGGATGCAGTGTGAGGTAATACAGTAGGGGGAGGAGCAGTGTGAGGTAATACAGTAGGGGGAGGAGCAGTGTGAGGTAATACAATATTGGGAGATGCAGTGTAAGGTAATACAGCAGGGGGAGATGCAGTGTGAGGTTATACAGTAGGGGGAGATGCAGTGTGAGGTAATACAGTAGGGGAAGGAGCAGTGTGAGGTAATACAATAGGGGGAGATGCAGTGTAAGGTAATACAGTAGGGGGAGATGCAGTGTGAGGTAATACAGTAGGGAGGGATGCAGTGTAAGGTAATAGAGTAGGGGGAGATGCAGTGTGAGCTAATACAGTAGCTGGGAGATGCAGTGTAAGGTAATACAGTAGGGGGAGGCGCAGTGTGAGGTAATTCAGTAGAGGGAGGAGCAGTGTGAGGTAATACAGTAGGGGGAGGAGCAGTGTGAGGTAATACAGTAGGGGGAGGAGCAGTGGGAGGTAATACAGTAGAGGGAGATGCAGTGTAAGGTAATACAGTAGGGGGAGATGCAGTGTGAGGTAATACAGTAGGGGGAGGAGCAGTGTGAGGTAATACAATATTGGGAGATGCAGTGTAAGGTAATACAGTAGGGGGAGATGCAGTGTAAGGTAATACAGTAGGGGGAGGCGCAGTGTGAGGTAATTCAGTAGAGGGAGGAGCAGTGTGAGGTAATACAGTAGGGGGAGGAGCAGTGTGAGGTAATACAATAGGGGGAGATGCAGTGTAAGGTAATACAGTAGGGGGAGATGCAGTGTGAGGTTATACAGTAGGGGGAGATGCAGTGTGAGGTAATACAGTAGGGGGAGGAGCAGTGTGAGGTAATACAGTAGGGGGAGGAGCAGTGGGAGGTAATACAGTAGAGGGAGATGCAGTGTAAGGTAATACAGTAGGGGGAGATGCAGTGTGAGGTAATACAGTAGAAGGGAGATGCAGTGTGAGGTAATACAGTAGGGGGAGGCGCAGTGTGAGGTAATACAGTAGAGGGAGATGCAGTGTGAGGTAATACAATAGGGGGAGATGCAGTGTGAGGTAATACAGTAGCGGGAGATGCAGTGTGAGGTAATACAGTAGGGTGAAATGCAGTGTAAGGTAATACAGTAGGGGGAGATGCAGTGTGAGGTTATACAGTAGGGGGAGATGCAGTGTGAGGTAATACAGTAGGGGGAGGAGCAGTGTGAGGTAATACAGTAGGGGGAGGAGCAGTGGGAGGTAATACAGTAGAGGGAGATGCAGTGTAAGGTAATACAGTAGGGGGAGATGCAGTGTGAGGTAATACAGTAGAAGGGAGATGCAGTGTGAGGTAATACAGTAGGGGGAGGGGCAGTGTGAGGTAATACAGTAGAGGGAGATGCAGTGTGAGGTAATACAATAGGGGGAGATGCAGTGTGAGGTAATACAGTAGGGGAGATGCAGTGTGAGGTAATACAGTAGGGGGAAATGCAGTGTGAGGTAATACAGTAGGGGGAGATGCAGTGTGAGGTAATACAATAGGGGGAGATGCAGTGTGAGGTAATACAATAGGGGGAGGAGCAGTGTGAGGTAATACAGTAGGGGAAGGAGCAGTGTGAGGTAATACAGTAGGGGGAGATGCAGTGTGAGGTAATACAGTAGAGGGAGATGCAGTGTGAGGTAATACAATAGGGGGAGATGCAGTGTGAGGTAATACAGTAGGGGGAGATGCAGTGTGAGGTAATACAGTAGGGGGAGATGCATTGTGAGGTAATACAGTAGGGGGAGATGCAGTGTAAGGTAATACAGTAGGGGGAGATGCAGTGTAAGGTAATACAGTAGGGGGAGATGCAGTGTAAGGTAATACAGTAGGGGGAGATGCAGTGTAAGGTAATACAGTAGGGAAGATACTTCTCAAATGGAATGTTTTATGCGTTCTCCACACTCTCGTTCTCACAAGAACGTACTCAAGAGAACGTCCTCGGAGAACGCATTTGGCGCATGAAAGTGTGGAGCACGGTAGTATGCATATTGAGAAAACACACCCAGTTTCCTTCATTACAGCAGGCCTGATGGGAAGAGGGACGGAGTGTGCAGGCTGAATGGGATGCCTAACCCCTGGGGAGGTAGTGGTTTACCCCTCCCCCCGACAGAGCAGGAAAATTATCCCATTGAAGGGCTGTGGGAGCATGAGCAGCTGCAGGCCCAGATACCGTGACTCTGTCTGACAGCCCTTTTCCTCTCTCTCTCCTCATTCACCCTTTCATCTACCTCTCCTCATTCACCCTTTCATCTACCTCTCCTCATTCACCCTTTCATCTACCTCTCCTCATTCACCCTTTCATCTACCTCTCCTCATTCACCCTTTCATCTACCTCTCCTCATTCACCCTTCCGTCCGTCCGTCCGTCCGTCCGTCCGTCCGTCTGTCTTTCAGTCTGTCCGTCTGTCCGTCTGTCCGTCTGTCCGTCTGTCCGTCTGTCTGTCTGTCTGTCTGTCTGTCTGTCTGTCTGTCTGTCTGTCTGTCTGTCTGTCTGTCTGTCTGTGAGCTCCCATATGATGGCCCCAACACACACACACACACACACACACACACACACACACACACACACACACACACACACACACACAACCATGCAGCCAGCACGGCAAAGTCATCTTAATATTCATTCTGCGGCTCCAAGTTAGTTTGTCAAGGTTGATGTTAGAGACTGGAGAAGATATTGGCCTGTATGTATGTATATATATATATATATATATATATAATATATATATATTTTAATGTTTAACAAACACACACATTTTTCTCCCTGTTAGGATATCCACACTGCTAGCATAATTACTGTTACAATTATTATTTTATTTCCTTTTCTATTTTAGATGTGTGCAGAATGTGGAGAGGGCTACTGCATCGGCTGCTCTGCCAAGTTTCACCAGAAGGGGGCACTGAAGCTCCACAGAATGATCCCCATTCAGGTAAGACAACACACAGGTGCTCTCTCTCTCTCTCTCTCTCTCTCTCTCTCTCTCTCTCTCTCTCTCTCTCTCTCTCTCTCTCTCTCTCTCTCTCTCTCTCTCTCTCTCTCTCTCTCTCTCTCTCTCTCTCTCTCTCTCTCTCTCTCTCTCTCTCTCTCTCTCTCTGAGTCTGACATACAGGCAAACAGACACACTCATTCTCCCTTAACAAATGAACTGTGCTTGATCACATACCCTCACACTGATTACACACACCTGCACCAAAATGCTTGGGAACAGGAGGGAAAACAGTATACACACGCACACACGGTCACACACGTTGACACACACGCTTCGGTGCTTAGTGAATGGAATGGTAATGTGTTGAAACAGTGTGGCGAAGAAGAGTTAGTTTAACAGTAGTGGAGAGAGCAGGGTTAGTTTAACAGCAGTGGAGAGAGCAGAGTTCATTTAACAACAGTGGAGAGAGCAGAGTTAGTTTAACAGCAGTAGAGAGATCAGAGTTAGTTTAACAGCAGTAGGGAGAGCAGTTAGTTTAACAGCAGTGGAGAGAGCAGAGTTAGTTTAATGTTGAGGACAGACGTTCCGCTAGCGGAACGCCTAGCCAACATCCAATGGAACAGCAGGGCGCGAAATACAAAACATCAAAAATCTAATAATTTCAATTTTTCAAACATACGACTATTTTTCCCCATTTTAAAGATACACTTCTCCTTAATGTAACCACATTGTCCGATTTCAAAAAGGCTTTACAGCGAAAGCAAAACATTAGATTATGTTAGGACAGTACATAGACAAACAATAACCACACAGACATTTTCCAAGCAAGGAGATGTGTCATTGAAACCCAAAATACAGCTAAAATGAAGCACTAACCTTTGACGATCTTCATCAGATGACACTCCTAGGACATCATGTTACACAATACATGTATGTTTTGTTCGATCAAGTTCATATTTATATCCAAAAACAGCATTTTACATTGGCGTGTGATGTTCGGAAAATGTATTCCCACCAAAACTTCCGGTGAATGAGCACATCAATTTACAAAAATACTCATCATAAACGTTGACAAAATATATAACAATTATTTAAAGAATTATAGATAGACTACTCCTTGATGCAACCGCTGTGTCAGATTTCAAAATAACTTTACGGAGAAAGCACATTGTTCAATATTCTGAGTACATAGCTCAACCATCAATGCAAGCTATACAGCTACCCGCCAAGTTCTGACATCAACAAAACTCTGAATTAGTGTTATAAATCATTCCTTACCTTTGCTGATCTTCGGCGGAATGCACTCCAAGGACTCCTACTTCCACAAGAAATGTTCTTTTTGTCCAAATACCTCCGTTTTGTTCGTGCGTTCAGATCATTATCCAAAGGCAATGCGCGAGCGTAATTCGAGACACGAAAAGTGAAAATGTTCCATTACCGTTCGTAGAAACATGTCAAACGTTGTTTAAAATCAATCTTTAGGGTATTTTTTATGTAAAAATGCGATAATATTCCAAGCGGACAACAGTGGCGTAATCATTCCAGGAGAAAAAGAAGGAACGGCGTGCTCGCAGGCTTGCGCATAACCAAGCCCTTTGTCCTCAGGCAGTCCACTCATTGACTGAGCTACTATTCTCTGCCCAGTAACAGGAGAAGGATGAAAAAACTTTCTAAAGGCTGTTGACAGCCTATGGAACACTTAGGAAGTGCAACGTGACCCCACAGACACTGTAGTTTCGATATTGATTCAATAGAAGAACTACAATTCTCAGATTTCCCACTTCCTGGTTGGAGTTTTCTCAGGTTTTTGCCTGCCATATGATTACTGTTTTACTCATAGACATCATTCAAACAGTTTTAGAAGCTTCAGAGTGTTGTCTATCCAAATCTACTAATAATATGCATATTGTAGTTTCTGGGCCCGAGTAGTAGGCTGTTTAATTTGGGTACGTTTTTCATCCGGCCGTGAAAATACTGCCCCCTATCCTCAACAGGTTTTAACAGCAGTAGAGAGAGCAGAGTTAGTTTAACAGCAGTAGAGAGAGCAGTTAGTTTAAACTTCTATGGGCTCGTCCCACCTGCGGGACGTGACCGTCCCACCTGCGGGACGTGACCGTCCCACCTGCGGGACACACTCTTCAACAGCCAGTGAAATAGCATGGCGCGAAACACAAAACAGCAAAAATCTCATAATTTCATTTTCTCAAACAATCAACTATTTAGCAGCATTTTAAAGATAAACTTCTCGTTAACCTCTCTAGGGTCGGCGGGACGAAATCGTCCTACCTACGTAACAGCCAGTGGAATCCTGTGGCGCGTTATTCAAATACCTTAGAAATGCTATTACTTCAATTTCTCAAACATATGACTATTTTACACCATTTTAAAGACAAGACTCTCGTTAATCTAACCACACTGTCCGATTTCAAAAAGGTTTTACAACGAAAGCAAAACATTAGATTATGTCAGCAGAGTACCCAGCCAGAAATAATCAGACACCCATTTTTCAAGCTAGCATATAATGTCACAAAAACCCAGAAGACAGCTAAATGCAGCACTAACCTTTGATGATCTTCATCAGATGACAACCCTAGGACATTATGTTATACAATACATGCATGTTTTGTTCAATCAAGTTCATATTTATATCAAAAAACAGCTTTTTACATTAGCATGTGACGTTCAGAACTAGCATACCCCCCGCAAACTTCCGGTGAATTTACAAAAAATTTACTAAATTACTCACGATAAACGTTCACAAAAAGCATAACAATTATTTTAAGAATTATAGATACAGAACTCCTCTATGCACTCGATATGTCCGATTTTAAAATAGCTTTTCGGTGAAAGCCGCATTTTGCAATATTCTAAGTAGATAGCCCGGCATCACAGGGCAAGCTATTTAGACACCCAGCAAGTTTAGCCTTCACCAAACTCCGATTTACTATTAGAAAAGTTTGATTACCTTTGGTGTTCTTCGTCAGAATGCACTCCCAGGACTTCTACTTCAATAACAAATGTGGGTTTGGTCCCAAATAATCCATAGTTATATCCAAACAGCGGCGTTTTGTTTGTGCGTTCAAGACACTATCCGAAAGGGTAAAGAAGGGTGACGAGCACGACGCATTTCGTGACAAAAAAATTCTAAATATTCCATTACCGTACTTCGAAGCATGTCAACCGCTGTTTAAAATCAATTTTTATGCCATTTTTCTCGTAAAAAAGCGATAATATTCCGACCGGGAATCTGCGTTTAGGTAAAAAGACGAAAGAAAATAAAGCACAGGGTCGACTCGTGCACGCGCCTAAGCCCATTGTCCTCTGATTGGCCACTTGCCAAAAGCGCAAATGTCTTTCAGCCTGGGGCTGCCTCGATATCATTCAGCTTTTTCCCGGGCTCTGAGAGCCTATGGGAGCCGTAGGAAGTGTCACGTTACAGCAAAGATCCTCAGTCTTCAATAAACAGAGACAAGAAGAACAAGATGTTGTCAGAGAGGGCACTTCCTGTAAGGAATCTTCTCAGGTTTTGGCCTGCCATATGAGTTCTGTTATACTCACAGACACCATTCAAACAGTTTTTGAAACTTTAGGGTGTTTTCTATCCAAAGCCAATAATTATATGCATATTCTAGTTACTGGGCAGGAGTAGTAACCAGATTAAATCGGGTACGTTTTTTATCCGGCCGTGTCAATACTGCCCCCTACCCCCAACAGGTTAATCTAACCACTTTGTCCGATTTCAAAAAGGCTTTATGGCGAAAGCATAACATTTGATTATGTTAGGACATAAACTTCCCAAGAACAACCACACAGACATTTTCCAAGCAAGGACGTGCATCACAAAAAACAAAAATACAGCTAAAATATTCACTAACCTTTGATGATCTTCATCAGATGCCACTCATAGGACTTCATGTTACACAATACATGTATGTTTTGCTCGATAAAGTTCATATTTATATTCAAAAACCCCATTTTACATTGACGCGTGATGTTCAGAAAATATTTTTCCTCCAAAACTGCCGGTGAACCAGCATAACAATTTACAAAAATACTCATCATAAATGTTGATAAAATATTAAACTGTTATTCAAAGAATTATAGATAAACATCTTCTTATCTTCTTCAGCCTACCATCCCGTTAGCGGGATCATTTTCCAGCGAAAACTCCTAGCGACATTAGCATAACGAAATTCAATATTTTTTTTTTTTCAAATATAGGGCTGTCTCATATCGTTTTATAGATACACCTCTCTTGAATCGACCCTCGTTGTCCGATTTCAAAAAGGTTTTACAGGAAAAGCACAATATTAGATTATGTTAGAGGAGTACATGGTAAAAGTCGCATCATATGAATTTTCCGAGCAAGCACACCCATCACATATAAACAAAAAACAGCTAAATGCAGCACTAACCTTTTACAAACTTCATCAGATGACACACCTAGGACATCATGTTACACACAGCATGCAATCTTTTGTTCAATAAAGGTCATATTTCTATATAAAACAGCATTTTACATCGGCACCTGAGGTTGACTAACATTTTCCCATAAAATGCGTCCCGGGAAACTGTGCTACAATTTTATAAATAACTATTCGAAAACGATTTTTTTTATACATATTGTCAATCTAAGATTTATAGATGAATATCTCTTGAAAACACCAGTCAAAACAGATTTTAAATTAACTTTACAGGGTAATCACACTTTGAGATCAAATGGGATGCGATACCCAGAAATTGAGCTCGAAAACCTAGCTCGGCGCCACCTGTGAACAATAGCACGTAACATCTTATATTGTATAATATCGCCAATAATCCCTCACCTTTAGTTGTCTTCATCAGAAATCACTTCCCGATGTCCCAGGTCCATGACAAATGTATTTTCGGTCGAAAAAGTCCATGCTTTATGTTCCATTAGCTTCCTCTTGTTAGCGCGTCCTAAGGCTGTAATCAAATGTCGATCCGTGGGCGGCAGCTGTCTAACGCAAAATGACTGTTTACGGTAAGTTAGGGTCGTTCAAACATGTCAAACGTTGTATCAAGTAATCGTCAGGGCTTGTTTCAACAAGAGAACCAATCAGATTCGAGTGGGACGATTTCATTGTGTTTCAAAAAACTTCCAAAGGTGGGGGCAGACACGGCCGCCAACGTCACAATGCTCATGGCCCTCCGACTGTGACCAATTGCCACATCGTCTCTTTCACTGAGTTTCCACCGTAGAACCCTCAAAACACTTTGTAAAGACTGGGGACATCTAGTGGAAGCACTGGAAAGTGCTCAATTTTCATTTTTTCACGTTGTGAATTATAGGTAAGGCTGTGAAGTCGAGTCGACAATTCAGATTTCCACTTCCTGGTTCAATCGGTCTCGGGGTTTTGACTGCCATACGAGTTCTGTTATACTCACAGACACCATTCAAACAGTTTTAGAAAATTTAGGGTGTTTTCTATCCATATAAAATAAGTATATGCATGTCCTAGCTTCTGACTTTGATTAGTAGGCCGTTGAAAATGGGAACGATTTTTTTCCAAAATGCGCTGTGGCGCCCCCTATCCTAGGGTAAATCGAACAGGTTATTGCAACCGCTGTGTCAGATTTCAAAAAAGCTTCACGGGGAAAGCACACTTTGCAATAATCTGAGTACGGCGCTCAGAAAAATACATCAGGCAACACAGATACCCGCCATTTTGGAGTCATCTAAAATCATAAATAGCATTATAAATATTCACTTACCTTTGATGATCTTCATCAGAAGGCACTTCCAGGTATCCCAGGTCCACAATAAATGTTGTTTTGTTCGATAAAGTCCATAATTTATGTCCAAATACCTCCTTGTTGTTTCCGCGTTCAGTAAGCTACTCCAAATGTAGGAAGCGTGCCAAAAATTCACGACGAAAAGCCAAAAAAAGTTATATTTACGTTCGTGAAACATGTCAAATGTTGTATAGCATCAATCTATAGGGCCTTTTTAACATAAAACTTCAATAATATTCCAACCGGACGATTCCAATGTCTTGAAAAACGTTATGGAACACAGCTACCTCATCACGTCAATGCGCGCCAATGAACTCATGTCATTTTCTGAGTCACCAACTTCCCAGCCTTCTTGTTCGCTCTCTGTTCACTGCAAAAGCCTGAAACAAGGTTCTAAAGACTGTTGACATCTAGTGGAAGCCTTAGGAAGTGCAAAATGAACCCTAAGTCACTGTGTGTTAGATAGGCAATGACTACAAGCATCAGATTTCCCACTTCCTGTTTGGATTTTTCTCAGCTTTTTGCCTGCCATATGAGTTCTGTTATACTCACAGACATCATTCAAACAGTTTTAGAAACTTCAGAGTGTTTTCTATCCAAATCAAACAATAATATGCAAATATTTGACTCTGGGCCCAAGTATTAGGCAGTTTACTCTGGGCACGCTTTTCATCCGAAATCGAAAAAACTGCCCACTATACCTTAAAAAGTTAACAACAGGCAGTGGAGAGAGCTCTGTCTCTGTGGTGTGTCTGTCTCTGTGGTGTCTCTGTCTCTGTGGTGTCTCTGTCTCTGTGGTGTGTCTGTCTCTGTGGTGTCTCTGTCTCTGTGGTGTGTCTGTCTCTGTGGTGTCTGTCTCTGTTTCTATTGGGCTGTTTTTCTGTCTGTGTTAGTTTTTTACCTTTCCTGAACTCTTTCTCTCCGTCTTAGAGTACTCCTGCTGTGCTTTGTGTGTGTGTGTGTGTGTGTGTGTGTGTGTGTGTGTGTGTGTGTGTGTGTGTGTGTGTGTGTGTGTGTGTGTGTGTGTGTGTGTGTGTGTGTGTGTGTGTGTGTGTGTGTGCCTGCAGAATGAACCAGACCTGGTGCAATGCAGATCTTTTTGAGCCATTCGTTGTGTTGTAGTGCTGACCAACAATTCATTTCCACTGTTTGTCTTTGCTGTCTCTGTCACACACTTCACAAGAGTCAGAACAACTAACACACAATGAGAGCCTGACTATACCCAGAAGCCACTGTGTTTGGCACACACACACACACACACACACACACACACACACACACACACACACACACACACACACACACACACACACGCACACGCACACGCACACACACACACGCACACACACATGGTCACACACACAGTCAAAGGGAGGCTGTGTGTTTGGCAGGACACAGAGATCCAGGATTATACACACTGACTCAGGCGTCTCCCCACTCATAATCCTGTTTGATTTGCCTTCAAAAAAGACAGAGAAAAAGAGGGAGAAAGACATACAAATATTAATTTAATCAGCACTCAGCATGCAGTGTTCCTTCTCTCTTTTCAGTCAGTCTGCCTGTCTGTGTGTGTGTGTGTGTGTGTGTGTATGCGCGTGCATATATTCATCATCCACACAGTTTTTAGTATGTGTGTGTTGTTCCCAGTGATGTCTGCCCAAGCCTGTCTGTCTCCCACCCTGGATGTTTGGGGTCAGTCCAGTTCCAAGCCTGTCTGTCTCCCACCCTGGATGTTTGGGGTCAGTCCAGTTCCAAGCCTGTCTGTCTCCCACCCTGGATGTTTGGGGTCAGTCCAGTTCCAAGCCTGTCTGTCTCTCACCCTGGATGTTTGGGGTCAGTCCAGTTCCAAGCCTGTCTGTCTCACACCCTGCATATTTGGGGTCAGTCCAGTTCCAAGCCTGTCTGTCTCACACCCTGGATGTTTGGGGTCAGTCCAGTTCCAAGCCTGTCTGTCTCCCACCCTGGTTGTTTGGGGTAAGTCCAGTTCCAAGCCTGTCTGTCTCACACCCTGGTTGTTTGGGGTCAGTCCAGTTCCAAACCCCTTCACCCTGGAACAGGGTCACTCATATTCAGATGTCCTCCAGCCATGTTTCAGAAAAGCAACACAGACACAACAATAAACAACATTAGTGTAACAAAATGACAGAAAGAGAAGACATCAATGTGTATAGAAAATACAGCTTTTAAACTAGATCAGCTGTGCTGTACGTCTAGACTGTAGACATTTGTCTTCTCCACATTAGGCCATTTAGCCATAAGGATCCAAATATGACGTTCTCACATATAAACTCTATACCAGCTCTAAGATGGGTCTGTTCTTTTGTCTAGGGATGTGACAAATGTAAAATTGTTCTTAACATTTAAACGATAAGAAAAAAAATAATTAAATCATGTGAATTTACATTACAGATATGATCTTGCAAATGACCCAATGATGTACACTATATGAACTATTGGTATGACCGACCGATAGGGGGCAATGCAGTTCAATCTAGCTCAGTCCTGGTTACCTAGCAGACGACGCTCACCTTACTGCTGTCTCCCACCCACTCAACAACCATGGTAGTCCATGCTATTTTAGGTTCTCTCTCTGCTGTGTGCCTTTCCTCCATGTTCTCAGTTGTCAGTCCATGGAACTTAATGTCCCACTTCTCATCAATGTGATGTATGACCCAGCGTGTTAATAGACGATCAACGGTTTGTTGTTAGCGCCACGTATAGTATGGTGTTTGAGAGCTCGCTCTTTTTACTTGCAGAGCAATCATTGTACGATTTCTCGATCCATCCCGTCACGTTTTTTTCCCCGACATGGCATGTTGTAGATACCCCACCTTGGCAGTAAATCTGACATCCTTTACCATTGACAATGGCTGCATATCAACTGCAATCATTTCTGTATTCGGTGCTGTACGTTTCTTACTCTCTTATCGCCCTGCTGCCAGCAATGGGTGGGTGTCACTGTATTTCCCTTTCAGATGGTTAAAGCATTTCACCTGTACTGTCACTGTGAATCCCTTTCAGATGGTTAAAGCATTTCACCTGTACTGTCACTGTGAATCCCTTTCAGATGGTTAAAGCATTTCACCTGTACTGTCACTGTGAATCCCTTTCAGATGGTTAAAGCATTTCACCTGTACTGTCACTGTGAATCCCTTTCCGATGGTTAAAGCATTTCACCTGTACTGTCACTGTGAATCCCTTTCAGATGGTTAAAGCATTTCACCTGTACTGTCAATGTGAATCCCTTTCAGATGGTTAAAGCATTTCACCTGTACTGTCACTGTGAATCCCTTTCAGATGGTTAAAGCATTTCACCTGTACTACCACTGTGAATCCCTTTCAGATGGTTAAACCATTTCACCTGTACTGTCACTGTGAATCCCTTTCCGATGGTTAAAGCATTTCACCTGTACTGTCACTGTGAATCCCTTTCCGATGGTTAAAGCATTTCACCTGTACTGTCACTGTGAATCCCTTTCAGATGGTTAAAGCATTTCACCTGTACTGTTACTGTGAATCCCTTTCAGATGGTTAAAGCATTTCACCTGTACTGTCACTGTGAATCCCTTTCAGATGGTTAAAGCATTTCACCTGTACTGTTACTGTGAATCCCTTTCAGATGGTTAAAGCATTTCACCTGTACTGTCATTGTAGCTCAATTTCACCTCGCAAAGTTTGCATTTCACCACCTTCTTATTTAATTCCTCAAGGTTTTGCCGTACAGGGCTTCGCTGCTGTCTCTTTCCTGTATTGTTCTTTGCCATTTTTCCAACTGTTAACGACGGCGACGTGCGCAACGATTTATATCCGTGGTAAATTGCTACAGGGTTGTTGGGTTAGGTATTTGTAAAACAAAAATATTTGTAAATTTATACTACCTTGTGATTTACATTTTGGGGGATTTTTTCTGAACATTAACGATCCCTATTTCATTTAACTTCTTTGGGATCTGGGGGCAGTACTGAGTAGCTTGGATGAATAAGGTGCCCAGAGTAAACTGCCTGCTACTCAGGCCCAGAGGCTAGGATATGCATATTATTAGTAGATTTGGATAAAAAACACTCTGAAGTTTCTAAAACTGTTTGAATGATGTCTGTGAGTATAACAGAACTCATATCGCAGGCAAAAACCTGAGAGAAATCCAACCAGGAAGTGGGAAATCTGAGGTTTGTTGTTTTTCAAGTGATTGCCTATCCATAATACAGTTATCTGTGGGGTCATATTGCACTTCCTAAGGCTTCCACTAGATGTCAACAGTCTTTAGAACGTTGTTTCATGCTTCCACTGTGAATGGGGAGAGAATAAGAGCTGTTTCTACCAGGTGTCTGGAAAAATGCCATGAGCTCAGTCACGCGCACTGCCATGAGAGCGAGCTGAGTTCCTTTTCATTTCTAAAGACAAAGGAATTGTCCGGTTGGAATATTATTGAAGATTTATGATAAAAACATCCTAAAGATTGATTCTATACATCGTTTCACATGTTTCTACAAACTGTAATTCAACTTTTTTGACTTTTCGTCTGGACTTAGTGCATGCGCCTTCTGCATTTGGAATAGTGAACTGAATGCGCGAACAAAAAGGAGGTATTTGGACATAAATACGGACTTTATCGAAACAAAATGAACATTTATAGTGGAACTGGGATTCTATTTCTGCTATTCCTGACTTTTGTTGACTCCACAACATGGCGGTTATCTGTATGGCTTGTTTTGGTGCCTGAGCGCTGTACTCAGATTATCGCATGGTGTGCTTTTGCCGTAAAGCTTTTTTGAAATCTGACACAGAGGTTGCATGAAGGAGAAGTGTATCTTTAATTCTATGTAAAACACTTGCATCTTATATCAACGTTTATGATGAGTATTTCTGTAAATTGATGTGGCTCCCTGCAAAATCACTGGATGTTTTGGAGGCAAAACATTACTGAACATAACGCGCCAATGTAAACTGATATTTTTGGATATAAATATTAACTTTATCAAACAAAACATACTTGCAGTGTGTAACATGAAGTCCTATGAGTGCCATTTGATGAAGATCATCAAAGGTTAGTGATGAATTTTATCTCTATTTCTGCTTTTTGTGACTCCTCTCTTTGGCTGGAAAATGGCTATATGTTTTTTTGTGACTAGGCGCTGACCTAACACAATCATATGGTATGCTTTCGCCGTAAAGCCTTTTTGAAATCAGACACTGTGGCTGGATTAACAAGAAGTTAAGCTTTAAAATGGTGTATACTACTTGTATGTTTTAGGAATTTCAATTATGAGATTTCTGTTGTTTTGAATTTGGCGCCCTGCAATTTCACTGGCTGTTGTCGAGGTGGGACGTATATCCCAGAGATCTTGATCTCTCTCTCTATATCTCTCGATCTCGCTCTCTCTATATCTCTCTATCTCTCTATATATATCTCTCTATATCTCTCTATCTCTCTATATATCTCTCTCTCTCTATATATCTCTATATCTCTCTATATATCTATATCTCTCTATATCTCTCTCTATATATATCTCTCTATATATCTCTATATATATCTCTCTCTATATATCTCTCTATATCTCTATCTCTCTCTATATCTCTCTCTATATATCTCTCTCTATATCTCTCTATATATCTCTCTCTATATATATCTCTCTACATCTCTCTATATCTCTCTACATATCTATATCTCTCTATCTCTCTATATATCTATCTCTCTCTATATCTCTCTATATATCTATCTCTCTCTATATCTCTCTATATATCTATCTCTCTCTATATATCTCTCTATATATATCTCTCTCTATATCTCTCTATATATCTCTCTCTCTCTATCTCTCTCTCTCTCTCTCTCTCTCTCTATATATATATATACATATATATCTCTCTCTATATATCTATCTTTCTTTATATCTCTCTATATATATATCTCTCTCTCTATATATCTCTCTATATATCTATCTTTCTTTATATCTCTCTATATATCTCTCTCTCTCTATATCTCTCTATATATCTCTCTCTATATCTCTCTCTCTCTCTCTCTCTATATATATATATCTCTATATATATCTCTCTATATATCTCTCTATATATCTCTCTATATCTCTCTCTCTCTATATATATATATCTATCTCTCTCTATATCTCTCTATATATCTATCTCTCTCTCTATATCTCTCTATATATCTCTCTCTATATATATATCTCTCTATCTCTCTCTCTCTCTATATATATATATATATCTATCTCTCTCTATATCTCTCTCTCTATCTCTCGCGCTCTCTCTCTCTCTCTCTCTCTCTCTCTCTATATATATATATATATATATCTATATATATCTCTCTATATATCTCTCTCTATATATCTCTCTATATCTCTCTCTCTCTCTGTATATATATATATCTATCTCTCTCTATATCTCTCTATATATCTATCTCTCTCTCTATATCTCTCTATATATCTCTCTATATATATCTCTCTATCTCTCTCTCTCTCTATATATATATATATCTATCTCTCTCTATATCTCTCTATATATCTATCTCTCTCTATATCTCTCTCTCTATCTCTCGCGCTCTCTCTCTCTCTCTCTCTCTCTCTCTCTCTCTCAGTGAGGCGGACACCTCAAGGACACAGCAGTGTTGATAGAGATAGGTTAACCTGTGTGGTTAATAAAATGAATAACATCCTCAGCCCCTGGTTCAGAGAGAATCAATCAGACCTGGTGTTTAAGGCATATTCATAGAGGACGTTCGTATTTGATGTGTGGATTTTAATTGAAATAATGTAATTTGATTTGGTGGAAGTGATTTCCTGTTTCAGGGGTCAGGAGGAGAATTTGTGAATGAGCCCATGTGCTTCTTGGGTAATTAAATACATGGTGACTTGGGCAGCATAGAATAGTGTGAATAGAACTGGTAGCCCTGAGCCATCTTCTCAGAGCCGTGCTGCAGCAACTGGGGTGGTTGTAAAGATGTGTTTGTGTGTCACTTATCACTGCTTTCCTCTCCTCACAGACAGAGATCCAGACCTCGTTGACCACGCTGGATGTAGTGAGCCACTTCCAGAGACAGGTCCAGCCCAACCCCAAGCCCCCGGTGCTCCTCACCTCTGCTTGTCAACAAAACAGAAACAGTTAAAACGGCAGTGGGGCAGACAGTGGCTCTGTTTCCCACTAATGCGGATTCCATCTTTAAGGGGTGGAGTAATGGTGATTCATCTTTTACTTCAGTGGGCTAAAGCAGGGTCACACAGAGTGATTCTTGGTTGTCTTAAACAAATCTATTTTGAAACAAAACTATTTTATAACCTTTTTTAACTAGGCAAGTCAGTTAAGAACAAATTCTTATTTACAATGACGGCCTACCCCGGCACCGCCCTATGGGACTCCCAATCACGGCTGGATGTGATACAGCCTGGATTCTAACCAGGGACTGTAGTGACGCCTCTTGCACTGAGATGCAGTGCCTTAGACTGCTGCGCCACTCGGGAGTCCATACACCTCACATACATGGTTATGGGCTTAAGGAAAAGAGACACCTGTACCATGTCAGATATAGAGTTAAAATGTATTACACTTTTAGTTTGCATCCCAATATAACACTTTATAACAGTAGACTGAAGTATAACAATACCGTTTGACATAGAAACACGAGATTTTTGTCTTTATTAATGATTGGGCGATTTTGTTCTGGATAGGGCTACAGACTAGGACTGGAGCTAACGTTTAGGACGTTTAGGACGGGGCAGGATTAGAAGTGAAGGATGAAGACTAATGTTATTTCCATTTCCATCTTGCACTGGACTAAGTACCACCCCCCCCCCCCCCCCCCCCCCCGATCTCTTCAGGTCCAGCTGCAGTTGTGGCTAAAGCCATGGCTGTTACATATTGATATAATGAGGGGGTACGCAGAGGGGGTACGCAGCTGGAGGTTAAATGTTTGAAGGGGTACGGGACTATAGAACGTTTGGGAACCACTGCACTATAGAGATAATGACAGCAGTGTTAGGAGGGGTTCCACTAGAGAGATAATGACAGCAGTGTTAGGAGGGGTTCCACTAGAGATAATGACAGCAGTGTTAGGAGGGGTTCCACTATAGAGATAATGACAGCAGTGTTAGGAGGGGTTCCACTAGAGATAATGACTGCAGTGTTAGGAGGGGTTCCACTAGAGATAATGACAGCAGTGTTAGGAGGGGTTCCACTAGAGATAATGACAGCAGTGTTAGGAGGGGTTCCACTATAGAGATAATGACAGCAGTGTTAGGAGGGGTTCCACTAGAGAGATAATGACAGCAGTGTTAGGAGGGGTTCCACTAGAGAGATAATGACAGCAGTGTTAGGAGGGGTTCCACTAGAGATAATGACTGCAGTGTTAGGAGGGGTTCCACTAGAGAGATAATGACAGCAGTGTTAGGAGGGGTTCCACTAGAGAGATAATGACAGCAGTGTTAGGAGGGGTTCCACTAGAGATAATGACAGCAGTGTTAGGAGGGGTTCCACTAGAGAGATAATGACAGCAGTGTTAGGAGGGGTTCCACTAGAGATAATGACAGCAGTGTTAGGAGGGGTTCCACTAGAGATAATGACAGCAGTGTTAGGAGGGGTTCCACTAGAGAGATAATGACAGCAGTGTTAGGAGGGGTTCCACTAGAGAGGTAATGACAGCAGTGTTAGGAGGGGTTAAACTAGAGATAATGACAGCAGTGTTAGGAGGGGTTCCACTATAGAGATAATGACAGCAGTGTTAGGAGGGGTTCCACTAGAGATAATGACAGCAGTGTTAGGAGGGGTTCCACTAGAGATAATGACAGCAGTGTTAGGAGGGGTTCCACTAGAGAGATAATGACAGCAGTGTTAGGAGGGGTTCCACTAGAGAGGTAATAACAGCAGTGTTAGGAGGGGTTCCACTAGAGATAATGACAGCAGTGTTAGGAGGGGTTCCACTAGAGAGATAATGACAGCAGTGTTAGGAGGGGTTCCACTAGAGATAATGACAGCAGTGTTAGGAGGGGTTCCACTAGAGAGATAATGACAGCAGTGTTAGGAGGGGTTCCACTAGAGATAATGACAGCAGTGTTAGGAGGGGTTCCACTAGAGATAATGACAGCAGTGTTAGGAGGGGTTCCACTAGAGAGATAATGACAGCAGTGTTAGGAGGGGTTCCACTAGAGAGGTAATGACAGCAGTGTTAGGAGGGGTTCCACTAGAGATAATGACAGCAGTGTTAGGAGGGGTTCCACTATAGAGATAATGACAGCAGTGTTAGGAGGGGTTCCACTAGAGATAATGACAGCAGTGTTAGGAGGGGTTCCACTAGAGATAATGACAGCAGTGTTAGGAGGGGTTCCACTAGAGAGATAATGACAGCAGTGTTAGGAGGGGTTCCACTAGAGAGGTAATAACAGCAGTGTTAGGAGGGGTTCCACTAGAGATAATGACAGCAGTGTTAGGAGGGGTTCCACTATAGAGATAATGACAGCAGTGTTAGGAGGGGTTCCACTAGAGATAATGACAGCAGTGTTAGGAGGGGTTCCGCTACACCAAACCCTAACTGCCTCCTGCACACTCACTAACAACATCAACAACATGAGACTATGCATGGCATTTTGTTGCGATGCTGTATGGGTTTGTGCTTTGTATTGCAGTGTTTGTGTGTTTTATTAGTTGTCTTAGTATTTTCTCTGCTTTGTTGCTTGGACAGACTTTGCTTCACTCCTGTTCTTTCTGCAATTTGCTGCTAGCCTACAGTCCTAGTTGTTTCTGTTCACCCAATTTGCTGTTAGCCTACAGTCCTATTTGTTTCTGTTCACCCAATTTGCTGCTAGCCTACAGTCCTATTTGTTTCTGTTAACCCAAATTGCTGCTAGCCTACAGTCCTATTTGTTTCTGTTCACCCAATTTGCTGCTAGCCTACAGTCCTATTTGTTTCTGTTCACCCAATTTGCTGCTAGCCTACAGTCCTATTTGTTTCTGTTCACCCAATTTGCTGCTAGCCTACAGTCCTATTTGTTTCTGTTCACCCAATTTGCTGCTAGCCTACAGTCCTATTTGTTTCTGTTAACCCAAATTGCTGCTAGCCTACAGTCCTATTTGTTTCTGTTCACCCAATTTGCTGCTGGCCTACAGTCCTATTTGTTTCTGTTCACCCAATTTGCTGCTAGCCTACAGTCCTATTTGTTTCTGTTAACCCAAATTGCTGCTAGCCTACAGTCCTATTTGTTTCTGTTCACCCAATTTGCTGCTAGCCTACAGTCCTATTTGTTTCTGTTCACCCAATTTGCTGCTAGCCTACAGTCCTAGTTGTTTCTGTTAACCCAAATTGCTGCTAGCCTACAGTCCTATTTGTTTCTGTTCACCCAATTTGCTGCTGGCCTACAGTCCTATTTGTTTCTGTTCACCCAATTTGCTGCTAGCCTACAGTCCTATGTGTTTCTGTTAACCCAATTTGCTGCTAGCCTACAGTCCTAGTTGTTTCTGTTAACCCAATTTGCTGCTAGCCTACAGTCCTATTTGTTTCTGTTCACCCAATTTGCTGCTAGCCTACAGTCCTATTTGTTTCTGTTCACCCAATTTGCTGCTGGCCTACAGTCCTATTTGCTTCTGTTCACCCAATTTGCTGCTAGCCTACAGTCCTATTTGTTTCTGTTCACCCAATTTGCTGCTAGCCTACAGTCCTAGTTGTTTCTGTTAACCCAAATTGCTGCTAGCCTACAGTCCTATTTGTTTCTGTTCACCCAATTTGCTGCTGGCCTACAGTCCTATTTGTTTCTGTTCACCCAATTTGCTGCTAGCCTACAGTCCTATGTGTTTCTGTTTTAACCCAATTTGCTGCTAGCCTACAGTCCTATTTGTTTCTGTTCACCCAATTTGCTGCTGGCCTACAGTCCTATTTGCTTCTGTTCACCCAATTTGCTGCTAGCCTACAGTCCTATGTGTTTCTGTTAACCCAATTTGCTGCTAGCCTACAGTCCTAGTTGTTTCTATTAACCCAATTTGCTGCTAGCCTACAGTCCTATTTGTTTCTGTTCACCCAATGGCATTGCAGACTGAATGTGTTCAGAGTAGTGTCATAACATGTCTGTCTCTCTTTCTACCTCTGTCTCTCCCTTCTCTCATTTTCTCTCCTCCGTCTCTCTCATGCCTCTTCCCCCTCTCCATATATCCCACGCTCTTTTCTTGTTTTGTCCCTGGTCTCTCTCTCTGTAGTGAAAGTGATGGGGACCCAGGCTGACTGAGTGACAGTGGGGCTGAGAGAGGACCAGTAAAGGTGGAGTTCACCCAACACAGTTTTTTATTTTATTTTATTTAACTCGGCAACTCAGTTTAATAACAAATTCTTATTTACAATGACGGCCTAGTGGGTTAACTGCCTTGTTCAGGGGCAGAACGACAGATTTTTACCATAGCACCTCTGGGATTTGATCCAGCAACTTTTCAGTTTCTGGCCCAACGCTCTAACCACTAGGCTACCTGCTGCCCCGAGTTACATGGACAGACTGCTCATCAAGAGACACCGCAGGTGTTTGTGTGTGTGAGTGAGAGTGAGAGAGAGATGCGGAACAGTACAACAGTGTTAACCAGAGTTTAACCACAGCAGGGCTGGTACCACGAAATCACAGTAAAACAGTGTTAACCAGAGTTTAGCCACGGCAGGGCTGGTACCACGTAATCACAGTACAACAGTGTTAACCAGAGTTTAGCCACGGCAGGGCTGGTACTATGTAATCACAGTACAACAGTGTTAACCAGAGTTTAACCACAGCAGGGCTGGTACCACGTAATTACAGTACAACAGTGTTAACCAGAGTTTAACCACGGCAGGGCTGGTACCACATCTCAACACTATGTGTTACTTCTGGAGCTTCAGCTTTACAAGTTCACACAGGACCCAGACACAGAGAGAACTAACTTTATGATCTCATTATCACACATACATGCAGTGCTTTCAGAAAATATTCACACCCCTTGACTTTTTCCACATTTTGTTGTGTTGGATTAACTTCTAAAAATCGAACATATGGAATTGTTTTAAGATGGTCATACCATGAATCATTTAGCTATTTGATTTTGAATTTAGGTATAAAAACAATATATATAAAAAAAAATATTTGATAAAATATTGAATTTGGCCTTTACTACTATATCACATAAAAACCTATTAAATAACACATTAATAAATAACTAAAAAGACAGTTAAAAAAATACATCATAATAAATATCTTTCTGAAGTGTCTGTTCTATATCTAGGAGTTCTAAGGAAACTCAGGAAATATTTGTGGTTTTTTGGACTCATATTTCACTCCTTATTTTTGCTGGGATAAAACTACACTGCGTGCCCAATTATTAGGCAAGTGAGTATTCTGATCTTATCATTGTTTCAATTCACATTTTCCAACTCCAAACCATATAAACTTGAATGCTTATTGGATTTAATCATTTTCAGGTGATATGTATTTGTGTAATGAGGGAGGGTGTGGCGAAAGTGAATAACACCTTATATCAAGGTGTGCATAATTATTAGGCAGCCACATTACCTCAGGTAAAATGGGCCAAAAAAGAAATTTAACTTACACTGAAAAACCCAAAATATAAAATGCCTTTCAGACGGATGCGACACTCTTTAAATAGCTAAACTATTGAGGTGTGACCACCGGACATTCAAACGTATTGTTGTGAATAGTCAACTGGGGCGCAAAAAACGCATGGGGAAGAAAAGGCGCAAATTAACTGCAAAAGACTTGAGAAGAATTAAACGTCAAACTACCAGGAACCCATTATCCTCCAGCGCCACCGTATTCCAGAACTGCAACCTACCTGGAGTGTTCAGAAGTACAAGGTGTCAAGTGCTCAGAGACATGGCCAAGGTCAAGAAGACTGAAACAAGACCACCACTGAATAAGATTCACAAGTTGAAGCGTCAAATTGGCCAAAGAAATACCTGAAGACAGATTTTTCAAAGGTTTTATGGACAGATGAAATGAGAGTGACTCTTGATGGACCAAATGGATGAGCCCGTGGCTGGATCAGTAATGGACACAGGGGACCACTTTGAGTCAGGTGCCAGCAAGGTGAAGGAGGGGTACTGGTATGGGCTGCTATCATTGAGGATAAGGTAGTTGAACCTTTTCGGGTTGAAGATGGACTGAAACTCAACTCCCAAACCTACTGCCAGTTTCTGGAACATTCTTTCGTCAAACAGTGGTACAGGAAGAAGTCCTCAGCATTCTAGAAGGCCATGATCTTTATGCAGGACAATGCTCCATCACATGCATCCAAGTACTCCACTGCTTGGCTAGCCAGCAAGGGCCTCAAAGATGCCTGAATAATGACCTGGCCCCCTTCCTCACCTGACTTAAATCCTATTGAGAACTTGTGGGCCCTTCTCAAACGTGAGATTTACAGTGATGGAAGACAATACACCTTTTTGAACAGCATTTGGGAGGCTGTGTTTGCTGCTTCAGTGAAAGTTGATCGTGAACAGATCAAGAAACTGACAGACTCCATGGATGGAAGGCTCATGGCAGTTATTGAAAAGAAAGGTGGCTATATCGGTCACTGAATATTTTTGAAAGGACAAAAATGTTATATAATTGTCATTTTGTGTTACTTATCTGCTACACTTACTCTAAAAATTGAGAATAAACACGTGAGTTGAGAGAAATTATTTTTGTAATTTAGTTGCCTAATAATTGTGCACACTTATATATTTCCCTGAGAAAGACAATACTCACTTTTCCTTTGTTAAACATTCAGGTTTGAGGTTCAATAACATTTTGGATTGACTGAGAGCATTGTGTTTGTTCAACAATAAAATTAATCCCGAGGAATACAATTTGCCTAATAATTGTGCACGCAGTGTAGTTCCATACATCCATTCATTTGTATGGGTTTCCTTCAGATTAAGGTGTAATATGTATATATATCTCCATACTTCCATTCATTTGTATGGGTTACCTTCAGACGAGTCCCGTGACACTTGCGGGGATTGTAATGCGGAGAACGGAGAACACCGTCGTGTTCGTGAGAGTCTCATCTGATCTGACAAACACCGCTGTATCTCGGCCATCTTCCACTGCAGATGTGGAAGGACAACATAGGCAGATGCGGTGGATTGGGACGCTAAAATTGACCAATTTTTATGGGGATTTTTTTTTATTATGTTACTTAGATTGACACACGGGTGCGTCAATATACTCTTAAGGATTCAATTGAGAATTTTTGTTCACTTGCCTACACACAATACCCCATGATATCAAAGTGGAATTATGTTTTTTGTAATTTCCTAGAGGAAAACCTGGTTCAGTTTGCTTTCCACCAGACACTGGGAGATTAATTCATCTTTCATCAGTACAATAACCTAAAACACAAGGCCAAATATACACTGGAGTTGCTTACCAGCAGGACAGTGGAAAGTTCCTCAGTGGCCAAGTTACAGTTTTGATTTAAATCTGCTTGAAAATCTATGGCAAGACCTGAAAATGCTTGTCTAGCAATGATCAACAACCAATTTGACAGAGCTTGATGCAATTTTTAAAGAATAATGGCCAAATGTTGCATAATCCAGGTGTGGAAAGCGCTTACAGATTTACCCAGACTCACAACTGTAATCGCTGCCAAAGGTGATTCTAACATGTATTGACTCAGGGGGTTGAATACTTATCTAATCAAGATATATCAGTGATATATTTTAATTAACATTTTACAAATGTCTGAATTTTTCTTCCACTTTGACTATACAGAGTCTTTTGTATAGATCGTTGACAAAAATGATCTACGATCTTTGTAACACACAACAATAACAAAAAAGTCATGCTGTGTGAATACTTTCTGAAGGCACTGTATACTGAGGTACAGTTAGAGACAGGCAGGCATATGTTCAGAGACACACAGTTACACACACACACACACACACACACACACACACACACACACACACACACACACACACACACACACACACACACACACAGACACACACACACACACACACACACACACACACACACACACACACACACACACACACACACACACACACACACACACGTACGTACCCAGACAGAGGGAGAGTTAACTTTTATGATCTCATTACCATCTGGAGGGGTAGGATTGTAAAGCCATTACATTGAAGACCTTTTGAACAGCATTGATATCAGCTGAGTTCTTTCTGGAGTGGACTGAGTTGAAGTCCTCTGCTCCATTCTCTTTAAAGGTAATCCCTGCTGCCTGCGTCGGGCCCGCTGCAGTGCTATGGGGGAGGCAGCGGGTGAGGGGGGGAGGGGGGGGGGGCAGAGCCAGAGGGTGTAGTAGTAAAGGGCTGGAGCTTTGATAGGAATGGCTAATCCCTGCATGGGCACACAATGAGAGAGCATGGCACTGCACTGCAGGTATAGAGAGGGAGGGAGAGAGAAGGGGATAGAGAGAGAAGGGGATAGAGAGAGGTACAATAGAGAGAGGGGGAAGAACATGTTAGAAGGACAGAGAAGTCAGAAGTTTGGTTGTTAGACAGCAAGAGAAGGAGATACAGACAGGAAAGGAGAGAGGGAATATAATAAGGGAGAGATGAGGAGAGGAGGGAGGGTACAAGGAATATAATGAGGGAGAGATGAGGAGAGAGGAGAATATATTAATTGAGAGATGAGGAGAGGAGAGAGGAGAACAGAATGAGGGAGAGATGAGGAGAGGAGAAAGGGAATATAATGAGGGAGGGACTAGGAGAGGAGAGAAGGAATACAATGAGGGAGAGATGAGCAGAGGAGAGAGCAGAATATAATGAGGGAGAGATGAGGAGAATATAATGAGGGAGAGATGAGGAGAGGAGAGAAGGAATATATTGAGGGAGAGATGAGGAGAGGACAGAATGAATATACTGAGGGAGAGATGAGGAGAGGAGAGAAGGAATATATTGAGGGAGAGATGAGGAGAGGACAGAATGAATATACTGAGGGAGAGATGAGGAGAGGAGAGAAGGAATATATTGAGGGAGAGATGAGGAGAGGACAGAATGAATATACTGAGGGAGAGATGAGGAGAGGACAGAATGAATATAATGAGGGAGAGATGAGGTGAGGAGAGAGGGAATATAATGAGGGAGAGATGAGGAGAGGACAGAATGAATATACTGAGGGAGAGATGAGGAGAGGAGAGAAGGAATATATTGAGGGAGAGATGAGGAGAGGAGAGAAGGGAAGGGAATATAATGAGTGAGATGAGCAGTGGAGAGAGGAGAAAAGAATGAGGGAGAGGTGAGAAGAGGAGAAAGCAGAATATAATGAGGGATATGTGAGGATTAAGGAGAATATAATGAGGGAGAGACAAGGAGAGGACAGAATGAATATACTGAGGAAAAGATGAGGAGAGGAGAGAGGGAATATGAGGGAGAGATGAGGAGAAGAGAGAGGAGAAAATAATGAGGACGAGATGAGAAAGGAGAATATAATGAGGGAGAGATGAGGTGAGGAGAGAGGGAATATAATGAGGGAGAGATGAGGTTAGGAGAGAGGGAATATAATGAGGGAGAGATGAGGAAAGTGGAGAATATAATGAGGGAGAGATGAGGAGAGGAGAATATAATGAGGGAGAGATGAGGAGAGGAGAGAGGGAATATAATGAGGGAGACATGAGGAGAGAGGGGAATATAATGAGGGAGAGATGAGGTGAGGAGAGAGGGAATATAATGAGGGAGAGATGAGGAGAGGAGAATATAATGAGGGAGCGATGAGGAGAGGGGAATATAATGAGGGAGAGATGAGGAGAGGAGAGAGGGAATATCATGAGGGAGAGATGAGGTGAAGAGAGAGGAAATATAATGAGGGAGACATGAGGAGAGGAGAGAGGAGAGGAGAATATAATGAGGGAGACATGAGGAGAGAGGGGAATATAATGAGGGAGAGATGAGGAGAGGAGAGAGGAAATATAATGAGGGAGAGATGAGGAGAGGAGAGAGGAGAATATAATGAGGGAGACATGAGGAGGGAGAGAATATAATGAGGGAGAGATGAGGAGAGAGGGAATATAATGAGGAAGAGATGAGGAGAGAGGGAATATAATGAGGGAGCGATGAGGAGAGGAGAGAGGAGAGGAGAATATAATGAGGGAGACATGAGGAGGGAGAGAATATAATGAGGGAGAGATGAGGTGATGAGACAGTACAGGGAATAGTGAGAAGCAGAGCAATTATTAACCACAGAGTAAACATATGCTGTATTGGATTAAAACGATGGTGTTTGCCACAAGTCCTTCACCTAGTCCAAACCCTTTGGACCAATTTGGCTGGGCTCTGTGGCATTCGGCCTGGAATGGGATGAATTTGGAGGAGAGGAAGGATGGGGGAGAGAGGAGGGAGACCTATTTATCTATCCATCTAATCTATGTGTCTGTTTGAAAATCTCTCCATCACAACCGTCTGTCTCTTTGAGATGTGGAGAGAAAGAGATCTATCCATCCGTCTATCTGTTTAATCTGTCGCTTCTGGGTGGGGTCACTGTGGGTGAGAGGGGCAGGGAGACAGAGAGGTAGAGGGAGATGATGGGAGATCTATCTATCCATCTAATCTGTCTGTTTAATCTATCTGTCACTTCTGGGTGGGGTCACTGTGGGTGAGAGGGGCAGGGAGACAGAGAGGTAGAGGGAGATGATGGGAGATCTATCTATCCATCTAATCTGTCTGTTTTGGCCGGGCTCGGGGGTGTGCTGTCTTTTTGTCAGGAAACCGCTGGAAGCCTATCAGCTCACCACAGAGGTCACCACAGAGCTCACCAACACACACACCCTGGAGGAGGAAACGACACACCCTAACATGTGGGTTACACACACACACACACACACACACACACACACACACACACACACACACACACACACACACACACACACACACACACACACACACACACACAGCGATGGAGGAGAAAATACACACCTTGACTGTTGAGCTACAAATGCATGGGTACGACAGGAGACTGGTGGCACCTTAATTAGGGAGGACGGGCTCGTGGTGCTGGCTGGAGTGGAATGGTATCAAATACATCAAACACATAGTTTCCATGGTTTCCATGTGTCTGATGACATTCCATTCACTCCGTTCCAGCCATTATTATGAGCCGTCCTCCCCTCAGCAGCCTCCACTGGTACACACACACACACACACACACACACACACACACACACACACACACACACACACACACACACAAACACACACACACACACACACACACACACACAGACAGACACGCTCCAAACAAGTTTAAAAAATCACCTCCTTCCCTGTGGGTCAGCTGTATATCTGGCTACCCATCTGTCCGTGACGGCGTGGCGGGTAATCACTGGCTGTGATTGTGTGGGCAGGGGGCCGTTAGGGCCGGCTGATGCCTGACAGAGTGCACTCTGCCTGGGCAAGGGGGTGCAGGGGAGGGGAGCTAGACCTTGAGCTCATCAGTTAGGGGAGAGTGGTGGCTGTCTGGAGGGGAGGTAGACCATCAGTTAGGGGAGAGGGCTGGCTGTCTGGAGGGGAGGTAGACCACCAGTTAGGGGAGAGTGGTGGCTGTCTGGAGGGGAGGTAGACCATCAGTTAGGGGAGAGGGCTGGCTGTCTGGAGGGGAGGTAGACCACCAGTTAGGGGAGAGGGCTGGCTGTCTGGAGGGGAGGTAGACCATCAGTTAGGGGAGAGGGCTGGCTGTCTGGAGGGGAGGTAGACCACCAGTTAGGGGAGAGGGCTGGCTGTCTGGAGGGGAGGTAGACCACCAGTTAGGGGAGAGGGCTGGCTGTCTGGAGGGGAGGTAGACCACCAGTTAGGGGAGAGGGCTGGCTGTCTAGAGGGGAGGTAGACCATCAGTTAGGGGAGAGGGCTGGCTGTCTGGCCACCTAACAGTAGTGAGGGTAGGGTTATCTTCTCTGGGGTTATCTGCTCCTGCAGCTGCCAATACCCCCACATAACATCAGTCAGACTCTATATCCCCCTTAGTCCTCCCCATTTCCAACTACCTCCTTCAGTTCACCCACCGTTTATTTTATTTGAAATGTAACCTTTATTTAACTAGGCAAGTAAGTTAAGAACAAATTCTTACTTATAATGACGGCCTACCGGGGAACAGTGGGCTAACTTCCTTGTTCAGGTGCAGAACGACAGATTTTTACCTGGTCAGCTCGGGGAGTCAATCCAGCAACCTTTCGGTTACCTGCCACCCCAAAGAGTAGTTCCCTGACTGGGTATCGAACCCGGGCTGCAGCGGTGAGAGCACCGAATCCTAACCACTAAACTGATAGTCCTCCCTCTTTCCAACTACCTTCTTCAATCCACCCACCCTTAGTCCACTCTCTTCTCAATCCACCCACCCTTAATCCACTCTCTTCTCAATCCACCCACCCTTATTCCACTCTCTTCTCAATCCACCCACCCTTATTCCACTCTCTTCTCAATCCACCCACCCTTAGTCCACTTTCTTCTCAATCCACCCACCCTTATTCCACTCTCTTCTCAATCCACCCACCCTTAATCCACTCTCTTCTCAATCCATCCACCCTTATTCCACTCTCTTCTCAATCCACCCACCCTTATTCCACTTTCTTCTCAATCCATCCACCCTTATTCCACTCTCTTCTCAATCCACCCACCCTTATTCCACTCTCTTCTCAATCCACCCACCCTTATTCCACTCTCTTCTCAATCCACCCACCCTTAGTCCACTCTCTTCTCAATCCACCCACCCTTAGTCCACTCTCTTCTCAATCCCTGCCCATCTAAACATCTTTCAAACTCACATTCCCAGTTAGTCCAGTTCCTCTAAAATGGCAGAACATTAATCAAACTCAAACCTCCTGAAGCTTCTGCTCCTTTCTCAAACCATGTTCCCTCTCTAACCAGGCTTCTGAGCCCGTTCTATTCCTTCTAGTTGTATGATCCCACCCACATCCCTGCCCCAATAGAGCCCCACAGTGGAGGTGTCATAATACCCATAAAACCTAGCGGTCAAACAGGGAAATGTTTCTAATCGTTTTTCCACCATACATCTTTAGAAACACTTAAAATAAGGGCTGTGTTTCCTGTAGGCTTACCCTGGCGCGACGTTTTGATAACCATGTAAATCTCTCTAGGACAAGGTCACTTTTATCAATATATTCCACTCTATTTACTCTCAGATTCGAAAATGCTAATTAGCATCAAGTCGACATCATGCAAGACTACAAACCCCTACAATCTCCTGCAGGTCATCTCTAGCTGCAGCCTTTGCTAAACAGGCATTGTGCCAAATTGACAGAATTGTCAATTTAAAGCCGTTTATTCATTACTACATTTAGCTAACATTAGATAGTTAATCCAGAGATTCTTACCTTCACCTCGATTCGGCAGTCTTGTCCAGATCACAATGGTACAGTATTTCTAGTTCTTTATAAAAGCCACCTTAGCAGCTAATTAACATAAACACTTTTTTGCGGGTAAGTACAAGCAAATATATTGATAAAAGTCACGAAACATAGCCCTTATTTGAAGTGTTTCTAAAATCCACTATGGGTAAAATTAATGGTGGAAAAACGATTGGAAACATTTCCCTATTTGACCGCTAGGTTTATGGGTAATATGACTCATTCTGTGGTACTCAGTAACTTGTCAATACCATTGACATTGAAGCACTGTTTGTGTAACAAAAGGTATGAAAGTTATTCAGTTATTCAAACTCTTGAGATTTTTGTTCAGAATTTTCACAACTGTCTGGGAGTTGCAGGTTCAATCTTGAACTTCTCTGTATCTGACTGTTTGTCTTTTAGGAATGTCAAGTTTCCCAGACAGCTTATTTATCCAGGAAGTTTTCTGTCTTCCCTTGTCTTTCACTCTAAAATGAGTGCTGTTTGAAGTCATGAGTAAGGAATGTGATGTTGGGCATCATGTTGGGACCCATCGGTTATCTCAAAAAAGAATTTTCCTGAACTGTCAGACTCGCATTGGCAATGGGCATACTGCTGTTGTCACCCCTATAGTAGAGAATGAAGAAAGAAAAACATGGCAATGGACAGCATGCTGTAGTTGCAGCCTTTATTGACATGGGAAACATGTTACTTGCCAAAGCAAGTGAAATAGATAATAAACAAAAGTGAAATAAACAATAAAAAGTGAACAGTAAATATTACATTCACACAAGTTCCAAAAGCATAAAGACATTACAAATGTCAATATGTCTATATACAGTGCTGTAACGATGTGCTAATAGTTAAAGTACAAAAGGGAAAATAAATAAACATGAATATGGGTTGTATTTAATATGATGTTTATTCTTCACTGGTTGCCCTTTTCTTATGGTAACAAATCAAAATAAAATCAAATTTAGTTATATAGCCCTTCTTACATCAGCTGATATCTCAAAGTGCTATACAGAAACCCAGCCTAAAACCCCAAACAGCAAGTAATGCAGGTGTAGAAGCACGGTGGCTAGGAAAAACTCCCTAGAAAGGACAGAACCTAGTAAACCTAGAGAGGAACCAGGCTCTGAGGGGTGGCCAGTCCTCTTCTGGCTGTGCCGGGTGGAGATGAAAGTAAACCTAGAGAGGAACCAGGCTATGAGGGGTGGCCAGTCCTCTTCTGGCTGTGCCGGGTGGAGATGAAAGTAAACCTAGAGAGGAACCAGGCTATGAGGGGTGGCCAGTCCTCTTCTGGCTGTGCTGGGTGGAGATTATAACAGAACATGGCCAAGATGTTCAAATGTTCATAAATGACCAGCAGGGTCAAATAATAATAATCACAGTAGTTGTCGCAGGGTGCAACAAGTCAGTAACACAAGAGTAAGTGTCAGTTGGCTTTTCATAGCCGATCATTGAGAGTATCTCTACCGCTCCTGCTGTCTCTAGAGAGTTGAAAACAGCAGGTCTGGGACAGGTGTAGAGGCCTTCCCCCTCTACACCAACCCATACCTCCATCAGTCAGCTCCATCACCCTCAACCCCCAGGCCTTCCCCCTCTACACCAACCCATACCTCCATCAGTCAGCTCCATCACCCTCAACCCCCAGGCCTTCCCCCTCTAGATATGTGTCGTCTCTACATCCTCTCACAGCCCGTCTGCCCTCTATATATGTGTCACCTCATCACAAGAGGAACCCTTATCCGCCAGGCCCCATATCACCTATTCATACACAGAAGCTCAATCAGCCATGTCACCCCACCCCTCTCCGTCTCTATCTCTTATGAGTGATCGATTTCATCTGCCTTTGACCCAGTCACCACCACACTCCTCTGACTCACTGACAAACTACAGCTCCCAGCATACACCACGGCTGCTCTCAGCGTCAGGGGTCAGATCATCACACAGTCCCGCCCTCTCTCCTAGGATGCCTGCAACAGGTACAGTGTGTGTGTGTGTGTGTGTGTGTGTGTGTGTGTGTGTGTGTGTGTGTGTGTGTGTGTGTGTGTGTGTGTGTGTGTGTGTCTGAGTGAGTAAAGCAGAATATTTGGAGACCTTGCTACACTGAACCAAAATATAAACGCAACAATTACTAAGATTTTACTGAGTTAGTTCATATAAGGAAATCAGTCAATTTAAAGAAATGTATTAGACCCTAATCTATGTATTTCAAATGACTGGGAAATTAAATACGGATATGCATCTGTTGGTCACAGATACCTTAAAAAAAAGGCAGGGGCGTGGATCAGAAAACCAGTCAGTATCTGGTTTGACCACCATTTGCCTCATGCAGCACGGCACATCTCCTTCATATAGAGTTGATCAGGCTTTTTATTGTGGCCTGTGCAATGTTGTCCCATTCCTCTTCAATTGCTGTGTGAAGTTGCTGGATATTGGTGGGAACAACGACACTCTGTCGTACACTTTGATCCAGAGCATCCCAAACATGATCAATAGGGGGGTATGCAGGCCATAAAAGAACTGGGACATTTTCAGCTTCCTGGAATTGCGTACAGATCGTTGCGACATGGGGCAGTGCATTATCATGCTGAAACATGAGGTGATGGTGGCGGATGAATGGCACGACAATGGACCTCAGGATCTCGTCACAGTATCTCTGCGCATTCAAATTGCCATTGATAAAATGCAGTTGTGTTCGTTGTCTGTAGCTTATGCCTGCCCATACTATAACCCCACCGCCACCATGGGGCACTCTGCTCACAACATTGGCATCAGCAAACCCCTCGCCCACACAACGCTATACACTGTCTGCCATCTGCCCGGTACAGTTGAAACCGGGATATATCCACTTCTCCAGTATGCCAGTGTCCATCGAAGGTGAGCATTTGCCTAGCGAAGTCGGTTACGACGCCAAACGGCAGTCAGGTCAAGACCCTGGTGAGGACGACGAGCACACAGATGAGCTTCCCTGAGACGATTTCTGACAGTTTGTGAAGAAATTGTGTAAACCCACAGTTTCATCAGCTGTTCAGTTGGCTGGTCTCAGATTATCCCAAAGGTGAAGAAGACAGATGTGGAGGTCCTGGGCTGGCGTGGGTACACGTGGTCTGTGCTTGTGAGGCCTGTTGGACGTACTGTAAAATTCTCTAAAACGACATTGGAGGTTAGCTTATGGTAGTGAAATTAACATTCAATTCTTTGGCAACAGCTATGTTGGACATTCCTGCAGACATCATAATTATCATGCTGTTTAATCAGCTTCTTGATATGCCACACCAGGTGGATAGATTATCTTGGCAAAGGAGAAATGCTCACTAACAGGGATGTAATCAAATTTGTGCACAACATTTTTGAGAGATACGCATTTGTGTGTATGGAACAGTTCTGGGATCTTCTATTTCAGCTCATGAAACATGGGACCAACACTTTACATGTTGTTTTTATATTTATGTTCAGTGTTTAAATCATTTAGTATGCAATATTAGTGTAGAGACAGATTGTCTGTTCAATATGTTTTGTTTCTGTCTGTGGCAGTAATGGCTGGCTGTTGTTCTCCTGGGCTGTCAGAGCTAATTTAGCTTCAGCCATAAAAAGTGTTCTTTATTTTTTTATATCGATTACAGTTTTAAGTAAATAACTGACATAATGCTGTAGCAGACAGGGCGGTAATTACACTGTGAGCAATGGCCCCTGTACACCAATACTGGTCCCCTAGGACACACAGACACACACAGGGAGCTCGTTTGAAGTGTTATGGTATACGATACAGTATGTGCTGACTTGCAGAAGAGTGTGGAGAGTTGTGCTGTGCTGGAGTAATGCATTAGGCCTTGACGGGGCAGTAACAGAGAGAGTTAGTGAGGAGATGCCCTGGCCACTCTCTTAGCTCGTTTACAAACACTACAGCTGCTTCTCCACATCAAAAATAAATACTGCAGAGTACACTGGTCCCAATTCACTAGAACGTTTTTACATTATTTCTGAAGTTGCTCAGATATCTGCATGCTCTGGTTTAATGGATGCATTCAGCCCCAGGACACTGCATACGTACCTCAGGAGTTGATTGTCTGTAATGATGGCCTATTATGATAATTTTCCCCCCATACAGATTCTGATTGTTTATACTGGTATGTACGGTATGTTTATATAAACATTTCCCTGTGTAGATTTTGACATGGAGTCATCCAGTGACAGCCTGGGACTGACGCCTTGTGAGGAAGACTCCTCAGACAAGGAGATGAAGATGGAGTGGAGGGATAGAGCGGAGGACAGATGCTCTACATCTCTCTCCCCCACCCTTCTCCCAGAGGGTTCTCCTGTCTTCCTAATATCCCTGGACCCAGAACCAGAGACAGGAGAGCTGGTCCCAGAACCATCCATGATGAGTTAGATTCAGTAGAGGGAGAGATACAGTATGACACTAGTGGAGACATTCAGTCCAGAGAGATTGACACATTTTACATTTTAGTCATTTAGCAGACTCTGCTATCCAGAGCGGCTTACAGTTAGTGCATTCATCTTATGATAGCTAGGTGGGACAACCACATATCACATGTCATAGTAAGTATATTTTTCCTCAATAAAGTAGCTATCAGCAAGTCAGAGCTAGAAAGGGGGAAAAAAAGTCAACAGCAAATGTTAGTTCACGGAAGGCTTTTTTTCTGGGGGGGGGGTGCTGTGGGATTAAGATAGTCTTTAAAGAGGTGTGCAGGGATTCTTCTGTCCTAGCTTCAGGGGGAAGCTGGTTCCACCATTGGGGTGGGAGGGCCAATAGACCACAGGTGGCAGAACGGAGTGCTCGGGTTGGGGTTTAGGGTTTGAGCATAGCCTGTAGGTAGGAAGGGGCATTTTCTCTTGCTGTTCTGTTGGTATGCACCATGGTCTTGTAGTGGATGTGAGCTTCGACTGGAAGCCAGTGGAGTGTGCGGAGGAGCAGGGTGACATGGGAAGACTTGGGAAGGTTGAACACCAGACAAGGCTGCACCATTCTGGATAAGTTGCAGGGGTTTGATGGCACAAGCAGGTAGCCCAGCCAACAGCAAGTTGCAGTAGTCCAGACGGGAGATAACAAGTGCCTGGATTAGGACCTGTGCGGCTTGCTGTGTGAGGTAGGGTCATACTCTACGGATGTTGTAAAGCATTAACCTACAGGAGCGAGTCACTCCTTTGATGTTTGCAGAGAACAACAAGGTCTTGTCCAGGGTCACGCCAAGGTTCTTTGCACTCTGGGAGGGAGAAACTGTGGAGTTGTCAACCGTGATGGAGATGTCTTTAAGCTGGCATGCCTTCCCAGTAGGAAGAGCAGTTCTGTCTTGTTGAGTTTGAGGTGGGCAGACATCCAAGCTAAGATATCTACCAGGCACGTAGAGATATCTGCCAGGTACACGTGTCGCAACCTGGGTGTCAGAAGGGGGGAAGGAGAAAAGTAGTTGACTGTCATCCGCATAGCAATGATAGGAGAGACCATGTGAGGATATGACGGAGCCGAGTGACTTAGTATATAGAGAGAAGAGGAGAGGACCTAGAACTGAGCCCTGGGGGACACCAGTCGTGAGAGTACGTGGTGCAGACACAGATCCTCTCCACCCCACATTTAGGAGCAGCCTTCCAGGTAGGATGCAACCCATAAGTGTGAATAGCCTGAGACGCCCAGACCTGAGAGGGTGGAGAGGAGGATCTGATGGTTCACGGTGTCGAAGGCAGAGGATAGATCTAGGAGGATGAGAACAGAGGATAGAGTCATCTTTGTCAGTGCGGAGAGTCTCTGTGACACAGAGAAGAGCGGTCTTGGTTGAGTGACCCGTCTTGAAGCTTTACTGGTTAGGGTCAAGGAGATCGTTCTGATAGAGATAACAAGAGAGTCGATCAGAGACAGCATGCTCAAGTGTTTTGGAAAGAAAATAATGAAGGGGTACAGGTCTATAGTTTTTGACGTCAGATGTGTTGAGTGTTGGTTTCTTGAGGAGGGGAGCGACTCGGGCCATTTTGAGGTCAGAGGGATGCAGCCAGTGGTCAAGGATGAGTTGATGAGGAAAGTGAGGAATGGGAGAAGGGAGGACGGGATGGGGTTGAGCAGGCAGGTTGTCGGGTCGCCAGACTTCACTAGTCGCAGGAGGTCATTTGGAGAGAGAGGGGAGAAAGAGGTCAAGGCATAGGGGAGTTCTGTGTGAGTGGGACCAGTGAACTCAATAGGCTGAGTGAAGGAGGAGCAGATGTCATCCACTTTCTTTTCAAAGTGGTTGACAAAGTCTTCCGCAGAGAGGGAGGAGGGAGGGGTGGAGGATTAAGGAGGGAGGCGAAGGTGGAAAAGAGTTTCCTAGGGTTAGAGGCAGAAGCTTAAAATTTAGAGTGATAGAAAGTGGCTTTAGCAGCAGATACAGAGGAAGAGAAGGTAGAGAGGAGGGAGTGAAAGGATGATAGGTCTTCCGGAAGTTTAGTTTTTTTCCATTTTTGCTCAGCTGCCTGCAGCTCTATTCTGTAAGCTCGCAATGAGTCACTCAGCCACGGAGCAGGAGTGGAGCAGACACTGCGAGTCATAGTGGCTAGGGTTGGCGGAAAGGGAGACAGAAAAGGAAACAAAGTAGTGATCAGAGACCTTGAAGACCTGGGATTGGGAATGTGTTAGTTCAAAAGAGGCAAGGAGGGGAAAGAGAAAGTTGAAAATAAATGAATCAAAGGCAGGCATTGGGAGGTTGAAGTCACCAAGTAGAAAGAGCGGTGAGCCATTGCGAGGAAATTAGCTGATCAAGATGTAAAGCTCATTGAGGAACTCTCCAAGTGCACCTGGTGGGCGATAGAAGACAACAATGTTAAGCTTGAGTGGACAAGTGACAGTGACAGTATGGAATTAAAATAAGCAAATGGACAGGTGAGGGAGAAAAGAGAAAATCTCCTCTTAGGAGAAATTAGTCATGTGCCACCACCGTGACAACCAGATGCTCTTGGACTATGAGAGAAAACATAGTCGGATGAGGAGAGAGCAGCTGGAGTAGCAGTGTTCTCTGGGGTGATCCATGTCTCCGTCAGGGCCAAAAAGTCAAGGAACTGAAGTGCAGCATAGGCTGAAATGAACTCTGCTTTCTTGACCGCAGATCGGCAGTTACAAATGGTGCTAGAGACCCGGATTTCCACAGGGTTTGTGTGCGCAGGGTACACTAAATTAGAAGGGTTGCACCCAAGGGGTGGGGAGCATCTGTAAAGCCTACAGGGAGAGGTACCAACAGGTATAGAAAACACACACATAGTTGCCAACGCTACAAAACGAACAAAAATTAGACAACCTGAAAATAACTAGGTAAGATACTGAAGTGAGAGAGTGGTGTGAAGCCTTCCTCTCTTTCTTTCCTTGAACAACTCCGCAGAACCGTCTTTGAATCGACGACGGTATTAGTTTTGCCGATGAGACTGCCACTGAAACGACTGCCGCTTACTGCTGCAGCTGAGAAACCAGTGGAAACTGAGCTGCACTTCCTAACCTCCTGCCGAATGCAGATGACACTACAGTGGTAGGCTTGATTACCAACAACGACGAGACGGCCTACAGGGAGGAGGTGAGGGCCCTCGGAGTGTGGTGTCAGGAAAATAACCTCACACTCAATGTCAACAGAACAAAGGAGATGATTGTGGACTTCAGGAAACAGCAGAGGGAGCAGCCCCCTATCTACAATGACGGGACAGTAGTGGAGAGGGTGAAACGTTTTAAGTTCCTCGGCATACACATCACGGACAAACTGAAATGGTCCACCCACACAACCTCAGGAGGCTGAAGAAATTCGGCTTGTCACCAAAAACACTCACAAACTTTTACAGATGCACAATCGAGAGCATCCTGTCGGGCTGTATCACTGCCTGGTACGGCAGCTACTCCGCCCATAACCGTAAGGCTCTCCAGAGGGTAGTGAGGTCTGCACAACGCATCACTGGGTGCAAACTACCTGCCCTCCAGGACACCTACACCACCTGATGTCACAGGAAGGCCAAAAAGGTCATCAAGGACAACAACCACCCGAGCCACTGCTTGTTCATCCCGCTATCATCCAGAAGGAGAGGTCAGTACAGGTGCATCGAAGCGGAGACCGAGAGACTGAAAACAAGGCCATCATGAAAATCTCAAGGCCATCAGACCGTTAATTAAACAACCATCACTAACATTGAGTGGCTGCTGCCAACATACTGACTCAACTCTAACCACTTTAACCTCTTTGGGGTATGTGGGACGCTAGCCAACAGCCAGTGAAATAGCAGGGCGCCAAATTCAAAACAACAAAAATCTCATAATTCAAATTTCTCAAACATACAACTATTATATCCCATTTTAAAGATACACTTCTCGTTAATGCAACCACAGTGTCCGATTTCAAAAAGGCTTTACGGTGAAAGCATAACATTAGATTATGTTAGGACAGTGCCTAGACAAGAAAAACCACACAGCCATTTTCCAAGCAAGGAGAAGTGTCACAAAAACCAGAAATACAGCTAAAATTAATCACTAACCTTTGATGATCTTCATCAGATGGCACTCATAGGACTTCATGTGACACAATACATGTATGTTTTGCTTGATAAAGTTCATATTTATATCCCAAAACCCCATTTTACATTGGCGTGTAATGTTCAGAAATGTTTTGCCTCCCAAAACGTCCGGTGAATGAACACATCAATTTACAGACATATTCATCATAAACGTTGATAAAATACACAACTGTTATTCAAAGAATTATAGATACACTTGTCCTTAATGCAACCGCTGTGTCAGATTTCAAAAAAGCTTTACGGCGAAGACAAACTTTGCAATAATCTGAGTACAGCGCTCAGACATCAAAACAAGCCATACAGATACCTGCCATTTTGGAGTCAACAGAAGTCACAAATAACATTATAAATATTCACTTACCTTTGATGATCTTCATCGGAATGCACTCCCAGGGATCCCAGTTCCACAATAAATTTTTGTTTTGTTCGATAAAGTTCATCTTTATGTCCAAATACCTCCATTTTGTTCGCACGTTCAGTCGAGTAATCCAAATGCACTGTGCTCTCGCAGTAAGTTCAGACGAAAAGTCAAAAAAAGTATATTACAGTTCGTAGAAACATGTCAAATGATGTATAGAATCAATCTTTAGGATGTTTTTATCATAAATCTTCCATAATATTCCAACCGGACTATTCCTTTGTCTTCAGAAATGAAAAAGAACACACCTAACTAACTAACTCTCACGGGAGCACACGCGATTGAGCTCATGTAATTTTCTCAGTCATCTGACTCCATATGCTCTTATTCTCTCCCCATTCACAGTAGAAGCATGAAACAACGTTCTAAAGACTGTTGACATATAGTGGAAGCCTTAGGAAGTGCAAAATGACCCCACAGACACTGTATATTGGATAGGGAATCACTTGAAAAACTACAAACCTCAGATTTCCACACTTCCTGGTTGGATTTTTTCTCAGGTTTTTGCCTGCCATATGAGTTCTGTTATACTCACAGACATCATTCAAACAGTTTTAGAAACACTTCAGAATGTTTTCTATCCAAATTCACTAATAATATAATATACATATCCTACCTTCTGGGCCTGAGTAGCAGGTGGTTTACTATGGGCACGCTTTTCATCCGGACGTCAATATACTGCCCCCTACCCAAGAGAGGTTAATAATGGAAAAATGGATGTAATACATGTATTACTAGCCACTTTAAACAATGCCACTTTATATAATGTTTACATACCCTACATTACTCATCTCATATGTATATACTGTACTCTATACCATCTACTGCATCTTGCCATCCCGATGTAATGTATCACTAGCCACCTTAAACAATGCTGCTTTATATGTTTTCATACCCTACATTACACATCTCATATGTATATACTGTACTCCATACCATCTACTGCATCTTGCCTATGCCGTTCGGCCATTACTCATTTATATATTTTTATGTACATATTCGTATTCATTCCTTTACACTTGTGTTTACAAGGTAGTTGTTGTGAAATTGTTAGGTTAGATTAGTTGTTAGATATTACTGTATGGTCGGAACTAGAAGCATAAGCATTTCGCTACACTCACATTAACATCTGCTAACCATTTGTATGTGACAAATACATTTGATTTGATTTGATTTAACCTCCTGCTGAATGTATGACCATATTAGAGACACATATTTCCCTCAAATTACACAGATCCAAAAAGAATTTGAAAACAAACCCAATTTTGATAAACTCCCATATCTACTGGGTGAAATACCAGTGTTCCATCACAGCAGCAAGATTTTTGGCCTTTTGCCACAAGAAAAGGGCAACCAGTGAAGAACAAACACCATTGTAAATACAACCCATATTTATGTTTATTTATTTTCCCTTTTGTACTTTAACCATTTGCACATCGTTACAACACTGTATATACATAATGACATTTGTAATGTCTCTATTCTATTGGAACTTCTGTGAGTGTAATGTTTACTGTTAATTTTATTTTGTTTATTTCACTTTTATATGTTATCTACTTGACTTGCTTTGGCAATGTTAACATATGTTTCCCATGCCAATAAAGCCCTTGAATTGAATTGAATTGACTGAGGTACTAATTGCTGATTGCCTGGGAGAGGTGAAACCACTCCCCCTCCAATAAAGCCACTGATTACCAAATTCCCCTGCCTCTTAATCCTGGTTGATGTGTCAACAACTATCTGCAAGTTATGAGCAATCAGCAGTTCACACACCAAGTAGGCTTCTGGGAAGACAGGCAGCGCTTAAAGTAAATGTCCCTAGCTGGGAAAAAGAGTACTAGAAGGCAACAGATTAAGACAAAAAAAAAAGACACTGGTGGACACATTCAGTCTAGAGACATTGAGACCACATTATAACAGTAGTGGACACATTCAGTCTAGAGACATTGAGACCACATTATGACAGTAGTGGACACATTCAGTCTAGAGACATTGAGACCACATTATGACAGTAGTGGACACATTCAGTCTAGAGACATTGAGACCACATTATAACAGTAGTGGACACATTCAGTCTAGAGACATTGAGACCACATTATGACAGTAGTGGACACGTTCAGTCTAGAGACATTGAGACCACATTATGACAGTAGTGGACACATTCAGTCTAGAGACATTGAGACCACATTATGACAGTAGTGGACACGTTCAGTCTAGAGACATTGAGACCACATTATGACAGTAGTGGACACATTCAGTCTAGAGACATTGAGACCACATTATGACAGTAGTGGACACGTTCAGTCTAGAGACATTGAGACCACATTATGACAGTAGTGGACACGTTCAGTCTAGAGACATTGAGACCACCCTGTCTGGCTCCACCATGGACCTGCTGCCTAATATAACTACTGACCTGATCAACTAGATCACATTCATGTCAGAATAATCCCAAAACCTCATTCAACCCTGGGCTGAGCCACAGCAATGCAACACCAAAGACTCGATCCTCATCCTGATCAGAAACGGAGGTGGGAAGAGAGAGAAAGAAAAAAGAGGGGGAGGAAGAGGAAGAAAAGAGACAGGGAGGAAGAGGAAGAAGGAGAGAGGAAGGGTCAGGAAGAAGTGTGTGTAACTTGAACTGTCCAAAATGGCCTATCTGCTATTTAATGGTGTGATCCTTTCCATAGAGACAGAGGGATGAGAAAAGAGGCCGATAACAGTTTATTAAACACCTGCAATTAACAGTCGGATCAGAGATGACTGTTATCTCTGTTCATTGTGCCTGAATCAGAGAACCATGTTCTTCGAGCTGCTAGACATTAATTACCTCCTATATTGTCGGCCTCGCTCTCTCTCTCTCCATACCTCTTTCTCTTTTTCTTCATTTCTCACCCTTTCTCTCTCTCTCATACGCCTCCCTCCCTCCCCTCTCTCGCTCCCCTCCCTTCGCTCCTTCCCTCCCTCCTTCTCTCCTTCCCTCACTCCCTCCTTCCCTCCCTCCCTTCCTCATTCTCGTCCTCTCTCTTCTTACATTATATTAAAGGATATTGAGCTGTGGGAACAATTCAGAAATAGTATTTGTAATGTTCTTTCAGTTCCAAACACGATGTCTTTGTCCCTCTGGGCATAGAGAGTTGCCCAATCTCAGGTATAACCACAGAACTAGAATTAGATACTATTTCTATAGGGATAACATAGCCTATTTTAATTTCTCTCTGTCTCTCGTGTTTTTATATTCTTTAACCTCTCTCTCAGCCCATCGCTCACTGTCTGTCTGTCTGTCTGTCTGTCTGTCTGTCTGTCTGTCTGTCTGTCTGTCTGTCTGTCTGTCTGTCTGTCTGTCTGTCTGTCTGTCTGTCTGTCTGTCTGCCTGCCTGCCTGCCTGCCTGCCTGCCTGTCTGCCTGTCTGCCTGTCTGTCTGTCTGCCTGTCTGCCTGTCTGTCTGTCTGTCTGTCTGTCTGTCTGTCTGTCTGTCTCTCTCAATTAAATTCAACGTTGCTTTATTGGCATGACGTCACAATGTACATATTCCTAAAGCTTACTTTGGAGATTACCAATATAAACATCATTATTAAAAATAATCAATATTGTCAGTAACAACTATAACCAAGGGTCAAAATAACCATACATTGAACAATAACAATACGGTCCAGGGGTTAGGATTCGGCCCTCTCACCGCCGGGGCCCGGGTTCGATTCCGGTCAGGGAACTACTCTTCCACTCCCGAGTGGCGCAGCGGTCTAAGGCACTGCATTTCAGTGATAGAGGCGTCACTACAGACCCTGGTTCGATTCCAGGCTGTATCACAACCGGCCGTGATTGGGAGTCCCATAGGGTAGCAGACAATTGGCCCAGCGCGGTCCGGTTTAGGGTTTAGCCGGGGTAGGCCATCATTGTAAATAAGAATTTGTTCTTAACTGACTTGCCTAGTTAAATAAAGGTTAAATAAAAAAAGAAATACAAAATAGAGGACATGTTTGTTAGTCTGTCAGACACTGTTCATCATCTTCTGACTCTCTCTGTCTCTGGTGTGTGATAATGCTATGGCTAGCATGCTAATAAAGTGATCTAAAGTAAAGCCTCCTGATTCTCTCCTCTCCTGTAGTGGACTAGTTATCTCACAGTGCTCCTGTCAGGTGGACTCTTCAGGCCCAGGGTTAATTAATGATCAATTCATGGAAATAAAGAAAAGACAGCTCATATTCATTTACTAAGTCATTATGATCAAATATATTATATTTCCAGTGACTTACCTGGCTTAATAAAGGTTAAATAGATATTGAATTCAATTTCATTTCTTGAACTGGCTGTGTTGAGATAGAACTGACCCCAACCCTGGAACTAACCCTTTCATTTCATTCTGTCTCTCCCAGGCCCTGTGTGTGGAGGCCCAGAGAGAGCAGTCCTGTCTCTCCCAGGCCCTGCGTGTGGAGGCCCAGAGAGAGCAGTCCTGTCTCTCCCAGGCCCTGTGTGTGGTGGCCCAGAGAGAGCAGTCCTGTCTCTCCCAGGCCCTGCGTGTGGAGGCCCAGAGAGAGTAGTCCTGTCTCTCCCAGGCCCTGTGTGTGGAGGCCCAGAGAGAGCAGTCCTGTCTCTCCCAGGCCCTGCGTGTGGAGGCCCAGAGAGAGCAGTCCTGTCTCTCCCAGGCCCTGCGTGTGGAGGCCCAGAGAGAGCAGACCTGTCTCTCCCAGGCCCTGTGTGTGGAGGCCCAGAGAGAGCAGACCTGTCTCTCCCAGGCCCTGCGTGTGGTGGCCCAGAGAGAGCAGTCCTGTCTCTCCCAGGCCCTGCGTGTGGAGGCCCAGAGAGAGCAGTCCCAGGCAGGGATATTCTGAGACCTGGAGGGCTTCCTCATCCTGGGCCTGGTGGACCTTGGTTCTCCACAGCCCAGCCCACGTCCCACACAATCTCACCCCGACACACAGGACTGCGCATACACAGGTGTGCATGTGTGTGTGTGTGTGTGTGTGTGTGTGTGTGTGTGTGTGTGTGTGTGTGTGTGTGTGTGTGTGTGTGTGTGTGTGTGTGTGTGTGTGTGTATGTGAGCGTATGTGTGTGTTAGACAATTTTTTCAGTCATGTTTTCTCATAATTACAGTAGAAAGCGCTGATTCTCTTTTGTTGTAAGAGATTAGATTTAAAAGATTACCTCTGCGTCCAACTTTACCTGGAGATATATTCCAATTTCCAACTGTTATTCACATCACAAAGAGTTTATAATGGGATTTAAAACAAATATGTCGAATCCCACAGCTTACAAGAGAGGTGAGGATGATGTGGAACCCCAAAGGAGCTACAGTATGTTTACACCTTGGAAATGAGTCAGTGATACAACATAACTATAAAAGTGGAGAGTCCAACGGGTATGTGTGTGTGTGTGTGTGTGTGTTTCTCTCTCTCTCTATGTGTGTGTGTTTCTCTCTGTCTA